>NW_024070206.1:23067356-23658049 GCF_014754425.2 Oryx dammah
ACTCTGCATAGAAGTTAAATAAGCAGGGTGACAATATACAGCCTTGACGTACTCCTTTTCCTATTTGAAACCAGTCTGTTGTTCCATGTCCAGTTCTAAGAGTTGCTTCCTGACCTGCATACAGGTTTCTCAAGAGGCAGGTCACGTGGTCTGGTATTCCCATCTCTTTCAGAATTTTCCACAGTTTATTGTGATCCACACAGTCAAAGGCTTTGGCATAGTCAATACAGCAGAAATAGATGTTTTTCAGGAATTCTCTTGCTTTTTCCATGATCCAGCAGATGTTGGCAATTTGATCTCTGGTTCCTCTGCCTTTTCTAAAACCAGCTTGAACATCTGGAAGTTCACGGTTCACATATTGCTGAAGCCTGGCTTGGAGAATTTTGAGCATTACTTTACAAGCGTGTGAGATGAGTGCAATTGTGTGGTAGTTTAAGCATTCTTTGGCTTCTTTAAGCATTCATTGCCTTTCTTTGGGATTGGAATGAAAACTGCCCTTGTCCAGTCCTGTGGCCACTGCTGAGTTTTCCAAATTTGCTGGCATATTGAGTGCAGCACTTTCACAGCATCATCTTTCAGGATTTGAAACAGCTCAACTTCAATTCCATCACCTCCACTAGCTTTGTTCATAGTGATGCTTTCTAAGGCCTACTTGACTTCACATTCCAGGATGTCTGGCTCTAGGTGAGTGATCACACCATCATGATTATCTTGGTCTTGAAGATCTTTTTTGTACAGTTCTTCTGTGTACTCTTGCCACCTCTTCTTAATATCTTCTGCTTCTGTTAGGTCCATACCCTTTCTGTCCTTTATCGAGCCCATCTTTGCATGAAATGTTCCCTTGGTATCTCTAACTTTCTTGAAGAGATCTCTAGTCTTTCCCATTCTGTTGTTTGCCTCTGTTTCTTTGCACTGATTGCTGAGGAAGGCTTTCTTATCTCTCCTTGCTATTCTTTGGAACTCTGCATGCAGATGCTTATATCTTTCCTTTTCTCCTTTGCTTTTCACTTCTCTTCTTTCACAGCTATTTGTAAGGCCTCCTCAGACAGCCATTTTGCTTTTTTGCATTTCTTTTCCATGGGGATGGTCTTGATCCCTGTCTCCTGTACAATGTCACGAACTTCATTCCATAGTTCATCAGGCACTCTTATCTGTCAGATCTAGGCCCTTAAATCTATTTCTCACTTCCACTGTATAATCATAGGGATTTGATTTAGGTCATACCTGAATGGTCTAGTGGTTTTCCCTACTTTCTTCAATTTCAGTCTGAATTTGGCAATAAGGAGTTCATGATCTGAGCCACAGTCAGCTCCTGGTCTTGTTTTTGCTGACTGTATAGAGCTTCTCCATCTTTGGCTGCAAAGAATATAATCAATCTGATTTTGGTGTTGACCATCTGGTGATGTCCATGTGTAGAGTCTTCTCTTGTGTTGTTGGAAGAGAGTGTTTGCTATGACCAGTGCATTTTTTTTGGCAAAACTCTATTAGCCTTTGCCCAGCTTCATTCCGCATTCCAAGGCCAAATTTGCCTGTTACTCCAGTGTTTCTTGACTTCCTACTTTTGCATTCCAGTCCCCTATAATGAAAAGGACATCTCTTTTGGGTGTTAGTTCTAAAAGGTCTTGTAGGTCTTCATAGGACCATTCAACTTCAGCTTCTTCAGTGTTACTGCAGCCATGAAATTAAAAGATGCTTACTCCTTGGAAGAAAAGTTATGACCAATCTAGATAGCATATTTAAAAGCAGAGATATTACTTTGCCAACAAAGTCTGTCTAGTCAAGGCTATGGTTTTTCCTGTGGTCATGTATGGATGTGAGAGTTGGACTGTGAAGAAAGCTGAGCGCCGAAGAATTGATGCTTTTGAACTGTGGTGTTGGAGAAGACTCTTGAGAGTCCCTGGGACTGCAAGGAGATCCAACCAGTCCATTCTGAAGGAGATCAGCCCTGGGATTTCTTTGGAGGGAATGATGGTGAAGCTGACACTCCAGTACTTTGGCCACCTCATGTGAAGAGTTGACTCATTGGAAAAGACTCTAATGCTGGGAGGGATTGGGGGCAGGAGGAGAAGGGGACGACCGAGGATGAGATGGCTGGATGGCATCACTGACTCGACAGATGTGAGTCTGAGTGAACTCCAGGAGTTGGTGATGGACAGGGAGGCCTGGCGTGCTGCGATTCATGGGGTCACAAAGAGTTGGACACGACTGAGCGACTGAACTGAACTGAACTGAACTGAACTGAAAGTAGGTCCAAATTCAAGATCAAGGAGACAGACTGAGATTGGTTAGCACTGTTGGTCATCCATTTCCAGTAGAAACAATGTAGGTTCAAGACCCTGGCGGAGGAATCTCTCGGAAGAGAAAAGCAGGACAAAACTGTAGCATATCCTGTGTTTGCTACAGAACAGGAAATTGTTTCTCCTTATTTCAAGCCAAGTGTATGTGTCGGGGAGGCTTCGAGGGGTTCACCCAGAACGTTTGATGTGTCTCCTGTAGTTTGCAGGTCACAGAAGACCTGGGATTTGATGTATGGCTTAAAAAATATCTAAACTCAGGTGGTTCTGGCTAGAGAAGCAGAAAGAGCGAAAGATGGGCTTGTATTAGGAGCATCGTGTATGTGGCACCCTTGAACCAGGTATGACCAGCCTAGTCCTTTAAAACCCCTGTGCAAGAGGGCTGTCTGGAGGGCTGAAGGGACCAAGGGGAAGGTCAAGGGCCGAGGAGTCAAACGCAGCCAGGTAGAGGAGGGGCATTGCCTGCATCTTGAGGGGTGGGGCTGTCTCTGAGGATCTTGTGAAAGTGCCCCTGGGTGAGAAAGAATCAATGTCTGGAAATTGCCGCACCAGAGGACAATGCATGATTGCAACCATTGCAGCTACCTACTGTTTGTATCAGTCATAGTAGAACTGATTATCCCGCAGTCATCAATTAACTGAAAATCACATCAGCTTAACACAGTGAAAGCTCTTTCTGTGCTTGTATAGAGATGGATGGGGTTTGGGTGCCTTGTTGCTATATCATCTGGTACGCGTGGTCTCAAAGGCTGTTTGCAGCAGAGACCTTAGGATGAGTGGGCCAGGTACATAGGCTCCTGACTTGCTCTGGAAGTGACTTTTATTAGCCAAATTGACTGCAGAGGAAGCTGGGAAGTGCAGTTTACCCATATATGAAGGAAGAGGATATGGTACAGTAAACACATAGAGCGTCTTTGCCAACTGTTCCTTTCTGCTCTTCCCAGTTCTTGTTCAGCACTGGGGGAGCTAAGGGCAGCCTAGGGAGTGAAAGCAGATGCAGAAAACCAGAGCAGTTTCTCAGAATGAGCCTTCAAGGTCAAATCACACCAAAGCTAGAGGAGAGGAATTGGTTTAAATTAATATGGTTATTTAATGTCAGTTGGACATTTGATTACTGAAATGAAATGGTTCTTCTTGTGGCTGAAAATGACCCAAAGAAATGTATTATTTGAATTTGGCCATAACATTTATGGAAACTGCATAAGGTTAGCATATAGAAACACATTAGGTTTTTGTATAGTCATTTTGTAACCCAAAGCTATACTGAATGCATTTATTCTACAGTTTTTTTGTGTATGGAATCTTTAGGATTTTCCATATGCAATTTCATATCATCTGCAAATAGTGACAGTTATACCATCTTTTCTGATATGTGAAAAGTGAAAGTGTTAATCGCATCATTGTCTCTGACTCTTTGTGATCCCACAGACTGTAGCCCACCAGACTCCTCTATCGATGGAATTCTCCAGATGTGAGTAGCATCTATTTCTTTTTCTTATTTAATTGTTCTGGTTGGAATATCCAATACTATGTTGAATAACAGTGGCAAACATGGGCATCCTTGTCTCAATCTTAGAGGAAAAACGTCCAGCTTTTCACCATTGACTATGATGTCATAGATGGCATATTATATGGATTTGTCCTGTATGGCCTTTATTATGTTGAGACACATTCTCTCTGCATCCTCTTTGTTGAGAGTTTTATTATAAGATGGGTATTGAATTTTGTTGTATGATTTTTCTGCATTTATTGATATCACCTAATTTGTGTCTTTTTTTGGTTAATATGATGTATTACATTGATTATTGTGAGTGTTGAACCATCCTTGTATCCCTGACATAAATCCCATATGGTCACAGCATATGATTGTTTTAAGATATTGTTGAATTTCATTGGCTAGTATTTTGTTGAGTATTTCACATCTTGTTCATCACGCATATGGGCCTATTATTTTCGTGTGGTGTTCTTCTCTGGTTTTGGTATTGGGGTAATGTAGGCCTCATAAATTGATTTGAAAGTGATTACTCTTCCTTTTTTTTTTTTTTCCTGGGCTATTCCTCTGTGTCTCCATTTTACTTGACTCTCTGTGTTTGTTTCTATGCATTAAACAAAGTAGCCACCTCTCCTGGTCTTGAAGAAGTGGCTTTGTGTAGGAAATGAGCGTTAACTCTGCCCTTGCTCTTGATCGTCCTTAAACTTTTGTGATCGTCTAAGTTACTGTTTTAGTGGCTCCCAGTAGTTGAGGATGTGCCAATACCTGTCAAGGTCCAACGTGGAGAATCTTAGCGCTTAGATTTGGGCTGACGGGAAGCCGATTCCTCAGGCAGCAGCCTTTGCAGTGTTAGTCGCTCAGTCGTGTCTGACTCTTTGTGACCCCAGGGACTACGAGTAGCCCGCCAGGCTTGTCTGTCCATGGAATTTTCCAGGCAAGAATACTGTTATGGATTGCCGTCACCTTCTCCAAGGGATCTTCCCAACCCAGGGACCAAAGCTGGGTCTCCTGCATCGCAGATAGACTTCTTACCATTTGAACAACCAGGGAAGCCCGCAGCCCCAGGGGACTGCAGCAAAAGCCCGCTGGCCACCAGAGCCAGGCCATCCAGAGGGGTCACCTCGGCAGCAATCACAAAAGTCAGCGCCAGGTGAGTGTACAAGCTCCTTTCCAGAAGTGAGGCAGAGGGAGAGTGCAGGGATGGCCCCCACCGGTCTCTATCCCTGGATTGCACCTCAGTGCACCCCTAGGTGTGTGAGAACCTGAAGCCTGCCCCTCAGCCTGGAGCTCCAGGGTGAGCCTTTCTCTTTCTCAGAGAGACTGGGCGTGTGTTCAGTCTGCTGTCTGTGCTGTGCCCTGCGTGGTAGCCGGCTAGAAACTTTGTCCCCATTTGTTACAATCCCGTGGGACACTGGCATGCAAGCCTTGCTGGTCACCAGAGCCAGGCAATAAAGGGGCCTCCCTGGGCATCAGCCATGAAATCCAGGGCACTAGATTCACGTACAAGCTCACTTCCAAGGGATGCTGACAAGCTGAAGCAAGGCAGTGAGAGAGCGCTAAGCCGATGCCCGCCGGCCTTGGCCTCCTGGGAGATGTGGGCCACATGAGATGCCTGCCCTTGAGCTTAAGCTCCAGGACAAGCAAATAGGCCTCTTTCACAGAAAGCCTGGGAGCATTGCCGTCAGCTGTCTTTGTGGTGCCCTGGGGCTGGGAGCCTGCCAACAACTGTCTCGGATTGTTACTGTCCCAAGGGACACAGGAACACAAGGTCCCCGTGGCCACCTGAGCCAGGTAACCAAGGGGGATTACATCTCCCCCTGCCTCCGTCCTCCCTCCCTCGGGCAGCAGCTGCAAAATCCAGGGCACCAGCCACGTGTGAAAGCTGCCCTCTGGGATATACCAGCATTCTGTAGCACAGCGGAGGATGAGAACACAAGAAGACAGGAGCGCTCCAGTATCTCTGGATGGGATTGTATTAGGCCCTAGATAAACTTGATTAGAAGCTGCCCCTCAGGCTGCAGCTGTGAGGTAAGTGACTGTGCCTCTTTGCAGAAAGACCAGGGTCCTCCAGTGTTTGTCTCTCGCTTTTCCTGGGTGGGTGGTAACTGTTTGGGGACCCTGTCTCCAGTGGCTCTAGTCCTGTGGGACCACCAGCACAAGCCCCCACCTGCCGCCAGAGCCAGGCAAGCTCTATAAGATTTGCAGCAACCATAGAGGTTGGGGTGCCAGAGGAGGGTGAGGGCTCTCCTGGTGGTTCAGTGGTAAAGAAATCTGACTGCAATGCAGGAGACCCAGGTTCAGTCCCTAGGTTGGGAAGATCCCCCGGAGCAGAAAATGGAAACCCACTCCAGTTTTCTTTCCTGGAGAATCCCAGAGACAGAGGAACCTGGTGGGCTACAGTTCATGGAGTCACGAAGAGTTGGACGTGATTGAGCAATTAACACTTCCTGATGAGTAGAGTACTAGCTTCTTTCTGGGAGGTACCACTTAGAAGAGGGAGCAGAGGGAGAATGTTCCTGTTGTTAAGCATCTTAAACCGTTTACGTTGGGATGCCTGTTTTTTATTACACTTGAGTCACTGGGTTTCATAGCTTTTCATTGCTTTTGGACTACGGAATGACTTTCATTTTCAGAAAATATATTTCCACTCATGGGAGATGTTTATAGGATTCACTTTTGATTTCTTTGAGTTGTAGTTTGTGTCATGAATAATCAATACATGTTTTAAAAAGAAAGACTCCAAGAAACAGGATATAAAATTGCATTCATGTGTAGAGCTAACTCTAAAGTGAATAGACCCGAAAGGAGGTGGTGGTATTGTAGAAAAACTGGTAAATTATCTGTGGTTAAGATGACAACTGAAGTGATCTATAGAGTCAGTCAAATTGTTCTTAAAGTCCCAATGGCTTTTTTTTTTAATAGGAATGGAAGAGCCAATTCTACAATTCATAAGGAATTCCAAGGAGACCCAAATAGCCAAATGGTTTTAAAATGGGAGAGGAAAGACCCCAAGAACAAAGCAGGTGTTCAAACAAAAATTGTACAGGAATGTTTAAAGCAGCCTTACTCATAATAACCAAACAGTGCAAACTGCCAGTGGTCAAATCTTGGACAGATTGAAAGTAAATCGTCATCACAATCCATAGTCCATATGCAATAATATAAAGTTTTAGTAAGAATAAATATATGAATTTTAAAACAATCTACCAACAAATAACTGGAGAAACTTGCTCAGAGTAGAACGCCAATGAAAAACCCTTCCACTATTTGCAACTATCATGGGTATAATTGATTCTGGCAAATATCAGTGGATACTAAAACTGAGTCAAAGTTTAATGGGGAATAGATCATTTATACAGTCTCAATGTAGTAGTATGTCAGTGTTACATTTTCTGAATTTGATTGCTGTGGCTATGTAAGATAATAACCTTGCTCTTAGGAAGTATATGCTGAAACAGGCATTTATAGGGGTGAAAGGTCATATTGTCTGCCACATTTAATTAATTTTACAATAATAATTATTACAAATATTATATGTGTGTCTGCCTGCCTACTTATCTATATGATGAAGAAAATGTAGCAAAATGTTAGCTATTGGTAAATGTAGGTAAAAGATACATAGCTGTACTTGCAACTGTCTTGTAAGTTTGAGGTTCCAAAGAAAGTGACAAAATGAAACAAAGCCCACTCATTCCCAACATAAAAATTCCCCCTTCTAGAATCTGCTCCCTCCCTTGGGCTTCCCTTGTGGCTCAGCTGGTAAAGAATCCACCTGCAAAGCGGGAGACCTGGGTTCGATCCCTGGGTTGGGAAGGTCCCCTGGAGAAGGGAAAGGCTACCCACTCCAGTATTCTGGCCTGGAGAATTCCATGGACTGTATAGTCCATGGGGTCACAAAGAGTCAGATGTGACTTTGACTTTCGGAATCCACTCCAGTAAAGACATGGTAGGCTGGATATGTGGCAGGTTCAGTTTTAAAGCACTTTCCAGCCATATAACTTTTGGTGTCTATTCTCCTATGTTTCACCACGAGGATAACATGAGATCTGATGAATAAAACACGCACACACCCCTCAAACCCCTGTATACGAAGGAGGAGGAGACTCCCCCTTGCTTGGAGAGTTCCAGAAGATCGATAGGCTGGCTCAAAGACACAGTTCTGGGGGGACTGGTGTTGGTGGAAGCATTTCGTTACCTTTAGTTCAAGGTGAAGACCCCATTCAGGAGGGCTGCTCAGCTGAGCCCAGGACTACACAGCCTGGGGGGGTAGACGGTCCAGAGAGGTGACACATGGGTGGCGGTTCCCACAGTGTGGCTGACACCCTACGACACACCTGTCAGTAGAATTGTCAGACGCTGCCAACCAAATAAATAGGGAACAACTTCCCAGAGGAGCCAGCCTCTAAGGTTCTGGAAGGTACCATCCGGAACAGCTTGTCCCCGAAGGTGTATTACTGGGAGCTTCAGTGAGGCTACAGGTTCAAACAGGAGATTGATGAACTATGCCTGCCTGCCTGTGTTCTTTATCCACTGTCAGTCAGTTTTATTTCTGCTGCCTGCGTTTGTGTCAAGGAAAGCCAAATTCTATGAATATTTAGTATAGCTTTGCCATGAAAAATTAAAGCCTCAGTATTTTTCCAATGTGAGATTTAGATGTTAGATGACTTCCTTTATTTCAGGAATTCATCCTTCTTTGACACATGAGGTTAAGAGGATGGAAAACAAGAGAATGATGCTGAGAGTGGGCGATTCAATAATTTATTTGACTGAACCGCTCAGACCTCCAAATTTGATAGCACTAGGTATCAGCATTGCCTTTTCTTTCAAAGTAATGTGGATTCGAAGTATAACCAGCAATTAAAATTGCTTTTAGAGCAACGATTTGCTCCTTGTGGTCTGCTGTTTTTCCTAGCCCAAGATTGAAAGGACTCTTTTAAAGGTTCATCGGTTTCTGCTGAACCTGAGCTTACAGCAAGCGTGTGTTAGTGTGTTTTTGGTAGCAGAGTCTCTTTCTCACACACACACACACACACACACACACTGATGCTCAATTTAAAAATGGAAAAGTAAAGCTGAGTGATTTCTGTTATTCGTGGATGCTGAAGTCAATATTCAGATTTGATGCCGTGTGCTACAGTCAGCAGATCAAATTCAACGTAACCAAACATCAGACATGAAGAGAGTTTGTGGTCATGCAGGCAAAGCCTATTCACTAACATACTAAAATTTTTATGGAGCACAGTATTACAGTCAGATTCATGATGTGGTATTGGAAACATTTACTTTCCTAAAAAACAAAACAAAACAAAAAAAAAACTGCTGACCTGCTTTGAGAGGCTGATATGTAGGTTTTTTAATTCTTGGAGCGGCTTTGAATGATAGTATGTTTCTTTGAAAGCAAGGTTATACAGTAGGAAAACTAACACACTATTAATTTTACGTATTGCCTTATGCCTGTATAAGGATAGATGAGTATTTACATATATTTTACTGCATCTTTTTAAAGAATTAACAATATATCTTGACTTATTTCTTTTTTAATGACTGCATTGCATTTCATTGTGTGGACATTACATGGACTATTCAACCAATTCCCTGTTAATCTAAATTTGGGTTGTTCACAATATTTTGCTCAATGCCTCAATGAATAACTTTGCACATTTGTTTCATTCTTGTAGAAGTGCCTAAAAGTGTAACTGCCCACAGTGTAATTGCTGAGGCAAAGGGCAAATATGTATATTATGTTGTTGTTGTTGTTCAGTCGCTCAGTCATGTCCAGCTCTTTGTGACACCCTGAGCCACAGCACTCCAGGCTTCCTTGTCCTTCACTGTCTCCTGGTGTTTGCTCAAACTCACATCTGTTGAGTCGGTGATGCCATACTGCCATCTCATCCTCTGTCACTCCCTTCTCCTCCTGCCCTCAATCTTTCCCAGAATCAGGGTTTTTTCCAATGAGCTGGCTCTTTGCATCAGGTCCCCAAAGATTTGGAGCTTCAACATCAGTCCTTACAATGAATATTCAGAGTTGATTTCCTTTAGGATGGACTCGTTTGATCTCCTTGCAGTCCAAGGGACTCTCAAGAGTCTTCTCCAGCCCCACAGTTTGAAAGCATCAGTTCTTCGGTGCTCAGCCTTCTTTATGGTCCAACTCTCACATCCATACATGACTACTGGAAAAACCATAGCTTTGACTAGACGGACCTTTGTTGGCAAAGTAATGTCTCTGCCTTTTAATTTGCTGTCTAGGTTTGTTGTAGCTTTTCTTCGAAGGAGCAAGTGTCTTTTAATTTCATGGCTGCAGTCATTGTCCACAGTGATTTCAGAGCCCAAGAAAATACAGTCTATCACTGTTTCCTCAACTATTTGCCATGAAGTGATGGGACCGGATGCCATGATCTTCGTTTTCTGAATGTTGAGTTTTAAGCCAGGCTTTTTACTCTTAGAGGTCACACCATTTTAACCCACTCTTCCTCCCCTGAAAACGTGTGCATGTCAGTTTCTTCCCCATGGCCTGACCTACAGAGTGTGTTGTCAAGCCTTTGGACTTTTGCCAGAAACCTTTTTTTTTTTTTTCCCCTGCCACTATCTTTGCCCTGAGTCAGCAGGAGAAACCAGATGTCTGAGCTGATGAGTGTACTGGAGCTGGCTTGGTGGGCTCACCAACGTCTACTGTGAAAAGTCCAGAGATTTTGTGCTTGTTGTTAAACATTACATTTAAACTATAAAATCAAACCATATAAGCATATAAATTAAATGAATATTAGGAAAAAATGGCAATAAGTTCTCAGAAACATGACTTTCTAATCACAACTTTTACTATTATTAATGGTGATGGTGGTTTAATAGCTAAGTCGTGTCTGACTCTTGTGACCCCATGGACTGTAGCCTGCCAGGCTCCTCCATCCATGGGATTTTCTAGGCAAGAATACTGGAGTGGATTGCCATTTCCTTCTCCAGGGGATCTTCCCGACCCAGGGATTGAACCTGGGTCTCCTGCATTGCAGGCAGATTCTTTACCGACTGAGCTATGAGGGAAGCCCTTTATTGATGGTAATTTCCTCCTATTGTCTTTAAGGCTGAGACACAGGTGAGTGCATCTCTGCTCAGTGACCCCACTTGCACTGTAGCTTGAAGTCAGCATGGTGGAAACAGTTACACTATGGAAATCAGTATACACTACAAACTGGGGCTTTTACCTCCCCAGAAGAATCAACTGTGTAACTTTTACAAGCATACCACTACCCACTAGGAGAGAAGTTTCCTGGTAGAAAACCTGGTTCTGATGTTTTTGACAGACCTTGGAGATATTGTGAGTTCAGTTCCACACCAGCACAAGATTGCAACATAGTGAGATACATGACCTTTTGGTTTTCCAGTGCATGTACAAGTTATGTTTATACTAGAATAGTCTCTCAAGCATATAATGATAGCATTATGTCTAAAAATATATAAATACTTTAATGAGAAATACTTTATTGCTTGAAAAGTGCTAACCATCATCTGAGCCTTCAGCAAGTTGTGACCTTTTTGCTGCTGAAGGTTCCTGCCTCGATGCTGATGGCTGCTGACTAATCAGGGTGGTGGCTACTAAAAGTTGGTGTGGCTGTGGCAATTTCTTAAAATAAGACAGCAGTGAAGTTTGTTGCATGA
This sequence comes from Oryx dammah, assembly GCF_014754425.2. NCBI lineage: Eukaryota > Metazoa > Chordata > Mammalia > Artiodactyla > Bovidae > Oryx > Oryx dammah. The sequence continues at coordinate 23,078,793 of NW_024070206.1, forward strand.
GCTGATGCTTCCTTTCACCAACAATTTTTCTGTAGCTTACAGTGCTGTTTGATACCATTTTACTTCCAGTCAAAATTCTTTAAAAACTGGACTCAGTTCTCCCAAACCCCACAGCTGCTTAATCAACCAAATTTACCTAACATTCTAAATCCTTCCTTGTGATTTCAACAGTCTTCTCAGCATCTTCACCAGGAGTAGATTCCATCCCAAGAAACCACATTCTTTGCTCATCCATAAGAAGCATCGCCTCATCTGTTAAAGTTTTAATAGCATGAAAACAATGTTAATCTCCTTGTACATCTCTGTGAGAGCTCTTGGATGACCAACTGCATAGTCAATGAGTAGAAATAGTTTTGAAAGGAATCTTTCTTTTTTTCTGAGCAGTGGGTCTGAACAATAGGCTTAAATTGCTCAGTAAACAGTGTTGTAAGCAGATGGGCTGTCCTCTAGACTTTGTTTTTTCCATTTACAGAGCACAGACAGAGTACAATTAACATCATTTTAAGAGCTCTAAGATTTTGAATGGTAAATGAGCATTGGCTTCAACTGCAAGTCACCAGCTGCGTTAGCCCCTAATAGGAAAGTCAGCCCAACCTTTGAAGCCAGGCATCAACTTCTCCTCTCTAGCTATGGAAGTCCCAGATGGCATCTTCTTGCAATAGAAGGATGTTTTGTTTACATTGAAGATCTGTTGTTTAGTGTGTCCACCTCATTAATTATCCTAACTAGGAGATGGCAGAGGATGAGATAATTAGAAAGCATCACCAACTCAATGTATATATAAGTTTGAGTAAAATCAGGGAGATACTGGAGGACAGAGGAGTCTGGTGTGCTGCAGTCCATGGCGTCGTAAAGAGTCAGACATGCCGTAGCCACCAAACGACAACAACAAAGATCTTCTGGATGGCTTGCTGTAGCTTCTGCATTCGACCTGCTGCTTTTCTTGCACTTTCACATTATGGAGATGGATTCTTTCCTTAAACCTCATGAACCAACCTCTGCTAGCTTCAAACTTTTCTCCTGCTGATTCCTCACCTGTCTCAGCCTTCATAGAGTTGAAAAGAGTTAGGGCCTGGCTCTGGTCTAGATTTTGGCTTAAGGACATCTTGTGGCTGTGTTGATCACCCAGACCGCTGAAACTTTGTCCATATCAGTAACAATGCTATTTCACTCTCTCATCATTCACATGGTCACTGGAGTCAGCCTCTTTAATACTCTTCAAGAACTTTTCCTTTGCATTCACAACTTGGTTTTGGGGGGCAAGAGGCCTGGTTTTTGTCTTCTTTTGGTTTTCAACATGCCTTCCTCACTAAACTGAATCATTTGTAACTTCTGATTTAAAGTGAGACATGCAACTCTTTCTTTCACTTGAGCACATAGAAGCCATTGTAGGCTTATTAAATGGCCTAAATTCTGTGCTGCTGTGTCTCAGAGAACAGAGAGAGAGAAAGGGAGAGAAACAGGGGAGTGGCCGGTCAGTGGAGCGTTTGGGACACACACCCATTTATCTGTTACGCCTGCCCTCTTATCTGAGAGTGGTTCATGGTGCCCCGATACAAGGACAATGGCAACATCGAAGATCACTAATCACAGATCACCATGAAAAAATATAATAGCAAAGGAGTCTGAAATATGGTGTGAATTACCAAAATGCAGTGCAGGGATGTGCAGAGGAAGTGCTGTTGAAAAAATGGTGCCTGCCAGAAGACTTGCTCAACTCAAGGTTGCCAGAAACCTTCAGTTTGTTAAAAAAAAAAAAAAAAAAAAGGAACCTCTGCAAAATGCAGTAAAACGAGATATGCCCACATAAATGCCAAACCCAAACACATTTTCCTCCTACGTTCCTTCTCTTTAGTCTGCCTCATGCCTCCTTCAGGGTTAATCTTGCAGTAATATCTTCCCGCAGATGTTGGGTTCATAATGCATTTATCTTTTATTATCTTGTTGTTAAATATGGCGTTTGGGTTGGTGTTTTAGTCTGCCCTGTTTGGTACCCTGGCAATAGCCATAATGCTAGTTATTTTTCCTCCAAGTTCATGTACTCCATGTTATGCTTATGTGTTTAAAACCACGTAAGAATGAGATAATTACATTTCACTGATGTCAGTTAGTATAAACTGACGGGCCTGTTTTCCACTGTTTGTGGATTTTTCTCCCCTCTGGCAAAGGTCTGCTTATCTTTACTTCTGTTTACATGTTTCTAGAGCACTCTAAGGCCAATTTTAGATCTTAATTTATTTTTGAAAAGGGACGGAGATTAAATTTTCTCTCCTTTAGTTTTACGATATTAAATAAATGTTGAGCAAACACTTTCTGGGAGATTTAATCATAAGGAACTTTACTTTTGGTTCCCACTGGCTCTCCTTTCTCTCCTGCCCAGGATTAAATATAAGTTATGTTTGTTGGGTTTTCTGGTCTCTGCCAGCAAATGTAAGTGTCTTCATTCCAGAGACTAACACATCCAGACCCCAATGATATTCACAACTGTGCCTACCATGTAAAGGTGGGTCTTCTCTCTCCCCAAGCCTGGACCTATCTCTCTGCAATGGTTTGGGTTGGCTAGGGGGGCCTGATTCCCCTCCTTGTCTTTTTCCCCACTTCTGTTTCTATTACACAGGGTTGCTTGCAAGGAGAAAGTTAAGGAAAGGAGATCAAGAAAATTTTTATCTGATGGTTCTTCCACGACCTGGCATTTGCACTTCCACACTTGTTTGTTGTTTAGTCACTAAGTACCATGTGGCTTTTTTGTGATCCCATGGAAGCCAGATCAGATTCTCTGTTCACGGGATTTCCCAGATAAGTATACTGGTGTGGGTTGCTATTTCCTTCTTCAGGGCATCTTGTGCATTAGGCAGGGGGTTAAACCTCAATCAGCCAGCTCTTTCAGACAAGACTGAACTTTGGGTCTCCCATGAGTGTCCTCCCACAACTGATCCTGCCCAAACGCACACAATCTTTGCTCTTAAAAACTCATTGCCTGCAAGGCATCTAAGATCTAGGAATTTTCCTTGGCTCTGCCATCAAAGCTTCTGTCTTATACCTTTCATACTGTTCATGGGTTTCTCAAGGCAAGAGTACTGAGGTGGTTTGCCATTCCCTTCTCCAGTAGACCATGTTTTGTCAGAACTCTCCACCATGACCTGTCCCTCTTGGGTGGCGATACATGGCATGGCTCATAGTTTCATTGAGTTAGACAAGGCTGTGGTCCATGTGATCGGATGGGTTCAGTTCAGTAGTCGCTCAGTCGTGTCTGACTCTCTGCCACCCCATGAACTGCAGCACGTCAGACCTCCCTGTCCATCACCAACTCCCAGAGTTCACTCAAACTCATGTCCGTTGAGTTGGTGATGCTATCCAGCCATCTCATCCTCTGTCCTCCCCTTCTCCTCCTGCCCGCAATACCTCCCAGCATCAGAGTCTTTTCCAATGAGTCAACTCTTCACATGAGGTGGTCAAAGTATTGGAGTTTGAGCTTTAGCATCAGTCTTTCCAAAGAAAACCCAGGACTGATCTCCTTTAGAATGGACTGGTTGGATCTCCTTGCAGTCCAAGGGACTCTCAAGAGTCTTCTCTAACACCACAGTTTAAAAGCATCAGTTCTTTGGCGCTCAGCTTTCTTCACAGTCCAACACAGTCCAACACAGTCCAACACAATCCAACAAAGTCCAACATGACCACTGGAAAAACCATAGCCTTGACTAGATAGACCTTTGTTGGCAAAGTAATGTCTCTGCTTTTGAATATGCTATCTAGGTTGGTCATAACTTTCCTTCCAAGGAGTAAGCATCTTTTAATTTCATGGCTGCAGTCACCATCTGCAGTGATTTTGGAGCCCCCCAAAATAAAGTCTGACACTATTTCCACTATTTCCCCATCTATTTCCCATGAAGTGATGTTACCAGATGCCATGATCTTAGTTTTCTGAATGTTGAGCTTTAAGCCAACTTTTTCACTCTCCTCTTTCACTTTCATCAAGAGTCTTTTTAGTTCCCTTTCACTTTCTTCAATAAGGGTAGTGTCATCTGCATATCTGAGGTTATTGATATTTCTCCCGGATATCTTGATTCCAGCCTGTGTTTCTTCCAGTCCAGCGTTTCTCATGATGTACTCTGCATAGAAGTTAAATAAGCAGAGTGACAATATACAGCCTTGACATACTCCTTTTCCTATTTGGAACCAGTCTGTTGTTCCATGTCCAGTTCTAACTCTTTCTTCCTGACCTGCATACAGGTTTCTCAAGAGGCAGGTCAGGTGGTCTGGTATTCCCATCTCTTTCAGAATTTTCCACAGGTTATTGTGATCCACACAGTCAAAGGGTTTGGCATAGTCAATAAAGCAGAAATAGATGTTTTTCTTGAACTCTCTTCCTTTTTCATGATCCAGCGGATGACAGAATGTGGTCCACTGGAGAAGGGAATGGCAAACCACTTCATTATTCTTGCCTTGAGAACCACATGAACAGTATGAAAAGGCAAAATGATAGGATACTGAAAGAGGAACTCCCCAGGTCGGTAGGTGCCTAATATGCTACTGGAGATCAGTGGAGAAATAACTCCAGAAAGAATGAAGGGATGGAGCCAAAGCAAAAACAATACCCAGTTGTGGATGTGACTGGTGATAGAAGCAAGGTCCGATGCTGTAAAGAGCAATATTGCTTGCATAGGAACCTGGAAGTGATCAAACAGGAGATGGCAAGAGTGAACGTTGACATTCTAGGAATCAGCGAACTAAAATGGACTGGAATGGGTGAATTTAACTCAGATGACCATTATATCTACTACTGTGGGCAGGAATCCCTTAGAAGAAATGGAGTAGCCATCAAGGTCAACAAAAGATTCTGAAATGCAGTACTTGGATGCAGTCTCAACAATGACAGAATGATCTCTGTTTGTTTCCAAGGCAAACCATTCAATATCATGGTAATCCAAGTCTATGCCCCAACCAGTAATGCTGAAGAAGCTAAAGTTGAACGGTTCTATGAAGACCTACAAGACCTTTTAGAACTAACACCCAAAAAAGATGTCCTTTTCATTATAGGGGACTGGAATGCAAAAGTAGGAAATCAAGAAACACCTGGGGTAACAGGCAAATTTGGCCTTGGAATATGGAATGAAGCAGGGCAAAGGCTGTTAGAGTTTTGCCAAGAGAACGCACTGGTCCTAGCAAATACCCTCTTCCAACAACTCAAGAGAGACTGTACCCATGGACATCACCAGATGGTCAACACCGAAATCAGATTGATTATATTCTTTGCAGCCAAAGTTGGAGAAGCTCTATACAGTCAGCAAAAACAAGACTGGGAGCTGTCTGTGGCTCAGTCATGAACTCCTTATTGCCAAATTCAGACTTAAATTGAAGAAAGTAGGGAAAACCAATAGGCTATTCAGGTATGACCTAAATCAAATCCCTTATGATTATACAGTGGAAGTGAGAAATAGATTTAAGGGACTAGATCTGATAGATAGAGTGCCTGATGAACTATGGCAGAGGTTCACAACATTGTACAGGAGACAGGGATCAAGACCATCCCCATGGAAAAGAAATGCAAAAAAGCAAAATGGCTGCCTGGGGAGGCCTTACAAATAGCTGTGAAAAGAAGAGAAGCGAAAAGCAAAGGAGAAAAGGAAAGATATAAGCATCTGAATGCAGAGTTCCAAAGAATCGCAAGGAGAGATAAGAAAGTCTTCCTCAGTGATCAATGCAAAGAAATAGAGGTGAACAACAGAATGGGAAAGACTAGAGATCTCTTCAAGAAAATTAGAGATACCAAGGGAACATTTCATGCAAAGATGGGCTCGATAAAGGACAGAAATGGTATGGACTTAACAGAAGCAGAAGATATTAAGAAGAAGTGGCAAGAATACACAGAAGACCTATACAAAAAAGATCTTCGTGACCCACTTAATCACAGTGGTATGATCACTCACCTAGAGCCAGACATCCTGGAATGTGAAGTCAAGTAGGCCTTAGGAAGCATCACTACAAACAAAGCTAGTGGAGGTGATAGAATTCCAGTTGAGCTATTTCATATCCTGAAAGATGATGCTGTAAAAGTGCTGCACTCAATATGCCAGCAAATTTGGAAAACTCAGCAGTGGCCATAGGACTGGAAAGGGGCAGTTTTCATTCCAATCCCTAAGAGAGGCAATGCCAAAGAATGCTCAAACTACCACACAATTGCACTCATCTCACATGCTAGTAAAGTAATGCTCAAAATTCTCCAAGCAAGGCTTCAACAGTATATGAACTTTGAACTTCCAGATGTTCAAGCTGGTTTTAGAAAAGGCAGAGGAACCAGAGATCAAATTGCCAACTTCTGCTAGATTATTGAAAAAGCAAGAGAGTTCCAGAAAAACATCTATTTCTGCTTTATTGACTATGCCAAAGCCTTTGACTGTGTGGATCACAACAAACTCTGGAAAATTTTGAGAGTTGGATTGTGAAGAAAGCCCAGCACCGGAGAATTGATGCTTTTGAACTATGGTGTTGGAGAAGGCTCTTGAGAGTCCCTTGGACTGCAAGGAGATCCAACCAGTCCATTCTGAAAGAGATCAGCCCTGGGATTTCTTTGGAAGGAATGATGCTAAAGCTGAAACTCCAGTACTTTGGCCACCTCATGCAAAGAGTTGACTCATTGGAAAAGACTCTGATGTTGGGAGGGATTGGGGGCAGGAGGAGAAGGGGACGACAGAGGATGAGATGGTTGGATGGCATCACTGACTCAATGGACATGAGTTTGAGTGAATTCCAGGAGTTGGCAGTGGACAGGGAGGCCTGGGGTGCTGCAGTCCACGGGGTTGCAAAGAGTCGGACACAACTGAGCAACTGAACTGAAATGAACTGAAGTGAACTTATACCTTGGGTCTCCTAGGCAAGAAGAAAATAGCACTTAACTACAAACTCTAACTTAGGGGACACATAAAGCCTGTTTTTCTTGACTTGAAGAGGAAATACATCCATTGTCTTTATTTTTGCAGGGAGAATTCTCTCCAAAGATACTCCCTCAAGGTAATTCCTTCTTCCATATCCAAATTCAGTTTTCTCATTGACTTCATGTGTGTGGGGTGGGAGTGAGGTTTATGAACTGCTTCTGTCATCTCCTTTATGAATTCTGCATGGGGTCTCCGTCTTCCTGTTGAAGGTGCTGTGTGATGTCCTCAAGTGTTCAGGTGAGACCTGCACTTAACTCCCCATTGCATGAAGAGGATGACAGACGCTGTTATCTTCACGTTGCGTACTATGAATAACTTTAATTTGCATATTTCAGTCTACACACACACAAAAAACTTGGCATGATCTGAGAATCAATGAATATTAGAGTGCTGCCAACTGTTCTTATTCTTCCATTTTATATGTGAATTCAACCTAAAACGTTTGGTCACTTCTATTCTCGGCATCCTGGTGGTGCTGACCAAACCTGTGTGTTCCAAATTTATGAGACCTACTTATTTTAGAATTTGAGTGCTTTTTGTGTGAATTGAAGTCATTGCTTCAATATTCAAAATTAGATTCCGTTCAACTATATCAAAAGCCAGTTTCATGAGTCTGCGTACAGAGGGAACATTTGTATACAGTTTAATAGCTGTGCCATGCTGTCTGGATTGGGGGGCACAGGATATTAGTCATTTCTACGATTAAATGCCATTCATTTAGGAATATGGACCTGGGAAACATGCTAGCTAATGCTTTAAAAAATTTTAAATTAAATGACCAATAGGCCAGTGGACATTGTAGAAACAGTGAGATTTTTAGGAAGGAAGATGAAATGAAAGGAGAAGGAAGAGTATAAATATAAATTTAAAAGGTAGAAACAGAATAAAAGTTAATTTGAAGTCCTTTCCCTGGACTCCATGGAACGTGTGAGGGTCAGTTTTAGGCTTTAGGGAGTCTGCAATCCTCCTGAAATTGTTGCAAATGTTACTGTGATAATGTGCATTTTTTTAGAAGAGAGGGTTCTTCTCTTTCACTAGATTTTCGAAGGGATCCCCAGTGACTCCCACATAGAAAGAATCATGGTTTATTACCAGTCATCTTACACTTGGACTTCTGAAATCTGGACTGCATGAATCATTCTCTAACTAGATGGGCACACAGTTGGGCTAGTCTTTTTAACCTCTTTGGGCACCAGAGTCTTTACCTGTGTCCTGCTGTGAGATGTGGGTCCCCTGCCAGGCATGGGAGTGGGGCTCAGGCACAGAGCTAAGTAACATTCTTCTTCCTCTCCAAAATCTGGAATCACATGAAAGTAAAATATGTTACTAAAACAGATGGAGACCACATTTCCATCTTATAAATTTTAATTTTGTAAAAGCTGGATTGGAAAATGTGGTTGAAATCGGCAGCCAATGTACCTCTTACATTTCATTCCGCTGCTTCTCTGCTTGGTACATGGATTTCTCGGAGCAGCAGATTTATGCCTCTATAAGGTTACTACCCAGAGAAGCAGAGGATGTGTGCTCCTGAGGGCACATTTTTCCAAAAAGGGTGTCTAGAGCTGAGTCAAGTGTTGTCAATTCCTTTTCTCAACTGTACCAAAAAGGTTAGTGAGAGAGCACCCAGAGACCACTTTCTTTGAGGAGGGTAAACTATCAGTTTCCTGCTTTATGAGACAAGGTAGAAATACTGGAAGGCCCAGACAATCACATCCTATAGAAAGATACAAAGCAGAAGGGCTGTTTAATCAAATAGCTTTGGAAAAGTCATCTGAGGTCCATGGAGGTACTACATCTTATGTAAATTTTTAAAAGTTTAATTTGAACAAATAAGCATGGTTATTCATTTTTTAAAACAAATGTGCTATAATCAAAGTGTTTTGAGAGATTAAAGGGTGACGGTTTGTTATTGTTGTTGTTTAGTCACTAAGTTGTGTCCACCTTTACGATCCCATGGGCTTTAGCCCACCAGGCTCCTCTGTCCATGGGGTTTTCCAGGCAAGAATACTGGAGTGACAGTTATCATACACTATATAAATGGGAAGATAGAAACACGAGCCAAAAACCTATTATAAAAATCATGCTGTTAAGAGCAAATTTTCTGAACTGTTAGCAGTAAAAATGAAGATAAACAACCACGGTGGTGATTCATGAAATGCTGGGAGCAGCATAAGGGCTGTGGAATCAGAAGAATCATGTACAACTTGAAAGCTTGGGTCTTTGGAGGATGAAGATTGAATAACTGAGGAAGGAAGTTTTTGGGGTCATGACCAGTGATGCGTTTTAACGGAGCCATTTTCGTTTGCTAGATTCTGTTAGTGAATTGGGTAAGTGATGCATGGTTTGCAATCAGTACAACTAAAGCTAGTGACAAAGAAGCCAAGAATATCCAGTGAGGAAAGGGCCAGTCTCTTTAGTAAATGGTGAGGGAGAAACTAAACATCCACATACAGAAGAAGGAAACTGGACCACTATTTTGTACCATACACAAAAATGAACTCAAAAGGCTTGACTGTAAGATCTGTAAGATCTGACACCATAAAACTCCTAGAAAAAAACATAGGCACTCATCTCCTTGACATCAGTCTTGGCAGTGCATTTTTGGACTTGACACCAAAATCAAAGGCAGCATAAACAAAATAAATTAGTAGGTCTACATCAAACTAAAAACCCTCTGCATAGCAATGGAAACTACTAACAAAATTAAAAGGCAACCCATCGAATGGAAGAAAATGCTTGCAATTGTTTACCTGTTAAAAGGTTGGTATCCAAAGTATATAAAAACTCTTACAATTCAATAGCAAAAACCCAAACAATATGATTAAGAAATGAGTCAAGGATCTGAATAGACATTTTTCCAGAGAAGACATACAAATGGTTAATAGGAACAAGAAAAAGTGTTCAACCTCACTAGTCATCAGTTCAGTTCAATTCAGTTCCGTTGCATCTGACTCTGCAATCCCATGAATTGCTGCACGCCAGGCTTCCCTGTCCATCACCATCTCCAGGAGTTCACTCAGACTCATGTCCATCGAGTCAGTGATGCCATCCAGCCATCTCATCCTCTGTCATCCCCTTCTCCTCCTGCCCCCAATCCCTCCCAACATCAGAGTCTTTTCCAATGAGTCAACTCTTCGCATGAGGTGGCCAAAGTACTGGAGTTTCAGCTTTAGCATCATTCCTTCCAAAGAACACCCAGGACTGATCTCCTTTAGGATGGACTGGTTGGATCTCCTTGCAGTCCCAAGGACTCTCAAGAGTCTTCTCCAACACCACAGTTCAAAAGCATCAATTCTTCGGCGCTCAGCTTTCTTCACAGTCCAACTCTCACATCCATACATGACCACTGGAAAAACCATAGCCTTGACTAGACGGACCTTAGTCAGCAAAGTAATGCCTCTGCTTTTGAACGTGCTATCTAGGTTGGTCATAACTTTCCTTCCAAGGAGTAAGCGTCTTTTAATTTCATGGCTGCAATTACCATCTGTATTGATTTTGGACCCCCCCCACAAGAAATCTGACACTGTTTCCACTGTTTCACTGTCTATTTCCCATGAAGTGATAGGACCAAATGCCATGATCTTAGTTTTCTGAATGTTGAGCTTTGGCCAACTTTTTCACTCTCCTCTTTCACTTTCATCAAGAGTCTCTTTAGTTCCTCTTCACTTTCTGCCATAAGGGTGGTGTCATCTGCATATCTGATATCATCAAAAATACAAGAAATAAAGTGTGTTGGCAAGGATGTGGAAAAAAGGGTAACCTCATGCAGCATTAGTAGGAATGTAAATTCATGCAGCCACTATAGAAAATGTCATGGAGAGTCCTCAAAAAAATAAAAATTCAACTACTATATCATCCATCAGTTTCACATCTGTGTGTTTATTTAAAAAAACAGCATTATTTATAATAGCCAAAATACGGCAGTAACCTAAGTGTCCAACAATGGATAAATGGATAAAGAAAACATGGTGTATATATACAGTGGAATACTATTCAGCTATAAAAAAGAATGAAGTCTTCTGGGACAACATGGATGGATCTTGAGGGCAGTATGCTAAGTGAAATGAATCAGAGAAAAACAAATACTCTATGATCTCACTTACTGGTAGAATAAAAAAAAACTAAGCTCATAGATACAGAGAACAAGCTGGTGGTTGCCAGAGGTGAGCCATGTGGGGGTGTGAGAAAAATGGATGAAGGCAATCGAAAGGTACCATCTTCCATTTGTAAAATAAATAATTTAGGGGGGGTGTGATTTACAACACAGAGCCCACCTTTAACAATACTGTATCGAATATCTGGAAGTTGCTAAGAGAGTAAATCTTAAAAGTTCTCATCATGAGAAAAAAGTTATAATTCTATATGGTGATGGATGTTAACTAGACTTACTGTGGTGACCATTTTGCAATATATACAAATATCAAATTATGTTGCACGCCTGAAACTAATGTCATATGTCAATTATACCTCAATAAAAAGTAAACTAAATAATTGTTGTCATTACATTGCTAAGTCATATCTGACTCTGTTGTGACCCTGTGGACTGTAGCCTGCCAGGCTTCTCTGTCCGTGGGTTTCCCAGGCAAGAATTCTGGAGTGGCTTACCATTTTCTTTTTCAGGGGATCTTGCCAGATCAGGGATTGAACCTATGTCTCCTGATTGGCAGGCAGATTCTTTACCACTGAGCCACCTGGGAATCCCCAAGAGACTGTTGTTATTACCTATCCAAGGCTATACCTTAATTGGGCTTTCCTAGTAATCTCATGGAGAAGGAAATGGCAACATTACTAACACAACACGAAGTTACCTCAGGGTGACATATGTAGTATTGGTGTTTATAGTTACACTGAATTGAGTTTTATAGTTCTTTGCTAGGCACAGTGACCATTGTCAATCTATTTCTCAGCTGCCTATTTGCCCTTCACTACCTTCTCTGACACGCATATGTCAGGCTTTGCCAGTAGGGGGAGCTAGAGGGACATGGTAGATGTTCCCTTGCTCTCTCGGGTCCGAGTCGTTGCGACCCCACGGACTGCAGCACGCCAGGCTTCTCTATCTTTCATTATCTCCTGCAGTTTGCTCAAACTCAAGTCCATCGAGTCGGTGATGCCATTCAACCATCTCATCCTCTGTCGTCCCCTTCTCCTCCCGCCTTCGATCTTTCCCAGCATCAGGGTCTTTTCCAATAAGTCAGTTCTTCGCATCAGGTGGCCAAAGTATTGGAGCTTCAGCTTCAACATCAGTCCTTCCAGTGAATACTCAGGACTGATCTTTAGGATAGACTGGTTGGATCTCCTTGCAGTCCAAGGGACTCTCAAGAGTCTTCTCCAACACCACAGTTCAAAAGCATCAATTCTGCCTCACTCAGTCTTCCTTAAGGTCCAACTCTCACATCCATTGGTGACTCCTGGAAAAACCATAGCTTTGACTAGATGGACCTTTGTCAGCAAAGTGATGTCTCTGCTTTTTAATATACTGTCTAGGTTTGTCATATCTTTCCTTCCAAGGAGCTCGTGTCTTTTAATTTCATGGCTGCAGTCACCATCTGCAGTGATTTTGGAGCCCAAGAAAATAGTCTCTCACTGTTTCCATTGTTTCCCCATCTATTTGCTATGAAGTGATGGGACCACCAATGCCATGATCTTAGTTGTTTGAATTCTGAGCTTTAAGCCAGCTTTTCCTCTCTCCTCTTTCACCATCATCAAGAGGCTCTTTAGTTCCTCTTCACTTTCTGCCATAGATTGGTGTTTTCTGCATATCTGAGCTTCCTGATACTTCTCCCGGCAATCTTGATTCCAGCTTGTGCTTTATCTAGCCTGGCATTTCACACAAGGTACTCTGCATGTAAATTAAATAAGGAGGGTGGCAATAGAAGATGGGGCCTCCTAGTTCTGTAGCTGTGGGCTACTTCTCCGTGAATTTATCATGTGTGTGTGTGTGTGTGTGTGTGTGTGTGTGTGTGAAGGTACCATCCAGTGGCACTCGACTCAAGCTCTGTGTCCCAGAGCACACCATCATTTTGAAAGACCCTGGCCCTAACTCTGGCCTGGCGACCACATGACATGGACATCCTGCACCTAAGACTTCCTGGCGCCCTGCTGATGAGTGTGCTACTGGCCACCACACACTCAGTGCATTTGCCTCGGCCAGCATCTCCAGTGTCTCCAGTACTGGGCTCCTGGAGAGTGTGATTTCTGCAGCAAACTCATGTTCTCCATCCTGGCCCCTTCAAGGTACACTTTGCCTGGTGCTCTGTGCTTGAAATGGCTTGGCTTCCTCTTGTTTTGGGAGCCCGCAGAATCCTGGTGTCTCTTGCAGTGGGCTCCTGCAATGAAGGCTTCCTGGGCCTCCCAGGTTCAGCATCTCCTAGAGGCCACTAGTTTCCCGTAGTGCATGGAGGCAGGTTTTCTGCAAATGCCACTAATGAGTCACCTTAGCCACTCCCCACCATCCAGAGGGGTGTGGTTTTGCCCTTCCCAGTGGGGACTGCCTTTCAACCCTTCTGGGGATACCCATTTCACCCTTAAGGATACCAGGTGTTCCATGTATTATATCTGCTCCTCCTGGTTCTTAAGAATTCTCTTTAATTCTTATTAGCCAGCTCTCTGCTATTCCAATTCCATGCCAGTAATCCTTTATGTTAAATTTTTCTCATTCACATTACTACGTGGTTTCTCTCTCCTTAGCAGATCCTAACTTAGAGATTGACATTGGCCTTGCAGACTTTCTCACCTTCTCTTACGCCTCTACCCAGTGAACATTCTAAGACTGATTCTACTTTATAATGACTCCTCCTTGTGTCTAAATCAATTCAGTTCAGTCACTCAGTTGTGTCCCACTCTTTGCGACCCCATGAATCGCAGCACAGCAGGCCTCCCTGTCCATCACCAACTCCTGGAGTTCACTCAGACTCATGTCCATTGAGTCAGTGATGCCGTCCAGCCATCTCATCCTCTGTCATCCCCTTCTCCTCCTGCCCCCAATCCCTCCTAACATCAGAGTCTTTTCCAATGAGTCAACTCTTCGCATGAGGTGGCCAAAGTACTGGAGTTTCAGCTTCAGCATCATTCCTTCCAAAAAAATCCCAGGGCTGATCTCCTTCAGAATGGACTGATTGGATCTCCTTGCAGTCCAAGGGACTCTCAAGAGTCTTCTCCAACACCACAGTTCAAAAGCATCAATTCTCCGGTGCTCGGCTTTCTTCACAGTCCAACTCTCACATCCATACATGACCACTGGAAAAACCATAGCCTTGACTAGACGGACCTTTGTTGGCAAAGTAATGTCTCTGCTTTTGAATATGCTATCTAGGTTGGTCATAACTTTCCTTCCAAGGAGTAAGCGTCTTTTAATTTCATGGCTGCAATCACCATCTGCAGTGATTCTGGAGCCCCCCCAAATAAAGTCTGACACTGTTTCCACTGTTTCCCCATCTATTTCCCATGAAGTGATGGGATCAGATGCCATGATCTTTGTTTTCTGAATGTTGAGCTTTAAGCCAACTTTTTCGCTCTCCTCTTTCACTTTCATCAAGAGGCTTTTTAGTTCCTCTTCACTTTCTGCCATAAGGGTGGTGTCATCTGCATATGTGAGATTATTGATATTTTTCCCAGCAATCTTGATTCTAGCTTGTGTTTCTTCCAGTCCAGCGTTTCTCATGATGTACTCTGCATAGAAGTTAAATAAGCAGGGTGACAATATACAGCCTTGACATACTCCTTTTCCTATTTGAAACCAGTCTGTTGTTCCATGTCCAGTTCTAAGAGTTGCTTCCTGACCTGCATACAGATTTCTCAAGAGGCAGGTCAGGTGGTCTGGTATTCCCATCTCTTTCAGAATTTTCCACAGTTTATTGTGATCCACACAATCAAAGGCTTTGGCATAGTCAATCAAGCAGAAATAGATGTTTTTCTGGAACTCTCTTGCTTTTTCCATGATCCAGCAGATGTTGGCAATTTGATCTCTGGTTCCTCTGCCTTTTCTAAAACCAGCTTGAACATCTGGAAGTTCACGGTTCATGTATTGCTAAAGCCTTGCTTGGAGAATTTGAGCATTATTTTACTAGCATGTGAGATGAGTGCAATTGTGTGGTAGTTTGAGCATTCTTTGGCATTGCCTTTCTTTGGGATTGGAATGAAAACTGCCCTTTTCCAGTCCTTTGGCCACTGCTGAGTTTTCCAAATTTGCTGGCATATTGAGTGCAGCACTTTCACAGCATCATCTTTCAGGATTTGAAATAGCTCAACTGGAATTCCACCACCTTCACTAGCTTTGTTCATAGTGATGTTTCCTAAGGCCCACTTGACTTCACATTCCAGGATGTCTGGCTCTAGGTGAATGATCACACCATCGTGATTATCTTGGTCTTGAAGATCTTTTTTGTACAGTTCTTCTGTGTACTCTTGCCACCTCTTCTTAATATCTTCTGCTTCTGTTAGGTCCATACCATTTCTGTCCTTTATCGAGGCCATCTTTGCATGAAATGTTCCCTTGGTATCTCTAACTTTCTTGAAGAGATCTCTAGTCTTTCCCATTCTGTTGTTTGCCTCTATTTCTTTGCATTGATCGCTGAAGAAGGCTTACTTATCTCTTCTTGCTATTCTTTGGAACTCTGCATTCAGATGCTTATATCTTTCCTTTTCTCCTTTGCTTTTCGCCTCTCTTCTTTTCACAGCTATTTGTAAGGCCTCCCCAGACAGCCATTTTGCTTTTTTGCATTTCTTTTCCATGGGGATGGTCTTGATCCCTGTCTCCTGTACAATGTCACAAACTTCATTCCTTAGTTCATCAGGCACTCTATCTATCAGATCTAGTCCCTTAAATCTATTTCTCACTTCCACTGTATAATCATAAGGGTTTGATTTAGGTCATACCTGAATGGTCTAGCGGGTTTCCCTACTTTCTTCAATTTAAGTCTAAATTTGTTTCTAAATAGCCCTAACCACAACAGTAAATAAATAAAAATAAAAAATTAAATCACCCTAACCACTTGAAAAAGACCTGCAGTAGGGCAGTTCTATTCTGAATTATGTCACTCTTGGAGATCTAACTCAGTTATGGAGAATAATTTCTAGTGGCTCACATGAGTAGACAAAACCTTAATAGAATATTATGGGACAGAGTTTTAGCTCCAGCATCAGTCCTTTCGATGAATATGCAGGGTTGATGCTGAAGCTGAAGCTCCAACACTTTGGCTACCTGATGCGAAGAGCCGACTCATTGGAAAAGACCCTGATGCTGGAAAAGATTTAGGGCAGAGGATGAGATGGTTGGATGGCATCACTGACTCAGAGGATGTGAATTTGCGCAAGCTCTGGGAGATGAAGGATAGGGAAGGCTGGCATGAGGCCGCAAAGAGTCGGATACAACTTAGTGATTGAATAACAACAACAGTGGGACTGAGTGCAGGTCCTGGGAGCGGGAGCAACCTACCTTTTCCTGTGTCTGCAGGCAGCTGGCCTTCCCCCCTCTCTTTTCCATTTTCTTTCTCACTTTTATCCCCAAGGAGGCAGGAACTGGAATGATACTTGAGGACTGGGGAGTGGGGAATAAATCGTGGCAAACAGAAGATCGCAGTTTTCCAAGCAAATCTGCTGCATTACTCCAATCAAGACATTAGTCAGAGGAAGCTCCAATAAGATTTCCCACAAATGTACGTTGGGACACTTACTTGGCAAACCATGGCCACTTCTCTCCTTTTATCTTTACTTTCATACCCACCCCAACCTCCTGCTCCCAGTGTCCACTTGGTACTGACATGTTCTCAAGTTCTCAGTTCCCATGTGGTCTGCTCTACACCTCAATCTTAAGTAATGCACTTCTCACGATTGCTTTTCTTCCGTTTCCTTTAATAAAAAATAACTCCCAATTATTGACCCTGAACTAACTTTATGCTTTTTGACATTAAGGAGTAAATGACTACTGTATTTATACTATACTATATTTAATACCCATTTGTAGCCCTAAAGTGAAGCTTTTTATCCAAATTAACTTGAATTGATGGAATGTGGTAAGAGAAAGAGTAGGTAGATAGTTTTGAGAAGGGCATCTAATTATACTTTTTTGGTCAATCTAAATGCCTCCTCTTTCCTGGTAATATCCAAGCTGGGTTTCTGAGGGAAAAATATTGGTAATTGGAGCTATATGCCAATCAAGCCTTAGTACTGCCTCTTGGCTGCATGCCACTCAAACCTTTATTTAATAGTATGGTGGCTTAGACAGTAAGGAATCTGCCTGCAATGTGGGAGACCTGGGTTCAATCCCTGGGTGGGAAGATTCCCTGGAGGAGGGCATGGACAACCCACTCTACTATTGTTGCCTGGAGAATCCTCATGGACAGAGGAGCCTGGCGGGCTACAGTCCATGGGGTCCCAGAGAGTTGGACACGACTGAGCGACTAAGCACATATTTCCATGGGGCTACAAAGACGCAAAGAATCATGCTCATGTTGGCAAAGTGGAGAAATGATGGGTTTCTGGGTCATCTTTTGAGTTGTGCATTCACTTCCGGCAAACATTGCTCCTGACAATCTCATTTCTCCTGCAAAACTGGCAGATCCAAGCACTTGCTTCTCTTGGTTTTATACAATGAAAGAGCCAAAGACTTAACTGAATTGCTCAATTCATGACCCATCTAGGCATCAAAACTGATTAGACTCTTGAGTTTTCTATGTCATCACATTGCTTTCTATCAGGGGATTTGACTGAATTTTTCAAATCCCTGACCTATTTCTAAACTTGCAGGTTGGACGTGTGAACCAAGGGAAATGGTAATTGGCAGGAGAGAGATTTCAAATACCTACTGATAGGAAGAACTGCCTTAAAGTGGCATTAAAGACCTCAAGAGCTTTTCAAAATCAGTTCACAAGGCTTCTGAACATCGACTGATTCTCACGTGAAGAACTTAACTTCTAATCTCAAGGTTAAAGAAAGGAGGGTGAAAAGCAAGGACTGTTGGCAAAGCCTGTTCTAAAAAAGGGGAAGAACACACGGACAGAAGAAGGGATAAGAAATGTTTTATCTATATTTTAATATAATTATGAGGTGATTTCTCTCAATACATTGACTTGAAATATTCAAATTAGCTAGTAATTTCTTTTCAACTTTTACATTCGTGTGGCTTAGAAGAGTAGTATATATCAAAAAATTATAAGAAATTTTATAAGAAAAATTTTCTAGCACCTTTTACATTTAGATTTTCTAGATTAACCCTGATACAGTTTTTTTTTTAAATTTCCTGTTGTTGAGGCAGCGTAAGTTTTCTTTATGTGCAGATAATTAACAAGCAATCATTCACCCATTCAGTTATTCGTGTGTTGATTTTGGAAATATCCTGTGCACACAGAAGAAAAGGAAGCATAGAATTCAGTCCTTCAGGCTTATTTTATTTTTAGATTTATTTCTTTTCTTAATTATATATTTATTATATTTTGTTATATATGTGTGTGTGGTGTGTGTGTTTGGATTGTAAGAGTTTTAGAAGTCCCAGAAAGTTTGAATTTTTAACCTTCCCACGTCTGTTGTGACAAAGTCAGGGCCCTGATTTGGCAAGAATAGAATATTTGTATGTGGGATCTAGACCTTTGTGTACACTCAAATATATTGAATTTCCCGGGCCTTCTAAATCTTCAGAAATAAGAGCTATGGCTTTTTCTAGTTGCAGGCAAATACCACTTGGCAAGACTACTCAAGTGCCTTCAGAATCTTCATAATCTACTCACACGTTCCGTCCTCATGACCGATAGCAAATAAGGAACGCTCAGAAACGTTGAATCCTCAAGTTGCTGTGTGCTTTTCCTAGTTTAGATAAATGCTCTCACCTTGTTTAAAGGTGATGATAATTCTCAATCTCTTTACATCATTTGTGTCATTTTCTTTCTAATGATATTTACTTAGATTGCGATTTTATTTTTCCTTGATCAGATCTGGCATGTTTGGTCTGTTTTAGGGTCTCCTACCCTACTTCTCGAGCTTCCCTGATGGCTTAGTGGTAAAGAATCTGCCTCCCAATGCAGGAGATGTGGGTTCAATCCCTGGGTTGGGAAGGTCCTCTGGAGAATACCCACTCCAGTATTCTTGCCTGGAAAATCCCATGGACAGAGGAGCCTGGTGGGCTGCAGTCCATGGGATTGCAGTAGAGTTGGACAGCACTTAGCAACTAAGCAGCAGCAACCCTGCTTCTCCACACCCCACACAATTCCTTTCTAGACCCTGCTTTTGGAGGAATTGCTACTTTTTTTTTTTTTTTTTTTGCTTTTTAATTTATGAATTAGCCTTTTATCTTTATTTGGCTAGAGGTGTAATTACTTACTCTGTGTCAGGCATTGTGATAAGAATTTTACCTTTATCACATGAATTCATTTCTTTTCTATCTATTGATGTCATTGCTCTTGCTTTGCTCTTCTCTTTTTAAATTCTACAGTTGAATGCTTAATTGATTTAAAATGAACTGTCCCATAAAATAGTATTCTTTAATAAAATCACATTCTGTAAACGTTGAGTGAATCACTGATAAAATCCATTTGCACACATTTTAGATGGGAAGTATTGTTTATAACATTTTTAAAAACATATGTAGGTCTGGGAATGCTTTAGATCCAGCAGGGAGTAAACTTGCTAATTTAATATTGAAAAAAAAAAAAGTAAGCCAGAGAATTCTTTTTTTAAAAAAGAGTCCAAATGTAATGTTATCTTCAGTTAAGTAAGGTTCGAAGTGTATGTATCTTTGATTGAAGTTGGGGTGAAGAATTGGAGCCCTTACAACTCGAAAGTGAAAGTCACTCAGTCATGTCCGACTCTTTGTGACCCCACGGACTATACAGTCCATGGAATTCTCCAGGCCAGAATACTGGAGTGGGTAGCATCTCTGTTCTCCAGGGTATCTTCCCAAGACAGGGATTGAACCCAGGTCTTCCACATTGCAGGCAGATTCTTTACCAGCTGAGCTACAAGGGAAGCCCAAGAATACTGGAGTGGGTAGCCTATCCCTTCTCCAGGAGATCTTCCTGACCCAGGAATCGAACCCAGGTCTCCTGCATTGCAGGGGAATTCTTTACCGCCTGAGCCATCAGGGAAGCCCACTCATTTTCATCTCAAACGCAACTCATGGGACCGTAATGGTTAGTAGGGCAGCATGATCTCTTTTACCCTTTTTGTCTTACAAATGTGGAAACTGAGAACCAAGAATTTCTTCTTGTCGATGCTGATTGCTATCTATTGTTGCTTAATCTGATTTTGTCTTCTTCTATTCTGTATTGCCCAGTATATTTTCTTATATGTCAGAATTTTTTAGGAGTCTCTGGCTAGCTTTTGTTTTCTGATTTGGGGGTTTTAGATAAATAATTGTGGCACGTATTTAGAAGGTTCTTAAAATTTTGCTTATAATTCTTCAAAGAAATAGCATCAGTTTCCCACGTGGGACCCAGAATATTCTTTTTCATGCTCTCTTCTTTGAGTGAACTTTGACTTCAGAACAGTATCCCGTTTCCATGGAAGGGTAGTGACCATCATGCCCATCTGCATACAAGAAGAGCGTCGTACAGTCATCACCATCGTCTTCGTTGCCACCACCGCGACTGTCACACACATAAGCTAGATTCCTGTGTGGTCTCGGAATGTATGGGGTCACAATCAAAGAAGCCCCTAGCAGAGAAAGACAAATATTGTGTATCAGCGCCTATATGTGGAGTCTGAAAAATACTGGTATAGATGATCTTATTTACGAAGCAGAAATACAGAGATGTAGAGCAAAAACATTTGGATACCAAGGGGGAAAGGGAGGGTGGGATGAATTGGGAGATTAGGATTGACTTATATTGATCCTATGTATAAAATAGGTAACTACTGAGAACCTACTGTATAGCCCAGAGAACTCTCATTCAGTGCTCTGTGGTGACCTAAATGGGAAGGAAATCCAAAAAGAGAGGATATATGTTGGAAGGACTGATGCTAAAACTGAAACTCCAGTACTTTGGCCACCTCATGCCAAGAGTTGACTCATTGGAAAAGACTCCGATGCTGGGAGGGATTGGAGGAAGGAGAAGGGGACGACAGAGGATGAGATGGCTGGATGGCATCACCGACTCGATGGACGTGAGTCTGGGTGAACTCTGGGGGTTGGTGATGGACAGGGAGGCCTGGCGTGCTGCGATTCATGGGGTCGCAAAGAGTCAGACTCGACTGAGCGACTGAACTGAACTGGTGTATCCATATAACTGATTCACTTTGCTGTATAGCAGAAACTAACACAACAGTGAAAAGCAATTATACTCCAACAAAAAGTTTAAAAATAAAGGGGGAAAAAAACCCAAGCCCTAACCCAAGGTAATAAAAGGAAATGTCATTATCATTAGAGGATATTCAACATGTAAACCATAGCAGCACATATCTCAACACATCTCCAAAAACCCTTCCTGTCCTGAAATATCCTGTATTCCACTTGCTCCAGTGTCTCTCTCACAGCTGCCTCTCACTCTCCCTGAAGTCTGGGCAGGTTCATCTGTTTATTTCTCTCCCACTTTTTCTCTACCTCTGTGACTTACCCCTGCTCTTGAATCTGTATCTCAAAAACTTGGGAATGAAGTCAGCAAAGACAGAAGCCTTTCAAGGGTAAGTGAGGGAAGAAAAGGAGGGAAGAAAAAAGGAAAGAAATCAAAGAAAAGAGAAGGAAAACCCTCCTTTTCTTCTGAAGGATTTAGTGGAAGAAAACACGGGCGCACTTAGGCCAGAATACGTTTGTCCTTGTCACTTAAGTGGCTATGTATGCATTAGCTCATTCAATCCTCCCGATAAGTGTATGAGGTAAATAATGTTATTACCATTTCTATTTTGTTGGCAGGGTAACTGGGACTCAGGGAGATAAAGCAATGTCCTCAGGTCACCTAGCTAGTAAGTGAAAAAAGCCCTTATTTTTAAGCAATTCGCTATCCTATTATATGAAGTTTCCAGAGTTTCATAAAGCTCAATAATGGTGATTTTACAATTAGAATATATTTTTCCCTTATGTGGCCCAGTTTTCTTATCCAAATCTAAGCCCTGAGAAGTGCATCTTTGCTTGAAATGAAACTTTATCAGATTCTCAATCTGCTGACTTCTTAGTTGTGGAACCGGGACTCTCTCAAAAATTTGCTTTAGTTATTCTAAACATTTAAAATGCAGAATGGTAGAGCTAATTCTTCCTGCAACCGTGAGGATTTTTTTTTGTTGACGCTGGTATATTAGAGTGGGTTTCCTTTAGTGGGTAAGATTAGTATGGAGATGTCTTGGAGGGTGTATCCAGCAACAGGAGAGTATGCACAGAGGCTTCTGTAATACTTGTGTTAATATTGGTGTCAACTGAAAAAATACAACCTAAAAGTTGAGAATTATGTTTTATTTGGTGGAATTTTTAAGGGATTCAAGTCCAGGAAATAACATCTCAAGTAGCCTTGAGAGAACTGCTCTGAGGCGCCGAAGGGAGGATCCAGGTTATAGAAATTTTGCAACAATTAGTTTGAATGTCAAAAGATTATTGTTAATTAAACAAAACAAGATATCCCAAGTTAACGAATTTAGCACTTTTCTATATGTGGGAAGATGCAGGAGTCTGGGCTCACTGAAATTGTTCCTTTGATAGGCGCCTCAGCTCTCTGAGGCTAGGATCCTGTGTTTTCACATCCTGAGTTCACTCAAGGCTCACCGGCTCATGCTTGGAAGGCTGCAATCGCTGATGACTATGACATCCTTATTTACTGACATGGCAGGAAATATCCCATTTCTCTTTGGAGTCTAGAGAGAGAAAGGCAAGGCTTGGAAGAAGGCAACAGAGATGCTATCTTGCCTGGTAGTACATGAGAAAAGTTGTAATTTTCTAAAGGGAAAAAATTTACGACTGTAATATCTGGTGTGAAAGAGGAAGAAATGTAACTGTTGTGGACATTGGAACCACTATATTGATTGTGTGATATGTGTTATATGTCATCACAATTCAGCATGTAATTTTCCCTTGGTTTGTGAGTTAGGGAAGTCCTGTGCAGAAGAGCATGAGAATGTTGAGGGCAGAGGAGTAAATAGG
This sequence comes from Oryx dammah, assembly GCF_014754425.2. Taxonomy (NCBI): domain Eukaryota; kingdom Metazoa; phylum Chordata; class Mammalia; order Artiodactyla; family Bovidae; genus Oryx; species Oryx dammah. The sequence continues at coordinate 23,101,776 of NW_024070206.1, forward strand.
TGCTTGCCTCAGTCTGAGTCTCCAGGGACCCAGATATTCTTGATGAAATCAGCCTCGAAGGGTGGACAATTGCAAGCACTCACTATGCCAACCCATTAGTGATCCAACTTTACAACAAAAATGAAGCAAAATACTCCTTGAACGTGGGCAAGCATGTTGGAAAATGATTTTTGAAAAGGTAAGTTCTAGGATATCTTTACATCAAGGAAGGCCGAGAGCTTCTGTAGTAGGTGCTTCTGTGAGTTCAGAGGTTCTCTGTTCTGAGCATAGTGAAGGTGCCTCATATTCTGTACACAGTCATTTCTGATCAATCAGACCCTTTCTGCTTATATAATCTATAATCCCACAGGATAAAGACCACGTGTGTTTTGCTCAGTTCAGTCACTCAGTCGTGTCTAACTCTTTGCGACCTCATGAACCGCAGTAAGCCTGGCCTCCCTGTCCATCACCAACTCCCAGAGTCCACCCAAACCCATGTCCATTGAGTCAGTGATGCCATCCAACCATCTCATCCTCTGTTGTCCCCTTCTCCTCCTGCCCTCAATGTTTCCCAGCATCAGGGTCTTTTCAAATGAGTCAGCTCTTCACATCAGGTGGCCAAAGTATTGGAGTTTCAGCTTCAGCATCAGTCCTTCCAATGAAAACCCAGGACTGTTCTCCTTTAGGATAGACTGGTTGGATCTCCTTGTAGTCCAAGGGACTCTCAAGAGTCTTCTCCAACACCACAGTTCAAAAGCATCAATTCTTCAGTGCTCAGCTTTCTTTATAGTCCAACTCTCACATCCATACATGACCACAGGAAAAACCACAGCCTTGACTAGATGGACCTTTGTTGGCAAAGTAATGTCTCTGCTTTTTAATATGCTGTCTAGGTTGGTCATAACTTTCCTTCCAAGGAGTAAGCGTCTTTTAATTTCATGGCTGCAATCACCATCTGCAGTGATTTTGGAGCCCAGAAAATAAAGTCAGCCACTGTTTCCCTTGTTTCCCCATTCATTTCCCATGAAGGGATGGGTCCAGATACCATGATCTTAGTTTTCTGAATGTTGAGCTTTAGGCCAACTTTTTCACTCTCCTCTTTCACTTTCATCAAGAGGCTCGTTAGTTCTTCATTTTCCGCCATAAGGGTGGTGTCATCTGCATATCTGAGGTTATTGATATTTCTTCCGGCAATCTTTATTCCAGCTTATGCTTTATCCAGCCCAGCGTTTCTCATGGTATACTCTGCATGTAAGTTAAATAAGCAGGGTGACAATATACAGCCTTGACGTACTCTTTTCCTATTTGGAACCAGTCTGTTGTTCCATGTCCAGTTCTAAGAGTTGCTTCCTGACCTGCATACAGATTTCTCAAGAGGCAGGTCAGGTGGTCTGGTATTCCCATCTCTTTCAGAATTTTCCACAGTTTATTGTGATCCACACAGTCAAAGGGTTTGGCATAGTCGATAAAGCAGAAATAGATGTTTTTCTGGAACTCTCTTCCTTTTCCCATTATCCAGCAGATGTTGGCAATTTGATCTCTGGTTCCTCTGCCTTTTCTAAAACCAGCTTGAACATCTGGAAGTTCACGGTTCATGTATTGCTGAAGCCTGCTTGGAGAATTTTGAGCATTACTTCACTAGTATGTGAGATGAGTGCAATTGTGTGGTAGTTTGAGCATTCTTTGGCATTGCCTTTCTTTGGGATTGGAATGAAAACTGCCCTTTTCCAGTCCTTTGGCCACTGCTGAGTTTTCCAAATTTTCTGTCATATTGAGTGCAGCACTTTCACAGCATCATTTTTCAGGATTTGAAATAGCTCAATAGGAATTCCATCACCTCCACTAGCTTTGTCCGTATTGATGCTTCTTAAGGCCCACTTGACTTCACATTCCAGGATGTCTGGCTCTAGGTGAGTGATCACACCACCGTGATTAACTAGATCATGAAGATCTTTTGTTTATAGGTCTTCTGTGTATTCTTGCCACCTCTTCTTAATATCTTCTGCTTTGTTAGGTCCGTACCATTTCTGTCCTTTATCGAGCCCATCTTTGCATGAAGTGTCCCGTTGGTATCTCTAACTTTCTTGAAGAGATGTCTAGTCTTGCCTGCTCTATTGTTTTCCTCTATTTCTTTGCACTGATCGCTGAGGAAGGCTTTCCTATTTCTCCTTGCTATTTTTTGGAACTCTGTATTCATTGGTTTGAGTACATGTCTGAAATGAATTTGTGGTGTTAGTTCTTTATGTCCTGACCTTCTAAGAAGAAAGCAGGGAAAGAAGTTGATTTCTGAGGGCCTTCTGTGTTCCGGTACTGCATGGGGCTTTATGTACACAATCTCATTGACCTGCGTAGAGACACAGGATGTAGGTAACACTGTCCCCATTTCTCAGATGAAGAAACTACAGAATTGAGGTACCTCATCCAAGCTCACTCAGATGGCAGAGAGGCACAGTGGGGATCTGAATTCATATTTACCTGTTTCCTTATGGTTCCACCCTAAGCTGTGATATTCCAAAGGATGGGGTGTGTGTATATATATGTATACACACACACACACACACACACACTTTAGGATCCATTCATATATTAGGTGTTAAATCCTTATTAAATATTGGTGACTTTTCCAACACCATTTATTGAACAGACTAGCTCTTTCCCCAGTGTATACCCTGGACTCCTTTGTCATAAATTAATTGGCCAGCAACCGAAGCAGGTTTAGGAGAACCCAAGCTGAAAAGATACGGTTTGGGGTCTGCTATGCATATATGTAAATTCCTTAAAAATAAGGAATTTTTGATAATAATACAGACTTAGTTACCTTCTAAGGCCAAGCACAATTTGTTTTTTTTTTTTTTTTACGTGTATACACTGCTTTATTTATTTTATTCTTCTATTCATCTGTTTTTGGCTGCGTGGGGTCTTTGTGGCTGCTCGTGGGCCTTCTCTAGTAGCAGAGAGTGGGGGCTGTTCTCTAGCCGGGGTGCGCGGGCTTGTCATTGTCGTGGCTTCTCACTGTTGCAGAGCACGGGCTTGTGGCCCACCGGTTCAGCTGCTCCACAGCATGTGGAATCTTCCTGGAGCAGGGATTGAACCTGTGTCCCCTGCAGGTGGATTCTTATCCACTGCACAGCCAGGGAAGTCCAGCCAAGGACAGTTTTTAATGCAAAGGCATAATAACTGATTTAGAATTCAGGTCTATATAGGCAGTTGTTGGCATACTACTGATGGTGGGCCAGATGGCGCCCCCTGCTGGTTTGTGCAAATAAAAGTTTTATTGTTCCCAAACGCATGTACACCTGTGGTGGATTCATGTCAATCTATGCCAAAACCAATACAGAATTGTAAAGTAAAAATTAAAAATAAATAAATTAAAAAAAAGTTTTATTGTGACAAAACCCATCTTGTTTCCATCTAGTCTGCTTTTGCACTACAAGGGCAGAGTTGAATAGCTGTGACAGAGACTAGAAGGCCTGGAAAATATAAAATGTTTACTCTCTGGCCCTTAAGGGGACAAGTTTGGGACTTCTTATATGGAGTTTAAATGGGAAGATTGTTAGCTAGGGCAGCTTTCTGTAGGTGAGGAAGGCTTGCCCCTTTGTCAAGATGCTCGCTGGTCTGTGGGATCATTGCTACTATGACACAGTTGGCAGAAAGATTCCTACTGCCAGTTTGGGCAGCTTCCTCTGAAATGATGATGAATGAAAGATTTCTTGAGGTCCTTTCTAGTGTAAGTTCTGGTGTACAGAGCTGGCAAAGTGAAATGACAGCAATTTAGGGAAGATTCGTTACTAAAATACATATATACACTTCTTCATATGAGGCAGGCGCTCATTCTATTGGAAGGAAAAGCACTCTTTATCCAGGTTGGATGTCATCTGAGAGATGAAGGATCTCTCTTGTTCCTAAGGAGATTTCAAAAGAACTTGTACAGATAATAGATCACAATTTATGGGCAATTCCTCCAAGTATCACCAAAGGAGACGATTTCTAACACTTTACTACCGGTTTCCATTATCTTCAATTTGCTGGAGAGGCCAAAAGTGCTGGGCAAACATGTAAGAACATCCTTTTGCAAGGATGATACATTCATAGAAATGCCGAGTTGTTGGGGAACTCCCACGGTAGTAGCTAAATTCATCCCATTCCAGCTGATGCACTGTGGGATCTATTAAACCCACATTTCCCAAATTAGGAAATATTCTGCTCCTTGAATTGCCGGAGCCAAAGCAGAGAGTTCAGTTGTCAGCCACGTTATGGCAAATAGAACTCATGGAGACTCTTCTGTGAAAAAATTTCTGACTCTTTAGAAGGACAGTACAAAAATACAGTCAGAGATGCAGGAGGATTAAAGGGATAATAAGTAGTTCACTAAAGTAATGCGATTTTCATGGAGAAATTTTGAGTGAGCCATCAACATACAAAGAATGAAATTCCAGAGTGTGGGAGTCAGACCAAGAATTCTCAGAGGAAGTATTCGGAACTGTGTTTTATGAGTCTTTGGCATTGTATGTATTACAACGGCACAGAAAGTTCAGCTGCTTTAATGTAGGGAGGAGATTTGGTGATGACATTTAAGAGAAAGCTGTGGATACAGAAACAGAGAATAGAATGGTGCTTTCCAGGGATGGGGGAGAGGGTTGTGGGAGTTAGTGTTTCGTGGGTATGGAGTTTCTCTTTGGGATGATGAAAACGTTGTGGAAATTGAGAGTGATGATAGCTGAATAACGTTGCTAATGTGATTAATCCCACTGAATTGTATGCTTAAAAATGGTTAAAATAGCTTTGTGTTATGTATTTTTTAAATTTTATTTTATCCTTTTAAAAGATGACTGTGATTTTTTTTCATATTTTATTTGTTTATTGGCTGCACTACATTGCACGCGGGATCATAGTTCCCCAGTCAGGGGTCAAACCTGTGCCCTCTGCTGTCTCTAGCGTCTTAACCACTGGACTGCCAGAGAAGTCCAATTTCACTGCAGTTTAGAAAAGAGAGATAGCTGTCGTCATGCTGTGAGTTCCACCCCTCTAAACAGAAGAATGGGGCTCTGTCTTCCCTGCTTCAAGCCCAGTGAGAATGTATTCAGAGAACCGTTTAAGCTTATTACATCTTCCGGTCGTGTCCCCACACACGAGGTCACTCCAGGACACTTTGCCTGACTTATGCCTGAGGAAAGGTTAGCAGTCTTTGGAAATAAGAAAGGGGTTTGCATGAGAATAAATACTGTCAACTACAATGAAGATAATCATTCATGAGTCCTTCAAGTAATGAAGAGCTAAAGCAACACTTGTAAACTAGTGTTTGAAGTATAAATTCACACTCACTTTGAAAAATCCTCTAGCGGTACATAGTAAAACTAAACACACGCATAGCCAATAATGCAGAAATTCCACTCCTGATGTCTAACAAAACTGACTTTGTAAAGTGCACCAAAAGACATACACAAGAATCTTTATATAACAATTTTATAGCTATGCCAATAGCTCCCAAATAGAGACAATAAAAAAGCCAATTTACAGTAGAATAAGTAAATAAATTATGGTATATTCATAGAGAGACATACTATGTATCACAATGAAATCAATTAACTTTTATACACAGCACCTCGAATGAATCTCTCTCCCTAAAAATGCTAAAGAAAAGGAGACAGTTATAAAGGAGTAATTACTGTAAGAATTCATTTGCTCTATTTTTTCATTCTTTTAATGTCTGTAGGAACTATAGTGTTGGTCGCTTAGTTGTGTCTGACTCTTTGCATCCCCGCAGACTGTAGCCGGCCAGGCTCCTCTGTCCGCGGGACTCTCCAGGCAAGAATGTTGGAGTCGGTTGCCATTCCCTTCTCCATAGTAGGAACCATAGCTTTGTCTTTTCTTTTATTCCTGATGTGGGCAATGTGGGCCTTCTTTCTCTTGTTGTGATCAGTCTGGCTGTAAAAATTGATCTTAAAAAGCCCACATTTTGATTCTTCAATTTTCTCCTTTTTTAGTTTACTTACAATTCCAGTGATTTCTGCTCTGCTCTTCATCATTCCCTCCCTTCTGATTTCTTTGGGTTTTGATTTCTTCTTTTTATTTGTCCATGGAGATTTCATGGACAGAAGAGCCTCGCAGTCTAGTCTGTGGCAGCGTCTTCTTTTCCATCTCTTTAAGGTAGAAGCTTAGATAATTGATTTTAGACTCTTCTGTAATATAAACACTTATTGAGATAAATTTCCTTCTAAACACTCCTTTAGCTGCATTTCAGAGATATCGATACATTGCGTTTTAAATTTCATTCAATTAAAAATACTTTCTAATTTCCTTTGTGACTTTCCCTTCAGTTCAGTTCAGTCGCTCAGTCATGCCCGACTCTTTGCAACCCTATGAATCACAGCACACCAGGCCTCCCTGTCCATCACCAACTCCCAGAGTTCACTCAAACTCACGTCCATCAAGTCAGTGATGTCACCCAGCCATCTCATCCTCTTTTGTCCCCTTCTCCTCCTGCCCCCAATCCCTCCCAGCATCAGGGTCTTTTCCAATGAGTCAGCTCTTTACATGAGGTGGCCAAAGTACTGGAGTTTCAGCTTTAGCATCATTCTTTCCAAAGAACACCCAGGACTGATATCCTTTAGAATGGACTGATTGGATCTGCTTGCAGTCCAAGGGACTCTCAAGTCTTCTCCAACACCACAGTTCAAAAGCATCAATTCTTCGGCTCTCAGCTTTCTTCACAGTCCAACTCTCACATCCATACATGACCACAGGAAAAACCATAGCTTTGACTAGACGGACCTTAGTCGGCAAAGTAATGTCTCTGCTTTTGAATATGCTATCTAGGTTGGTCATAACTTTCCTTCCAAGGAGTAAGCGTCTTTTAATTTCACGGCTGCAATCACCATCTGTATTGATTTTGGAGCCCCCCAAAATAAATCTGACACTGTTTCCACTGTTTCCCCATCTATTTCCCATGAAGTGATAGGACCAGATGCCATGATCTTAGTTTTCTGAATGCTGAGCTTTAAGCCAACTTTTTCACTCTCCTCTTTCACTTTCATCAAGAGGCTTTTGAGTTCCTCTTCCCTTTCTGCCATAAGGGTGGTGTCATCTGCGTATCTGAGGTGATTGATATTTCTCCTGGCAATCTTGATTCCAGCCTGTGCTTCATCCAGCCCAGCATTTCTTGTGATGTACTCTGCATAGAAGTTAAATAAGCAGGGTGACAATATACAGCCTTGACATACTCCTTTTCCTATTTGGAACCAGTCTGTTGTTCCATGTCCAGTTCTAAGTGTTGCTTCCTGACCTGCATATGGGTTTCTCAAGAGGCAGGTCAGGTAGACACACTTATTTAGAAATGTGTTGCTTGGTTTCCAAGTATATGGCAAGTTTTCCAGTATCTTTCTTACTGATTTTTAGTTTGATTTCTTATAATCAGAAAATGTTTCCCTGATAGCTAGCATTAAAAATCTGTCTGTCAGTGCAAGAGATGTGAGTTTGATCCCTGATCTGGGAAAATCTCCTGGAGAAGAAAATGGCAATCCACTCTGATATTCTTGCCTGAGAAATCCTATGGACAGAGGAGGCTGGCGGGCTACAGTCCACGAGGTCGCAAAAGCGTCAACCACGACTTATCGAGTAAACAACAACAACAATCTGTATGATTTCCGCCAGCTTAGCTGGCTCAGCGGGAGACTCTCAAATGGTCCTCATGGGCACGTGCCCAGTAATGAGCTCAGAGACCTGAGCCAAGTAGTTAAAATAGTGGCTTCACAGTGTTGTCCATGTAATTATGAGAAGCTCTTCTATGTTCTTCTGGCATGGCCAGGTCTTGTGTATCAGACAAGTGTGTTGAGTTCCTCTAAAGGATACGACTTGTGATGGGAGGAAACCACAACAGACAATGATACATTTTGGACATTCTGAGCTGAAGTTTCCCTCTGCCTCTCTCCCTCCCTACTGCCTCCTCCTCTTCCTTTCTTCCTTCTCCCCCAACTCCTCTATTCCTCCTTGTCTCTCTTTCCCTCTCCGAAAGTATGTCATATTTCACAGTTAGGATATATAAGAAATAATGAAGAATTCTATTAACAGACACTGATCTTGTACACATGCTTTGTCTATAAGCTTTTTCTTTTTTCAACTTGATATTTTGGTCAGCTAATAAGTGTGAGTAAAATCTTGACGTCTGTAGTCCAGTTCTCTCAATTCAGTTTCCTTTCTGCATTGTGTTTGTGTGGATTTTGCAATTAGTACTTAATCACAGTACATAGTTGAGGGTCTGTCTGATCTTGTGAGATCACCGACATCATTGCCCTGCCTTTCAGTCGCTTATATTGAAACCATTGCTAGGGCTTTCAGTCTGTGATGAGCTCATGCCACTTGTCTGGGTTTCCACAGAACTACCAGCTATACCTTCTTTGCTGTTTGTAAATATAAATAATGTCATATTTAGGTAATATGCCAAATATTTTGACTTTTCTTTACATGTGTATTTAAACACAGCTTTTGTTCCAGATTTTGCCTACTGCTCCCATGTGCTGGCAGTTGTGAGAAGCATATGGGATAAAGATAATAGTAATAAATAGGGAGTGAACATGTGGTCCCCATGATCTGAGTGACCAAAGGGACACAATGAAAATGTGCAGGAACTTCTGCTGACCTTGCCCTCCCCACACACCCATGCTTTTTTCCTGCTGCTTTCAGTGGCCTGAGTGGTCACTCCCAGAAGGAGCTACCCTAGACTCCGAGCTTCTGCAGATTCCTGTGGTGCAGGGAGAGGATACTGACCAACAGAAAAGTCATCCATCTCAGCTCTGTCCACTGCAAATATTAAGTGAGCCACTATAATTAAGACAACTTCATAGTCTCATTAGAAACTTTGATAATAAGGAATAAGTGAAATAAATTTTAATCTATTTTTTACCTAGTAGATCCAAAAACATTATCATGAGAACATATAAATATATTTAATGTACATAAAATTATTGATGAGATGTATGGTCTCAAGGAAATCAGCCCTGAATATTCATCAGAAGGACTGATGCTGAAGCTGAAGCTTCAATACTTTGGCTACCTGATGTGAAGAGCTGACTCATTGGAAAAGACCCTGATGCTGGGAAAGATTGAAGGCAGGAGGAGAAAGGGACGACAGAGGATGAGATGGTTGGATGGCATCACCGACTCAATGGATGTGAATTTGAGCAAACTCTAGGAGACAGTGAAGAACAGGGAAGCCTGGCGTACTGCAGTCCATGGGATTGCAGAGAGCCGAACATGACTTAGTAACTGAAGAACAGCAACTGATGAGATATTTTACTGTCCTTTTTGCTGTGCCCAGTCTTAGAAATTTGATATGTATCTGACATGTCTAGCACATTTCAGTTCAGACAAGCTACTTTTCAATTGCTGTTGCTGAAAACCTGAGGTGGGATAGAAACTGGGTGCTTGAGTGAGAGTCTGAATGTCTGGGTGAAGGCAATAGGTGGTGACAAGTGTCCTGTTTATTCTTTGCTTTCACTTTTCCACATTAATTCAGCCAAATTGAGCATGGCTTTTCCTGGCTACTTACCAACTCTCCAATTTTGAATTCTGACCCATCTGTCTTCAGCAAAGTAAAGACACTGGAATTTGATTGAAGTGAAGTGAAGTGAAAGTTGCTCAGTCGTGTCTGACTCTTTGCGACTCCATGGACTACTATACAGTCCATGGAATTCTCAAAGCCAGAATACTGGAGTGAGTAGCCTTTCCCGAATTTGATTGACTTGGATCAAATCACTTACAGTTGTGTGACCTCAGTCAGTTATTTGGCCTTTGTGCTGTGTGTATTTTCTGCCTGTAAAATAGAGCTCATAATAAATACTACCTCCCTTGGCGAGCTGAGGGTTAGACATGATATATGGAAAATGTGTAGCACCGGGCCTGGTTCACCATAGGTGTTCAATTGATCAGAACTGTTGTTGTATTTGGTATAAGAAGGTTTTGTCACCAGTAGGCTTTTTTGCTACTAGTGCAGAGTCTTCCCTGGTGGCTTAAATAGTAAAGAATTTGCCTGTAATGCAGGAAACCCAGGTTCGATCTCTGGGTCAGGAAGATGCCTTGGAGAAGGGAATGACAACCTACTGCAGTATTCTTGCCTGGAGAATTCCATGAACAGAGAGAGGAGCCTGGTGGGCTACAGTTTGTGGAGTCGCGTGGAGTCAGACACGACTGAGTGCCAAATGCGTGAGTGAGTGAGTGTTGGGTAGGGAGGTGGCAGATTGGGCTTGTTTGAGTTTTATAAGGTCTGTTAGTAGGGAGCTTTGCATCTAGGGAAAACATTCCCAATCTTACTGTACAAGGCCTCATTTTTATAACACTCAGTGAAAGTGGAAGTTGCACCGTTGTGTCTGACTCCTTGCGACTCCATGGACTGTTGCCTGCCAGGCTCCTCTGCCCATGGAGTCTTACAGGCAAGAATACTAGAGTGGGTAGCCATTCCCTTCTCCAGGGAATCTTCCCGACCCAGTCTGCATTGTCAGTCAGTCAGTTCAGTCGCTCAGTCATGTCCGACTCTTTGCGACCCCATGAATCGCAGCACACCAGGCCTCCCTGTCCATCACCAACTCCTGGAGTTCACTCAAACTCATATCCATCGAGTCGGTGATGCCATCCAGCCATCTCATCCTCTGTCGTCCCCTTCTCCTCCTGCCCCCAATCCTTCCCAGCATCAGAGTCTTTTCCAATGAGTCAACTCTTTGCATTAGGTGGCCAAAGTACTGGAGTTTCAGCTTTAGCATCATTCCTTCCAAAGAATACCCAGGACTGATTTCCTTCAGAATGGACTGGTTGGATCTCCTTGTAGTCCAAGGGACTCTCAAGAGTCTTCTCCAACACCACAGTTCAAAAGCATCAATTCTTCGGCGCTCAGCTTTCTTCACAGTCCAACTCTCACATCCATACATGACCACAGGAAAAACCATAGCCTTCACTAGATGGACCTTTGCATTGTAGGCAGACTCTTTACTGTCTGAGCCACCAGAGGTGGTGGTTTTTTATAACACTACTTTTTACTGAAATAAAATTCACATCTAATATAGCTTAACCACATGTAAAATATTTTTAAAAATCAGTATGATGTTCTAATGTAATATAAGGGGAAAATCTGAAGAAGACATTCGCCATAAAATGTGTATTTCATATGCAAACACACAGGCACCACTGCTACAGAAAGCAGAGTGAAGTGGCCAGGTGATGCCGTGATGTCCCCAAACATAGAATCGCTGCTAGTGGACAGTTCTAAGGTGATGTTGAGAGCTTATTCAAATACCAGAAGTGGGACAGTTACTGGTAACATGATTTCATGAGACAACCAAGAGCTCCTGGAGTTTCCAACAAATCAGAGGAGCACGTTTCCTTATTTCACTTTGTAATTGTATCGTTGCATAATTCAATTTATATTAAAACTGTGCAAAACACTATATTTAAATGTAAAATAGAGTCTAGAATTGGAAGCTTACAAACAGATTTTTCACTTGTGCTAGCTATTCTGTGGGACATTTAAAAGTAGTGCAGGACATGGAGCAACTTTTTATTGGGCAAGAGTATTCTTCACATTGTGGGTCATAAAGCATCTTTCCCCTACCTGCATCTTCACCACTAAATGCCAGTACTGCTGTCTGACTTTTGTCATAGTCAAAGGAGATGGCTGGCTTAAGAAGATATACACAGTGGAACATTACTCAGCCATAATAAAGAATAAAGTGAAAGTGAAAGTTGCTCAGTTGTGTCTGGCTCCTTGCAATTCCATGGAATTCTCCAGAATACTGGAGTGGGTGGCTGTTCTCTTCTCCAGGGGATCTTTGTAAACCAGGGATCGAACCCAGGTCTCCTGCATTGCGGGTGGATTCTTTACCAGCTGAGCCATCAGGGAAGCTCAATAAGATACTGTCATTTGCAGCAACATGGGTGGACCTAGAGATTATCATCCCGAGTGAAATAAATCAGAGAAAGACAAGTATTGCATGATGTCACTTATATGTGGAATCTAAAAAATGAATACACATGAATCTATATACAAGACAGAAACAGACTCACAGGTATAGAAAATGAATTTATGGTTATCAAAGAGAGAAGAGGGGGAGGAATAAATTAGAAGTATGGGATTAACAGAGATAGGTAGATAACACCACAGACTCTATGGACGAGAATTTAAGCAAACCCTGGGAGACAGTGGAAGACAGAGAAGCCTGGTGTGCAGCTCTCCATGGGCTCCCAGAGAGTCCAACATGACTTAGCAACTGAACATGGGATTAACAGACACAGACTGCTTTACATAAGCAACAATAGATAAGCAACAAGGGTTTACTTCTGTCTGCCTCCTGGTGGATGAGGATTAAGAGGCCTGTGCAAGCTTCCTGAGGGATGGCAATGGGGAAAATTGGGTCTTGCTCTGGTGGGCAGAGCTGTGCTCAGCAAAACTTTAATCCAATTGTCTGTTTATGGTGAGGCTGTGTTCCCTTCCTATCAGTTGTTTGACCTGAGGCCACCCAGTCCTGGAGTCTACAGGCTCTATGGTAGGGCTTTTGGCAACCTCCAAGAGGACATGGAGGCCAGCAGGCATCTCCCAGGACAGCTGTTGCCAGTGGCCTGTCCCCGAGGTGGGCCACTGCCCACCCACACCTCTGCAGGAGAGCCTCCCACACTCCTAGATAGGTCTGGCTCTGTCTCCTGTGGGGTGGGTGTTTCTTCCCCCGGAGTCCTGGTGCACAGAGTTTTGTTTGTGCCCTCCAAGAGTGGAGTCTCTGTTTCCCCCCGTCCTGAGAGGGTCTTGTATCAAATCCCACTGGCCTTCAAAGTCAGATTCCCTGGGGATTCCCAGTTCTTGGCCAGATCCCCGGACTGGGGAGCCTGATGTGGGGCCTATAACCTTCACAACAGTGAGAGAACTTCTTTGATATTACTGTTCTCCTGCTCGTGGGTTGCCAACCCAGCAGGTATAGGATTTGATTTTATTGTGATTATGCCCCTCCTACCTACTGTTTCATTTCGGCTTTTCTTTTGTCCTTGGATGTATCTTTTTTTTGGTGGGTTCTCGTGTCCTCTTCGGAGAAGGCAATGGCACCCCACTCCAGTATTCTTGCCTGGAAAATCCCATGGACAGAGGAGCCTGGTGGGCTGCACTCCATGGGGTCGCTAAGAGTTGGACACAACTCAGTGACTTCACTTTCACTTTTCACTTTCATGCATTGGAGAAGGAAATGGCAACCTACTCCGGTGTTCTTGCCTGGAGAATCCCAGGGACAGGGGAGCCTGGTGGGCTGCCGTCTATGGGGTCGCACAGAGTTGGTCATGACTGAAGCGACTTAGCAGCAGCAGCAGCAGTGTCTTCCTGTACAACAGCTAGTTGTGGTTTTGGTGCTCTGGCAGGAGGAAATGAGTGTACATCCATTATCTTGAACCAATTTGCAATAAGGATTAACTGTAGAGCACAGGGAACTATGTTTAATATAGTAACCTATCATGGAAAATAATCTGAAAATGTATGTATAATGGAATCACCTTGCTGCAGACCTGAAAGGGATACAATACGGTAATTCAACTATACTCCAGTGAAAAAAAACAAAAACACCCCTGCAAGCTTCCATAGTGTCCAGCAGAAGGTGGTATCAGGTTGGCCTAAAGGTTTGTAACATGTTATGGAAAGGAAAACTTGTGGAAAACTAACCTTTTGGCCAAACCAATATAACCACGGTTGAAAACCACTACTCTGTGAGAAGGGTGCTTCACCGTCTCCTGTTTCTAGGAAGATCTCCATGGTCTTGGGGCTTCCCAGGTTGCACAGTGGTAAAAGAATCTGCCTGCCAGTTCAGGAGATGCAAGAGACTCGGGTTTGATACCTGTCTCAGGAAGATCCCCTGGAGGAGGGCATGGCAACCCACTCCAGTATTCTTGCCTGGAGAATCTCATGGACGGAGGAGCCTGGTAGGCTACAGTCTATGGGGTTGCAAAGAGTCAGACACGACTGAAGCAACTGAGCGTGTGTATGTATACAGTTAATTTTAGTCCCTGTAGTTTCTTTGTATTTTGTTACTGGAGGAGTGTTAGTGCAAACACTGCAGCAAAGGGTCCCAGGTCCCAGTCTGTCTCAGATCCACCCACTGGAGAAGCATCTTATAAACTGCCAGTAGGAGAAGATGAAAAAACTTTGCCTGTTAAAGATGCCACACAAAATCAGTTCTGACATTTCCTAAGAGAACCACACCCAGGTTGGTGAATGAGAGTGACGGGAGGAAAATGGAGACTTGTCCAGTCAGGTGGTTCTGACTCCTCTGACGTTTAGAAGTGATGTCGCCTTACTCCTGAGGGCATGGTGAGGATTCTGACTCAGGCTCAGAGAAACCAGTAAGTTGAGAGGTCATTATTTGGGTTCTGGGCTTCCCAGATGGTGCTGGTAGTAAAGAACCCGCCTGCCAATACAAGAGATGTAAGATACACGTGTTCGATCCCTGGGTTGGGAAGGTCCCCTGGAGAAGGAAATGGCAACCCTCTCCCATATTCTTGCCTGAAGAATTCCAAGGGAAATCTCTGACCTAATTCTTTCAACTTACCCAGCACTTGGATCCACCAAGGAGGCTGAAGGTAGGTTAGGTGGAGGCTGCTGAATTCGTCAGGAGAGGAGGAAATGATAAACACAACTGGCCAGGTCAGCCGCATGAGGCAAAACCCTATGTGGTGCTTCAGAATTAATTAGAGGAGCAAAAAAGTTATTAGCCTGAAGTAACCAAGGAACATCGTGCTTAGCATACATGTCCTGAAGAAGTGTGTAAAGGACGATCAAAGGAAACCAGAAAACGGAGTAGCGGTGAGGCTGAACGTTAGGTTAAAGGCCAATAGAAACCTAAAATTTTTGTTGCAACTCTGTATAGACTGTGTGTAAAGGAGGAAATAAACTGACCAGCTTAGAAAAGAGATTTTTTTGGTCAAAATTAACTTTATTTCTCAGTTTTACTTCATCAGCATGTGGTTAAGAAAATTGGCACACACAAAAGTATACTGACATTGGGTCTAATTCAGATGCCTCTGGCAAAGTGGTAGGAGGATGAAAGTAACAAAGATAAGCATAGAAGCTTTTTTTTTTTTCTTTTTGTTGCAAAAAGTTTTATTGTTTCCATTTGGTCCAAGGCTTGAGGGAGGGCTCCAGGATATTAAAAACCCACCAAGTGGCTGCAGACAGGGGCTTCAGGTAGAAGCCTTGACATTAGGGCTGCTGCTGCTGCCGCCGACATTAGGGGGTGCTCCTCAAAAGGCGCTGGGCTCCAGAGGCTCATAGTTGTGTTGGAGGGTGAACCTTTAGAAGAGCTACTCACCCAGCCTGGCTTGGGGACCAGCCAGCCTGCGGAGGTTGTTCCAAGTGGCGCCCATCTTTAAGTTCTACTTGCTCATCTAGGGCGTGTCTCTCCAGGAAGTCACAGAGGTTGAGCCTGCATGGGGAGAACCCAGGTCTTGCGGATCCAAAATGGCTTGGTCCAGGTTCTTCTTCATGAGAAGGGTGGTCTCCATCATGTCCTGGGTTTTTACCCTCGTCATCTTGAGATAGCTTCTGCACGTCCTGGTAGAGGGCACGGCCGCCGTGTTGGTTTTGCATTTTCAAGAGATGCTTGGTGCCCTGGTGCTTCTTCTTGGCCAATTCCTGGAAATAATGGCCCATGCCTCCAGAGTCACATTGTTGTGGTTGAAATAGAAGTCCAGAGAGAGGTAGGTATAGGAGGCTTGCAGATGCAGGTCCACAAGGTGGTGGTTGACCATGGCCTCCACTGGGTAGAATAATTCTGATGAATCTGGGAGCTCATGGTTGGTCGGTAATGAGTTAAGCTCAAAAAATGGCATTGGCTGGTCTAAGTGTTCCAGGAGAGCTGAGTAGCTGATTCCAAAGGTTGCAACCAAATTAAAGGTTGAAGGGTGATGGGAAACTGGAGCAAGGGGCATCCCTGGGTCTGTTTGCCCAAGCAGTGTTAAAGTAAGAGACAGTTAAGAGGGACTGCCAAATGCACAGCATAGAAGCTTTATAAAATTTAATTCTTTCTATTGAAGTATAGCTGATTTACAATGTTGTGTTAGTTTCAGGTATGCAGCAAATTGATCCAGTTTTATATACATATGTTTTTCAGATTCTTTTCTATTTATATCATTACAAGATACTGAGTATAGTTCCCTGTTCTATACAATAAGTCCTTGCTGTTCATCTATTTTATGTATATCAGTTCAGTTCAGTTGCTCAGTGGCATCCAACTCTTTGCAACCCCATGAATCACAGCACGCCAGGCCTCCCTGTCCATCACCAACTCCCAGAGTTCACTCATACTCATGTCCATTGAGTCGGTGATGCAATCCAGCCATCTCATCCTCTGTTGTTCCCTTCTCTTCCTGCCCCCAATCCCTCCCAGCATCAGGGTCTTTTCCAATGAGTCAACTCTTCACATGAAGTGGCCAAAGAATTGGAGTTTCAGCTTCAGCATCATTCCTTCCAATGAACACCCAGGACTGATCTCCTTTAGGATGGACTGGTTGGATCTCCTTGCAGTCCAAGGCACTTTCAAGAGTCTTTTCCAACACCACAGTTCAAAAGCATCAATTCTTTGGTGCTCAGCTTTCTTTACAATCCAACTCTTACATCCATACATGACCACTGGAAAAACCATAGCCTTGACTAGATGGACCTTTGTTGGCAAAGTAATGTCTCTGCTTTTGAATATGCTATCTAGGTTGGTCATAACTTTCCTTCCAAGGAGTAAGCATCTTTTAATTTCATGGCTGCAATCACCATCTGCAGTGATTTTGGAGCCCCCCAAAATAAAGTCTGTCACTGTTTCCACTGTCTCCCCATCTATTTCCCATGAAGTGATGGGACCAGATGCCATGATGTTCGTTTTCTGAATGTTGAGCTTTAGGCCAACTTTTTCACTCTCCTCTTTCACTTTCATCAAGAGGCTTTTTAGCTCCTCTTCACTTTCTGCCATAAGGGTGGTGTCATCTGCATATCTGAGGTTATTGATATTTCTCCCAGCAATCTTGATTCCAGCCTGTGCTCCATCCAGCCCAGCGTTTCTCACGATGTCCTCCGCACAGAAGTTAAATGGTATAGTAGTGTGTATGTGTCAATTCCCAAACTTCTACTTTATCCACCCCAGCCTTTTTTCTCCTTTGGTAAACATACCTCAGTTCTGTGTCTGTGAGTCTGTTTCTGTTTTGTACATAAGTTCATTTGTTTCAAATGTTAGATTTCACATGTAACTGATACCATGTGATATTTGTCTTTCCCTGCATTGACTAGCTTTAAGAGAGGTTGCAGGTGACAAATACTGAATAGAAGGAAGATCAAAGGGACTATTTCAGTATGTGTGTTCTTATCCATAAATAACACTGATTCCCTTCCATGTTATGAAAAATAATTGTGAGAAAATTTATTTTTTTAACATTAAATTTTTCTTTATTGATATATAGTTGTTGGTTTCAGGTATACAGCAAAGTGATTCAATTATACATGTATACATTCTTTTTCAGATTCTTTTCTATTATTCATTGTTAAAAGCTATTCAGTATAGTTCCCTGTGTTACACAGTAGGTCCTTGTTGTTTGTCTGTTTGTATATAGTAGTCTGTATCTGTTAATCCCAAACTCCTAATTTATCCCTCTCACCCTTTCCCCCTTTGGTAACCATAGGAAAACATATTATTTTATTTATTTATTTTTTTTTTCGTGTTTTATGGTGCCAAGGCTTTTTTTTTTCCTTTTTATTTATTTATTTATTTATTATTTTACTTTACAATTCTGTATTGGTTTTGCCATACATTGATATGAATCCACCACGGGTGAACATGCGTTCCCAAACATGAACCCCCCTCCAACCCCCCTCCCCACAACATCTCTCTGGGTCATCCCCGTGTACCAGCCCCAAGCATGCCGTATCCTGCATCGGACATAGACTGGCGATTCGATTCTTACATATTGTACATGCTTCAATGCCATTCTCCCAAATCATCTCACCCTCTCCCTCTCCCTCTGAGTCCAAAAGTCCGCTATACACATCTGTGTCTTTTTTCCTGTCCTGCATACAGGGTCATCATTGCCATCTTTTTAAATTCCATATATTTGTGTTAGTATACTGTATTGGTGTTTTTCTTTCTGGCTTACTTCACTCTGTATAATCAGCTCCAGTTTCATCCATCTCATCAGAACTGATTGAAATGTATACATATTATTTTAAAAATGAGTATCCATTGTACAGTTTTTTATATGGAAAATTTATTTGGCATTTAAAATAATTTTCTCAACTATTCTTAGGTAGATGTGGCTTAGATAAGGTTTTTTTAAAAAAATAACTTTTGTTTATTTATTTATTTTATTTTATTTTGACTGTGCTGGGTCTTCTTTGCTGTGTGGGGTCTTCTCTGGTTGCGGCGCTTGGGGGCTATTCTTCGTTGCTATGTGCTGTCTTCTCATTGAGGCAGCTTTTCTTATTGTGGAGCAGGGGCTCAGTAGCTGTGGCCTATGGGCTTAGTTGCTCCACAGCATGTGGGATCTTCCTGGACCAGGGGTCGAGCCCATGTCTCCTGCATAGGCAGGCAGATTCTTTTCCACCCAGCCACCAGGGAAGCCCAGATCAGGGGTTTTTAAGCAGGGTTATGCCTCAGAGACATGGCCTCAACCCTAGACCAGAATCAGAAACTTGAAGAAGTAAGGCCTGGAAATCTGCGTTTTTAATGGCTCTAAAAACTTGCCAGGTTGTTCTAACATGGCCTTGGCTTTGGAAAGCATAATCTTGGATGACGTTCCTGCTAGAGCCTAGTACAGGGTTATTTCACATGGACAACTACTGGCTTCCGCTCTTGTCCTTTTGAGTACACTTTCAAATGAATAAAATTTTAAAAGCCAGGGTAATTTCTTTGGAAAAGAAAAATAGATCATGTTATACTTCTGCCCAAGACTTTTCTGGTGACCTCTCATGGGTCTTAGAAAAAAATTCCAGGTTGCCGGTGTTCTGACCTGGGACTAGCTCTCCAACATCTTTACTGCTCTCTTGCTCCTCGTTTAGTTGGCTTGTTTCCTATTCCTCGGCCACACCAGTTATGTTCTTCCTGCTCTTTCTCCTCTTTCTGCCCAGATCCAGTTCCCTTAGACTTTTGCATGATTGGATCCTTGTTTGAGTCTCAGCTCAAATGTCAGTTTCTCAGAAAGAACTTCTGTAACCAGTTTCTACTCAGTCACTCACTAGCATGTCATTTCATTTGATACTTCTTCATTGCGCCTTGTTTTCGTTCAGCTGCTAAGTCATGTCCAGTTCTTTGTGACCTCATGGACCGCAGTATGCCAGGTTTCCCTGTGCTTCACTATCTCCTGGAGTTTGCTCAAACTCATGTCCATTGAGTAGGGGATACCACCCAACCATCCCATCCTCTGTTCTCCCCTTCTCCTCCTGCCTTCAATCTTTCCCAGCGTCAGGGCCTTTTCTGATGAGTCAGGTCTATGCATCAGGTGGCCAAAATATTGGAGCTTCAGCATCAGTCCTTCCAATGAATATTCAGGGTTGATTTCCTCTAGGGATTGACTGGTTTGATCCCCTTGATGTCCAAGGGACTCTCAAGAGTCTTCTCCAGCACCACAAGTTGGACTTTTTTATGGTCCAATTCTCCCATCTGGACTTGACTACTGGAAAAACCAGAGCTTTGACTATACAGACCTTTGTGGACAAAATGATGTCTCTGCTTTTTAATACACTGTCTGCTGCTGCTGAGTTGCTTCAGTCGTGTCCAACTCTGTGCAACCCCCATAGACGGCAGCCCACCAGGCTCCCCCGTCCCGGGGATTCTCCAGGCAAGAACACTGGAGTGTTCTGGAACACATTTCCTTCTCCAGTGCATGACAGTGAAAGTGAAGTCGCTCAGTCGTGTCCGACTCTTAGCGACCCCATGGACTGCAGCCTGCCAGGCTCCTCTGCCCATGGGATTTTCCAGGCAAGAGTACTGGAGTGGGTTGCCATTGTCTTCTCTGAATACGTTGTCTAGGTTTGTCTTAGCTTTTCTTCCAAGGAGCAAGCGTCTTTTAATTTCATTGCACTTGTTGCTATCCAAAATTATTTTATTTGTTTGTACATTATATAGCTCCCTCACAGAGGATGAGATGGTTGGACGGCATCACCGACTCAATGGACATGAGTTTGTGTAAGCTCCAGGAGTTGGTGACGGACAGGGAAGCCTGGTGTGCTGCATTCCTTGGGGTCGCAAAGAATTGGACACAACTGAGTAACTGAACTGATATAGCTCGCCTCTTAGAATATTAAATATTACACTGCTTCTGAGTAAGGCTCCAATAACAGCACATGGTGGCTGTTGAGTATGTATTTAAAAGTTAGATGGAAGAGTGCAGCTCTTAAAATATCCCATGAACAAGAACAGCAAATTTTAACCTTGAAAGAATAGCCACTTACCAGACTTGACACCCAGAAGTCTAGCATCCAGAGGTTCTCTTTGGAAATATCCATCCTGTACTTTGTTATCAGAGACATTAATGTTTTACTGGGTTGGAGAAGGCATAATTAAATAAAGTGAATCTAATAGTGTCTTGCCTTTTTAGAGAATAATGGCACAGTTAAGACTTGGAGGTTAGTTTCCTCTTAAAAATTCTCATGCTGGAGAATGAGCTCTTGAATACAATTTGAATTTCATTATGAGCAGAATAGAACAAGAAGAGCTAGATAATATAGGAAACTGTGTGTACAGTTCTCTGCTGTGTGTGCATGTCAGAAAACAATGAAATGAAAAGAAAAAGTATAACAGGAGACTTTCAAGCTTCTGCAATATGGTCACAGATTCGGAGTTAGAAAAGTAATGTTACCAAGTAAGTTACACCTTCCGCCAATCTTATGAACCAGCTCCCAGTGCTCAGAAAGCCCTGAGAGAATACTCTTAGCTAAAAATTACAAGGCTGTTAATGATGATGATAAGGAAATGACATTTTTCAAGTTTCAAGGCTTAAAAAAAAAAAACTCTCCAGGCTAGTAACTCTTCAAACTACAGAGAAATAGAGGACACTAGAACATGTATTCCAAGACACATTCAGCAGGTAAACCTCAAGTATACATGCAAAACAACTTAGAGCTTTCCAAACTAATGATACTGGATTTAAAATCATATCTTTAAGTTTTTATAATAAGACCTTTTAAGTTCTTATAACAAAAATTTATTTAGTTGAAACTAAATAGTAGCATATAAACTATGAACAGAATTTTAGTTTATGTCACTCATCATATAGTTAAATATTTTGAAATAAAAGGATTAATTTGCTGAATTATCCCATCAAACTTTTGCCTGTCTTCTCATTAACCATTTGATGTCCTGATTTTTAGGGTCACTATGTGACATGAAGATAAACAGGTGGCGTTGTGTGAGTGCGTGGGAAGCCTCTTCAGTCATGCCTGGCTTTTTGTGACCCTATGACTGTGGCGCACCCGTCCCCTCTGTCCATGTGATTCTCCAGGTGAGAACAGTGGAGTGTGTTGCCATGCCCTCCTCAGGGGATCTTCCTGACCCAGAGGATCTTCCCAACCTAGGGCATCTTCCCAACCCAGGGACCAAACCCACGTCTCTTATGTCTCCTGCATTGGCAGGTGGGTTTTTTTTTTTTTTTTTTTTTACCACTAGTGCCACCCAGGGAGCCCAAACAGGTGATACAGTAAAGGTATTCTGAAGGAAGGACTCATGCTGAAGCTGAAGTGACGTTGCTCAGTCATGTTCGACTCTCTGCGATCCATGGACTGTAACTTACCAGGCTCCTCCATTCATGGAATTTTCCAGGCAAGAGTACTAGAATAGGTTGCCATTTCCTTCTCTTGTATAGACTATTATATTATTCATTAGCTAGTGGTCAAAACTTCAGAGAGTATTTTCATTTTAATTTTTAAAATCAGTTTCTTTATTCTGCAGTTTTTAGTGACTGTGTGTATGTGTGTGTCTTTGTGTGTGTAGATGGGAACCAGTTTTGGGTTAAAATGGGCACGTTAACATAGAGTTAAATGGGCACGTTAACATACTTATTCTTTTACACTCTAGAACCTGCATCTCACTACTACCTTGAAATTAACACCCAAACAATGGAATAGGCTTGCTACTCTCAGCATGTCCTCCCCTTCTCCTATTCCACATGCTCATTTTGAATAAAAAACTTCATGTCTTTGGGTTACCTAACTATAGAAATGGTCTTCTATATATCATCTTATGTTGCATATACAAGAAGTCAGTGGCATTATTAGGCAGTAATAGAGAAAGACTTCAATGGCAAAGCCTCCTAACATTCCATAACTAACACAGGGTGCCATCATCTGCCTTGTAGAATGATTCCTTTAATTGTCATTAAACTACCAGGGTCAAAAGAGAGAAATGCGTAGCTTCGACTTTATGGGACTGGGGGTTCTGCCTGAAAAAACCTGAACCAAGAGTCAAATTTCTTCAAAAATTTTCCATTTCTTCATAAAAATTAATGTGACTTGTGAATCATAGCCCATAATATTTTCATGTCTTTTTAAAAATAATAAAATTGCTTTTAAGTGACCATGAAACATAGTTGACATTCTAAACATGTGTACCATATTTCTGTATCTTTAAGCTTTCTTAAAAGATAACGATAGTTATCACGGATAGCTGTGTGACTGGCAAAATCATTGATGTTCGTCAGTGGGCAGAGGACCAGGACAAGACATGTTTTGATGGGCACTGAGTCACAGAGGAAGCCCTCAGGGTTGGATGCTCTAGTTTCTCTCCCAGACTACCTGTACCACATGTCCTTTGGAGAGACTGGGCTACAATATCTGTGTATGCACCTTGGGAGTGAAATAGCACATTACATTTGTTGATTTTGTGGAATCTCTATGCTTTTAAAGTAATTAGTTTATTTTAACTGGAGGATAATTACTTTATAATATTGTGATGATTTTTGCCGTACATCAACATGAATTGGCCTTAGGTATACATGTGTCCCCCCCATACTGAAGCCCCCTCCCACCTTCGTCCTCATTCCATCCCTCTAGGTTGTCCCAGAGCAGCTTTGGGTGCTCTGCTTCATGCATCAAACTTGCACTGGTCATCTATTTTACGTATGGTAATATACATGTTTCAATTCTATCCCCTCAAATTGTCCCACCCTCGCCTTCTCCCACTGAGTCCAAAAGTTTGTTCTTTACGTCTGTGTCTCCTTTGCTGCCCTGCATGGAGGACCACTGGTACCATGGCATTCCCAGGCGGTGCTAGTGGAAGAGAACCCACCTGCCAATGCAGGAGACGTGGGTTTGATCCCTGGGTTGGGAAGATCTCCTAGAGGAGGAAGCAGCAACCCACTCTAGTATTCTTGCCTGGAGAATCCTATGGACGGAGGAGCCTGGTGGGCTCTAGTCCATGGGGTTGCTGAGTTGGGCACAACTGAAGTGACTTAGCACCTGCTTTTAATCCATGTGAATTCATGATATTTTCCTTCACTTCACTTCAATAAAAAATAGTAGATTTTATCCTACATCTTATCTACCAGGTATAATAAAACTGCATGAGGAACAAGAATATGTTGCAAAGAAGAGGCCAGATTTCCTATAGTGTCATGAGCTGCTCTGGCCCCTGTTCTTCTGAGAAGAATGTGGCTTTAGGGTAGGATACAACCCTACACATTGAGATTCTTCAGAGTGGGGTTCAAATTTTCCACCAGGCACAGCCAAGGAAAGTTTGATTTCCCCTCTGGGGAACCTGTGAAACATAATTTTTTCTCTGGCCCTGGTTGAAATTTGCATTTGGATATACATTTGTTATGAAAGTTGAAGAATTAAAAATAGCTTCTTCTATGTGAATTTTATAGCTTTTTATTATAATGTGGAAGAAACGGATGTTTTATTTTATTGTCTCGGAGACAACATCGAGAAACAGTAATTAAGATGTTAACTCTCTAACGAAAACAATTGCATTTGACAGATATTTCCAGAAACTTAAGAAAATGGTATTCTGTAAAATTTACCAAACCAAGTACTTCACTTTCATTTTCTCATTTAATGCAGTTCATTACAACAGCATTATATATTGTCACTTTTATGATCTCCGTTTCCTGTATGTGGAAACGGAGTCTCAAGAGGACACATGATTGGCCATTTTATCTTTGTTGTTGTTCAGTTGCTGTTACGTCTGACTCTTTGCGACCCTATGGACTGCAGCATGCCAGGCTTCCCTGAGCTTCACTGGCTCCTGGAGTTTGCTCAGATTCATGTCCATTGAGTCGGTGATGCCATCCAACCATCTCATCCTCTGTCACCCCCCTTTCCTCCTGCTCTCAATCTTTCCCAGCATCAGGGGCTTTTCCAGGATCATCTTTAGCAAGGATTAATGGAGGACTCATCTCACCATCTACTTACTGGTTTATATCAAAGATCCATTATTCTATCCTACCCCAGCTCTAACACTTATTAATTCTGTGCATTTGGGTAATTTCTTAACCTGTGTGTTTCTTTGTTTCCTCGTTTGAAAATGGAAATAAAAGTAGTGCCTGCTTTGAGAATTTGTTATTAGAGGATGTCATGCTCAATGAATCCATCTGGTGATACTGTTTTATAGGCTACCCCTGCCTGGAGATGACACATTGATTGACAAAGTGGTCCATGAAGCTGTTTGCATTCATGTCATGACCGTTATAGACAGGGCCTGGCCTGGTTGTCAGCACCTCTGATGGTCTGTGATGTGTAAATCATGTGTAATATTGCTGAGGTGTAAGTCTCAGTTACAGGTATAGAGAGGTTAGCTTGTGGGAGTGCTTAGCTGCTCATTTCTCAACTCAACTTTATTATTTCTTTTTATTGCTCTGCTGTCGATAGTTCATACAAAGTGATAAAACAACAACAATAACGTCTTGGGGGCTGTGTGTGTGTGTGTGTGTGTGTGTATGTGAAATGGCTTTAAAACATATTGGTGGTTGACACAGGCAAGTCTGCTCACTGTTATGTGGCAGCCTGGATGTGGGGGTGGGGGTTTGGGGAAGAATAGATACACATATGTGTATGGTTGAGCCGCTTTGCTGTCCACCCAGGACTGTCACAACATTGTTAATTGGCTATACTCCAATATAAACAAGAAGTTAAAGTATGCTGGTGATTGAAATGAAGAAGTCTTAAGAACTGAATGCTTAGTTCTTAGTCTTAAGAACTGGTGCTGAAGTCTTAAGAACTGAATGGACCTTAGAGAGAAAATGAAGCATTGGCTAAATTAAATCATGGCTTGTCAGATATAGTGCCAGTCAACACTTTTTTGGGTGAGTCCATCATAGTCTCTTTAGGGAACCAAGACTAGACAACTCACAAATCTGTCCAGTGGGTGCTTACTTGAATCTCACCATGAATGAATTTGGTCTTTGTAAAAGTCAGGGTCTGAACAGGAAGAAGGTGGCATATTCAGATAAGATAATTGAGGGGACACGAAGAAAACCTGTTTGCAAAAAAAAAAGAAGATGGGCTTAAAGGAAACAGACAAGCAATTGTTCTGGATCCCAAAGGAAGCAGAAGTGAGGAGCTGTTAGCAGGTGTAAAAAGCCAAGGGATGGGGAGGGTACCTGAACCTGGAAAGGGTAGCGCCTGTCCTAAAGGGTGGAGGCCTTCAGAGGAGAGATGCAGCCAGCCCGCGGCAACTTGGAAGAGCTGGAACCAGGGAAGTACCCATCCTTCCACTCCTCCTCCACCCCATCTCCTGGCACCTGTCATTGGTTGAGTCTTCATTGAAGCCAAACAGTGAGGAAAACTTTCTGTATTCTTGATGCTCTAGCTTCTAGTGCCTTGATGATCAAGAAGACATGGCCCTCCCAGGGCTCCCCAGTCCTTAGAGACCATCTGTGAGCACGTCTTGCTTTATACAAACCAGCCAATGGTACCCACACTCCAGCCATCTACCTTACTAGGCTGTCACATTCCAGGCCACTGTCCACTATCTTGATCACCCCAAGGCCAGGAGCCAGACAACTCAGGACAGCCCTGCACCCAAAAGCCTGCTGGAATTATTAACGTAGCCAATGCTAGGCCTGCTTACCCTGCCTCGCCTGTTCTTTACCTAGGAAATCACAATTAGGGCTTTTGTCTATGCTTCCCCTGAACTCCTTCTGCCTCTTGACTAGGACCCTTGGGTTTCCTCTGTGTGGTGTGGGGAGCCCCCTCCCCTTGGGAGCTGGGAGTAACCACTCTCTTGTAAATGGCAGTCTTCTGCTGCTGTTCTGGCCTCACGGTACTTGAATGAGGACCAAACCTACGTTGTAAAACTCTCTCCTCCTCCCTCTCCGCTCCCCTTCTCCCCTTCTTCCTCCTCTTCATCTCCCCCTACCCCACTCCTTTCCAGCCACACTGGTCTCCATATTGTTCCTCAGTGATTTCATCACACTCCTGTTATGGGAACTTTGCTTTAGGGTGCTGTGCACCTGAAAAGTTCTGCCAAATTTTTCCTTCATTAAGTTTCTAATCTTCCTGTGTTTGCTCACAGCTCACCTTCTCAACAAGCCTAAATTTATGGACGCTACACAGTGTGCAGTATCCTCCTCTTTTCTGCTTATTCCATATCTCCTAATCATCGCCCCCTCTTTTCTCTTTCTTCTCTTGTATCACCCGGAGTAGGCTTGAGGGCTTCCCTGGTGGCTCAGTGGTAAAGAATTTTCCCTGCAATACAGGAGAATCAGGTTTGATCCCTGGGTTGGGAAGATCCTTGGGAGAAGGAAATGACAACCTACTCCAGTATTGTTCCCTGGGAAATCCCATGGACAGAGGAGCCTGGCGGGCTATGGTCCATGGGGTCTCAGAGAGTCAGACATGACTTAGCAACTAAACAACAAGAGTAGGATAGAATTTCCTTTTCCTTCTTGTAGACATTATTTTTTAAATCTATTTTCCTGTGTCTGGAAGGTAAGTTCCCTAAATGCATGTATCTTTGGCTCTATACATAGACACGTCCTAAGCATTAGGTCAGTTCCCAGCAAATAGTAGATATAATATAAACAACTGTTGGATGAATGAATGGACAAATTAATGAAGTCATTATATGCAGCCAGTATTGACTTCTTTGAAGAACTTCCTATTTCATGAAGAAAGTGGTTGGGGCATATTAAATTTAGGGTTGAGCTATGTTTTTTTAAAATTATATATGGTTTTAAATCAGATACATTGAAGTTTTATTTATATACATTCCCAATAAAATTCACTCTGAATGGTAAAGTTTGGTGAAATTTGACACATCTACAGAGTCACGTGTAAAGTAGGAAATGGCAACCGTTTTCCTTCTCCATGGGGTCGAAGCAGTTGCCAAGAGTCAGACATGACTGAAGCAACTTAGCAGGCATGCACAGAGTCATGTAAACACCAGTACAATGAGGATATAGTACATTTTCATCTCCTTAAAAGGATTCCTCCTGCTTCTTCATAGTGAGTTCTTTCCATCTACTCTTAGATCCTAGAATTGATTTCTCTCCTTTTAGTTTTGGCTTTTCAGAATATTAAATGAATAGAATTACATACAGTATAAGGTGGTATAGTATATCATGCTTCTTTCATTTAGCGTAATTATTTTCAGAATCATCCATATTTTTGCACATATTAATAGTTTTTACTTTTTGTTGCTGTATTCCATTTAAAGAGACACATTGCGTTCTAAGGAAGGACAACAGTGTATCTATTCATCAGCTGATGCTTTGTTCCCAGAGTTGGGCATGATGAATAAAGTTTGCGAACATTGGCATCTAGATCTTTGTGTAGACATATGCTCTATTTCTCTTGGTGAAATGCCTGGAGGAGGAATTTCTGGATGTTAAGTACATGTCTAGCTTGATAGGAAACTGCCAAACTTTTCCAAAGTGTCTGTTATCCTTGTCTTTGTACATCCCTACCAATTGCTCAACATCTACAGCAACAGCTGGTACTTTTCATGTTAGTCATCCTAGTGGGTGTAGCTCATTGTGGTTTTAATGTGCATTTTTCTCATGATGATGAACATCTTTTCCTATGCTTGTTTTTCATTTGCATATCTTCTTCTGTGAGGTGTCCAAATCTTTTGCCAGTGTTTTACAGGATTGCCCATCTTCTTTTAAAGGAGTGGTGAGAGTGCATTTCTATGTTCTGAATAGAATCCTTTATCAGATATTTGTTTTGCCCGTCTGTGGCTTTTCATTTTTTTTATCAGTGCCTGTCAAAGAGTAAAACTAATTTTGATGATCAATTTATCACCTTTTTATTCTATAATTTGTGCTTTGTGTGTCATAAGACATAACCCAAAGTCATAAAGTTGTTCTCTTTTTTCCTCCTTGTCAAAAAGTGTGGTTTAGGATAGGTATGTGGTCCACACAGGAACAAAGCTATTCTGTAGGATCTTTCCAAATGAAAGTTAGGTGACTGACAGCTCCTTCTTCTCTGACTTTAAGCCTGCAAGGCAGTGATTCGCAAGTGGGGACACTTTTTCCCCTCAGGGGACACTTGACAATGTTTGGTTTCTGGTTGTTACAGCTCAGGAGAGGGGAGACCAGTGGTCAGACACCAGAGATCTGCTAAACAGGCTACATTCCACAAAACAGATCTCTCAAAGAAAGAATGATCCAGCTTTAAAATGTCATCAGTTTAAACTTGAGGGACCGTTATGGAAGGCTCAGAATTGTCTGTGGTCATGATTTCAGCCATGAAGAAATGGCAAATCTACACAGAAAAAAAAAAAAAAAAAAGCACATATAAGGTTAAAAAAAAAAAAAAAGCAGATAAAAGAAGAATAAGTGAGTCCGAATGGTCCTAACATCCTCGATCCAGTCCTTTCAGAGTATGGCTCCATCTACACTCATTTTTTGTTCTGCCATTGAGCCGTTTTGACGGTATAAAATTCTGTGCTGAGTTTCTGCCATGGGTACCTCAACTGTTACATAAAATATGTAATTTTTGCAATAGCTGCTGCATTAGGTTAGAACTAGGAAGGTGAAGCAGCTGCTATTCTTCCTGCCCCTTTTCAATTAGTGTTCATTTTCTAATAGGTAAACATGGAAAAATTCTAAGAGAAATGAATAGATGATCAATAAGCATCAGTTTTGCATTATGTGTATAAACTTCTTTTAAGAGGAAGGAAAGTTTGCCTACTTCCAATTATTAGACCCATAAATTTAAGTTCCTGACTCATCTATGTTTTGGAGCTAGATTTCGTTCAACCTCATTAACAAATGACCTCTCAGACTACCTTTTAAGGGTGTGAGTCTTTGTAGGAGAAAATAGGAGATCCATACATAAAAAATGTCAATGTGGAGTTGATCTCAGAGAACATTCTTAAGCCTTTATTACCTTCCAACTGCCTTTAAAACCTCAGAGAACATACTGGAGAGTTGCTTGTTATGGTTGGTTATTGGAACATTGAATTTGTTTTCAGACCTTGATCTTCCCGACCTAAATTATATTTTAAATTATAAAGCACAGACTTTTTCATAGAAGATAATACACCAGCTGCCAAATCATCAAGACACTGTTCATACAGTTTATTTAGGACTTCCCCATTAAAGTCCAAACATTTTAGAAATTTGAGTTCATTTCTGATGTATTATCGCTAGATTTCAATAATCTTTATCTATCTCTCTTTATCTTTCTCCATATCGCTGACTCCTAGATGCAAACAGCTTTAGACTTAGGTTGGAACACCCACTATTTTCTCAATATTGTCTACACTTTTGGGTCTCTGTCCTTAAACCACACTGTCATGGCAAACTGGATTATTCTTTCCTCCATCTCTCTCACCTCCTCTGTCTCCCTCCTTCTGTGGCATTAGTCACTGACTTAGAAGCTATCCTGGGATGAGTTCCTTGTCTTGGAGTTGAGAAACAGAACATGAGGCTAAGGTTATTTAGCTTAAATAACATCTGAGACCGTATTTGAAATTCCAATATGGCATACAATGACTTCCCTGGTGGCTGAGATGGTAAAGCGTCTGTCTACAATGCGGGAGACCCAGGTTCGATCCCTGGGTTGGGAAGATCCCCTGGAGAAGGAAATGGCAATCCACTCCAGTACTATTGCCTGGAAAATCCCATGGACAGAGGAGCCTGGTAGGCTACAGTCCATAGGGTCGCAAAGAGTCAGACATGACTGAGTGACTTCACTTTCACTTTCATGGCATACAATTCTTAGCCATTCCTTAGAATGGCCAAAAGCAAGTCTATGTCTGATAATTCCTATTTAGTATAGAAAATTAACCTGCATAAAATATCTAAAAATCATTAGTAATGATTTTAGTAAAGCTTAATTGCTCAGTTGTATCCGACTCTT
This sequence comes from Oryx dammah, assembly GCF_014754425.2. Taxonomy (NCBI): domain Eukaryota; kingdom Metazoa; phylum Chordata; class Mammalia; order Artiodactyla; family Bovidae; genus Oryx; species Oryx dammah. The sequence goes on from NW_024070206.1 coordinate 23,132,041, forward strand.
TGCAACCCTTTGGGGTAGAAGCTCCAATCCTCTGTGATTTATCTTGATATATACAGTTGTTGGTGGAGAAGGAAATGGCAACCCACTCCAGTATTCTTGCCTAGAGAATCCTGTGGACAGAGGAGTCTGGTGGGCTGCCATCTATGGGGTCACACAGAGTCGGACATGACTGAAATGACTTAGCAGCAGTATACAGTTGTTGGAGGCACATTCATAATTTTATGAATTATTTTGGCCTGTCAACTCAGCTCTAGCCTCACAAACCATACACACCAGCTCCTCTTGAATTATATATTTTAAAGCCTCCCTCCAGGACTTTTGAACAACTTCCTTCTTCAAGTGCTATAGACACTTTTTAGATGTTGAATTTCACAAAGCAGGTTTAATTCAGATTCTAATCATTTGAATTACATTTACAATATACTCATTGTATAATTTGCAGCCAGTTTAAAGAATTTCTCCTCTAATTGCTAGGCTGGGCTGTGGTCTCCTTCATGTGGGAAGGAAACAAATAAAAATAATTGGAACATGAAACAAATAGATCTCAGAAGTGCCCACTTATTTATTATGTGCCCATTAGTATGTGCCCCACAAAGGAGGGGGTGAATTTGTCTGAAAGACAAGACAAGTCAAAGAGTCGCTTGTATATAAGGATGAAAGAATGATAGAATTTCACAGTTTCAAATTTCAAGCTGGGTAAGGACAGATACAGAGACCCTAGGCTCTGTTTATACCCTTCCCTCAGGCTGAAATGCTTTCCCCAAGGTGTGTGTTTGTTTTTTGCCAGTTTAATTCTTTTTTTAAACTTCAAGTCCTGCTTCAGCTGTCACTTCTTTGGCACATTTCTTCCCTGAGACCTTCGCCACTAGTTTTTCATGCATCTGTAGTCCATTAAAAAGGTTTATTTTTTTCCTTTGCTGCCTCCACCAAATCATCTGTACTTTCTCAGGGTTATCCCAGCTGCAGATAAATTTATTCCAGGTCAATGTGAAGAATACCTTTTTATGGTCATGAGCCAGAAATTCCAGGTTCTAAGGTCATTCTGGGGCTTCCCAGGTGGCTCAGTGGTAAAGAATCTGCCTGCCAATCCAAGAGACAAGGATTTGATCCCTGGGTTGGGAAGATCTCCTGGAGAAGGGAATGGCAACCCACCCCAGTATTCTTCCTTGGGCAATCCCATGGACAGAGGAGCCTAGTGGGCTACAGTCCATGCGGTTGCAAAGAACTGGACAAGACTGAGTGACTAAACAACAAAGGTCATTCTAGGCAACACATCCATACAAGCCACATTAGCCACTGAAGACGCGAAGGTCCTGGACCCGATTAGCCATTGAAGACATAAAGTTCCTGGACCCACCCAGTTCTGCTAGGTGTTACCTTCGTGGCTCTTCAATCAGCCTCCCCCATGACCACACCCAGGCTCCTCTCTGAAATAATAAACCTGGTCTCTTTGGCTGACCAAGATCTCCCTTCTTTTGGCTGTTTCCCTCCTTCATTTCCACCACATCTGTTCTTTGGCATCTTTAGAATTTCCAGTCATTGCTTACTCAATTCATCATTTCTCACCTGGCTTTGTTAGGTGCTTGACTAACCCCCCCACCTTTCTCTCTGATCCCCACAACTTCCATCCCTCCTTGGCTTTGATCCATATTCAGCAAGTTCACTTTTCAGCCAGTTGCTTACTGGTGGTTACACAAAAGTTGTATAATGATGGAGAAAATTCGCTGAAAATTAATGGGCCTTGAACCTGGTTGACCCCCAAGTTAGCAATTATTGAATGTATTCCTGTTTCCTCTATTTCCTGTTGCCCATTGAGTCATTCCTCTCCTTCTTGACTTGTTCTGCTTTTGCTCAGCATAAGGCTCTTTCCTCTTCCTAGAAAATTTATTTTTCATGATACTGCAGAAGTAATATTAACGAAACATCTCATTGAGTAATTTTATTATTAGTTTTTTGATTGAAAAATTTGTAGTAGAATGTTAAATGGCACAAAGAATCTCATCTATCCCAGATGGGCACTGTTCTTTCCCCAGGCAAAGCAATGTGAAATTTTTTTTGGATCTTCTCAAGTATATTTTATACATATGTAAACATAATTGTGCCTATAGTCCTTCTTTATCTCATGTCATTTCCTCCAGACATAGGGAACTGTTTGCAGCTCTCTACTTATGCTTTTGAATTGTGGTGCTGGAGAAGACTCTTGAGAGTCCCCTGGACTGCAAGGACATCAAACCAGTCACTCCTAAAGGAAACCAACTGTAAATATTCAGTAAAAGGACTGATGCTGAAGCTGAAGCTCCAATACTTTGGCCACCTGATGCGAAGAGCTGACTCACTGGAAAAGACCCTGATGCTGGGAAGGACGGAGGGCAGGAGGAGAAGGGGACGACAGGGGATGAGATGGTTCAATGGACATGAGTTTGAGCAAACTCTGGGAGATGGTGAAGGACAGGGAAGCCTGGCGTGCTGCAGTCCATGGGGTCACAAAGAGTCAGACACAACTTAGCAACTGAACAATAACAAGTGTGCATAGGAGCTAAAGCCTCCAAGACTTTACCCTTGATGTTCTCAATGGAAGGTCCTGCCTTGTCATTTTTGCCCACCACATCCTTTCCTTGGGAAATCCACTTTAATAATGATAGCTTTACTGCTATGCACATTACTTAGCATATAGGAAGATGCAATAAATATTCAGTGTTATTACTTAGTGATTATTCATAGAAGAGTGGTATTTTCCACCTTCATTTCATCATCAGTAAAATTTAAGCATTTTTTTTTCTTGATTAAGCAGCTGCTCTTGGGGCTATAGAAAATAATAGTTAGGAATTTTCCAAAAGGTTTATATAAGGTATGGAAAAGTGCCAAGAGATTATTTTGCACAATTTACATGGAAAAAGAGTATGCAAAAAAAAAACAAAAACCAACAACAACAAATAAAGGAGGAGAATTCTGGGAAACAATGCATCAATATACCTCATCAGACTGAAAAGAGGTTCTAATTTAGGATATATTTCTGAACTCTGAGTTGATCAGATTGAAGCCCCAGCTGTGTTTGGCTGCTGAATTTTCTGTTGGGATTTCAAAATTCTTTCATCATACCCTCTTCTGTTTCCCTGTGTAATTGGTACTTTACAAATCCTTGACTGTGAACATGGTGCTATAAAATGGGAAATTATGTTCCTGGGTTAGTGAGTTAGCCACGGTAACACTGGTGTGACTTTTTAGAAGGCTGGGGGCAATTTGGTTGGAAGTGAAGGCAACGAGTCATGCTAGAGTTACATTTGGATAAGATACTGGTTTTACTTTTGAGGGGGTGGTTTTGGGAGCATAATAACTCCATACTCCTAGTCACCCTTTAGAACTATCCTGTTGACCAAAATTATTTCATGAAATCTATTCCTTAGGTCAGTTCTAATATTTTTGTGTGATCTATCAATATCTTCCTAAGATGTGTCTACTAAAATAGTAATTAAGCTCTGTAGGACAGAAAGAAAAGTTCTAGGGGCATTATGACCTAGGAAAAAAGTTGTCCTCATTTGATTGCATTACCTTGTTTAAAAGACAGCTATGGCATAGGATACTTTCTTTCTTTCTTTTTGGCTTTAAAAAAAAATTGGAGTATAATTGCTTTACAGCATTATGTTAGTTTCTGCTGTACAATGAAATGAATCAGCCGTATGTATACATATATTCCCATCCCCTTGGAACTCCCTCCCACCCCCAACCTCCTTCCCACCCACCTAGGTCATCACAGAGCACTGAGTTGAGCTTCCTGTGCTATATAGCAGCTTCCCACTATCTACTCCACACATGTTAGGGTATATATGTCAACGCTACTCTTCCAGTTGGTCTCACCCTCCCCTTCCACCACTGTGTCTACAAATCTGTTCCTTTTTTGTCTGTGTCTGTATTCTTGCCCTGCAAATAAATAGATAGGATGGATGGATGGATAGAGATAGATAGGAAAATAGAAAGGACACTTTCTAATTTTTTTTTCATTATAACTAGAAAGAAATCTCCAGGAGACAGGCCTAATAAGTATGCTTCTCTCCTCACATAAGCACATGGAATTTGCAAGATTCAGGATCTGGCAATTTAAAATTCATCTCTCTGATATGCATCTGTGCTGTGACTAATGATTTGATAAAGAATGAAAGTCAAGGGTCACTTTGGTGGCAAAGCAGATTAAACTGCAGAGCACCTTTGGGATTTCTCTCCGTGAATGTCAAGGTCAGGACCAGCAGCTGCTACAGAGATCCTTCCTTTATATAATGACATCCAGATACCTGGTTTACAGAAGTACTTTGTAATTCTGCTTCTGACACTGCACAACATGGCCAACCATAAGCACTTTGTTATTTAGGTCAAGAAATATACTCACAAATTAAATATGGCAGTAATTAAAGACATGTCTGGTAACAGTAAATATACACCAGCCTGAATGTAAGGGCTTTGGTAGAAATGCAAAGGCAAAAAGACTGAGCCTCTCTTTCTTGGCTTATCATTCACTTGCTATATGAGACTCGCCTTCAGTTTTCACTGTTGTCACATAAACAGACCTTTTGCCGTGGTCCTAATTAGGACACAGTTTGTTCCTCAGTACAAGTTGTGGGGCGGCAGACAATAGAGAATTTGGAATCAGATTATCTAAATTCAAATTCATCTCCTTCCATTTTAGTAATATGACTCTGGACAAGTTATTTTACATCTTGAAACCCCAGTTTACTTATGCAAGAGCGATGAGGTGAGGGCTGGAGGGGATAATGCTTATAAGATGTCTCGTGTGTGCTGGGTACCCAACATGTGGATCTTCCCACTGCATATAGTAATTTCACATTTCCAGAATTGTATTAGTGGCATTTGTTGGTAGTAAAACCATGGCAACTTTTAAAGTGAGATGTAATGCGTATAACCTGAAATCCCCTTTAAAGAGTGTGATCCAAAAGTTTTAGGATACTCGCAAAGTTGTATGATCGTTGGCACAAGTGCCTCTAGAACATGTCATCTTGGCCAAAGGCCCCATACCTTTTAAGCACTTGCTCTCTATTCCCCTGCTCCCATGCCCCAACCAGCCCCTGGCAACCACTAATCTGTTTTCTGTCCCTGTGGATTTACTTATTCTAGCCATTTGATATAAATGGTCATACAGTATATGACCACTTGTGTCTGGTTTCTTTCACTTCACATAATGTTGTGTGTGTGTATGTTTATATTGAAAGTGAAAAGTGTTAGTTGGTCAGTCATGTCCGACTCTTTGCAAACTCATGGACTGCTCCTCTTTCCATGGAATTCTCCAGGCAAGAACACTGGGGTGGGTAGACATTCCGTTCTCCAGGGGATCTTCCTGATCCAGTAATTGAACCCAGGTCTCCTATGTTGCAGACAGATTCTTTACCATCTGAACCACCAGGGAAGCTGTGTTATTCCTCCTAATTCCCTTTCTCCTCTGCCCTACTGACTTAGAGAGTTGGGCAGGAAGGAAACTCTAACCTGAAGCAGGACTGAACTTGGCGGTGGGAAGATGAGGCTAGAAAATGCCTCATTTGGAAAAAACATATATTTCTGCTTATTATACTGGATGTTGGACATTTTGACTTCTACAGTGAAGTTCATCTTGTAACTGAAACAGACCAGAAAATCTGTAGGAGCTGGCTTTCATCTGGTAGTGGAGACAAAGAAATTCAGAGGGTCAGTGTGAAGGGACAATGTGGGAAAAGACTAAAAGTTTCCTTACTGATTCTAGCATGTTTCTTCAACATATGTCTGTAAGACATGTATTTGCAAGTGAAGACTGTGTGTCTTCATTTGCAATCTCTGGGACAGAGAAAGATAGTTGTTTTGGGGACAGGGAGCAAGCATGGGACAAGAATGTATAATCAATAACACTAAGTAATAAAAGCTTGTAAAGCTTTCTACATAAAGAAAAAATATATTTTTATTTTATTTTACACCCAAAACATTTTGTATTGGGGTAAAACCAATTAACAATGTTATAATAGTTTTAGGTGGACAGCAAAGGGACTCAGCCATACATACACATGTATCCATTCTCCCCCAAACTCCCCTCCCATCCATGTTTTCACATAATATTGAGTAGAATTCCCTGTGCTATACAATAGGTCCTTGTTGGTAATCCATTAAATTTTTTTTTTAAATTTTGTATCGGGGTATAGCCAATTAACAATGTTGTGATGGCACCAAGCAGAGTTCCCTGTGCTATATAAATAGGTCCTTATTGGTTATCCATTTCAAATGTAGCAGACTGTACATGTCTATCTCAAACTCCCTAACTATCCCTCTCTCCCATCCTTCTGCCTTGGAAATCATAAGTTTGTTCTCTAAGTTTGTGAGTCTGTTTCTGTTTTGTAAGTTTATTTGTATCATTTCTTTTCAGATTCTGCATTTAAGAGATGTCATATGCTATCTCTCCTTCTCTGTCTGACTTATTTCACTTAGTAAGACACTCTCTATGTCCATCCGTGATGCTTCAAATGACATTATTTCATTCTTTTTACTGGCTGAGTAATATTCCATTGTATAAATGTACCACATCTTATTTATCCATTCCTCTGTTAACATAATGTTTTTAAGATTCATCCATGTTGTGGTGGCTCAGATGGTCAAGAATCTGCCTGCAATGCAGGAGACCCATGCTTGATCCCTGGGTTGGGAAGATTCCCCTGGAGAAGGAAGTGGCTACCTACTCCAGTATTCTTGCCTGGAGAATTCCATGGACAGAGGAGCCTGGTGGGCTACAGTCCATGGGGTTGCAAAGAGCTGGACACAACTCAGTGACATTTGAGTTTTCCACTTTTTGATAACTATAAAGAATGCTACAGTAAACCTTCATATACAAATTTTTGTATGTAGATACATTTTCATTTGTTTTAAGTAAATACTTAGTAGAGTTGTTGGATCATATGTAACAGTATGCCTGACTTTTTTTGTGTGACTTAAAAACGACATTAATTCGTTTTGCTTATGAATCTGGAATTCAGGCACACCTGAATAGGTGTGTCTCTGCTCGACATGGTTTCAGCTGGGGCTGCTCAGGTGGGAGCCGGGGGACCCACTTTTGAGACGGTTCACTCATGCTGCTGGCAAGCTGGAACCGGCTCTGGCTGGGAGCCCAGCTGTTACGTGGGCTGGTCCTTCTCAACACGGCTCTCTCCATAGGCTGCTCCAGGTCCCTCAAGTAAGCTCGACTTTTTTGAGAAACAGCTGAACTGTTTTCCACAGCTGCTGTACCATTTCACATTCCCATCACTAAATTTATGAGCATTCAATCCATTTACACCTCATGCATGGTTTTTTTGTGTGTGGTAGCCATTCTAGTGGGTGTGAAGTGGTATCTCTGTGATTTTGATTTGCATCTCTGTGGTGAGGGGTGATGTTGAGCTTCTCTTTAAGGGCTTATTGGATATTTGTATATCTTCCTTGGGAAAAAAAGGTCTGTTCAAACCCTTAAGCTAGTTTTAAACTTGGGTCTTTGCCTTTTTATTGTTGATTGTTGTTGAATTATAAGAGTTCAGTCCTGCACAGTGTTGCATGTGAACTTGAGGAGAAAGTGTTTTCTGCTCTTGCGAAGGTTTCTACTGATGTCTGGTAGATCTAATTGGTTTTTAATGTTGACATATTTTTCAGGTCTTCTTTTGGCTCATGGATCTGCTAGCTAGTTGTTCTGTTGTTGGAATTTAATTCATTCTGTCTCTGTAGTTCAAGTCCCCATTATTTTTGAATTGTCTCTTTTGGTGTATACGTGTTTATAATTGTCATTCTTGGAGAGGTTGACCCTTGCCTCATTTTTAAGTGTCCTTCTTTGTCTCCATTAACAATTTAGTTTTAAATGCTATCATTTTGACTGATGTTAGTACAGTGACCGAAGCCCTCTTTCAATAACTTTACACGTTGAAATCTTTCCATCCTTTTACTTTAACCTACTTGTGCCTTTGGATCTGAAGTGTGTCTCTTGTAGGTAGCCTATATTTAAAAAAAATTCAGTCTGACAGTCTTTTCATTGTTGAGGAGTGATTAGTCCCTTTACATTTAACTACTATTATAAGATAGGATTTTGTCTGATATTTGCATCTTACATCTTATTTTTCATTCCTGCCTTCGTAATTGCCTTCTCCAAAAGAAATACTTTATATTGTATCATTTTAATTCCCTTGTTTCTCTTACTAAATTTTAAACAGTTATTTCCTTAGTGGCTGCCTTGGGCATTACAGTGAACACATTACCTTGTGTTCAGATTATTACTTATATTCAAACAACATAGTACAACAGTATTCAAAGCTCTTTTCCTATATAGCTTTGTTCCGTCCCCTCTTCTCCACCATTGTCATCCACATTTCATCTTTATATATCGTAAGCCCATCAGCATAGTTTTAGAATTATTGTTTCATGCAGCTGTCTTTTAGATCAGATAGGAGAAAGAGGTACAAATAAAAATACATGTATGTGGCCTTTTATCTTTATCAATATTATCTTTACCAGGGCTCTTTTTCTCTCCCCCATGTGAATTGGAGTTACTGTCTAATATCCTTTTATTTCAGCCTAAAGGATTTTCTTTAGTATTTCTTACAGGGTAGGCTTGCTAGTGACAAACTCTGTTTTCCGTTTTTGTTGTTGTTGTTAAACCTGGGAATATCTTACTATCTCTCATATGTTTTAAGAATAACTTTGCTGATGTAGAACTCTTGGTTTACGGCCTTTCTCTTTCAGCACTGTGAATGTATCATCTCAATGCCTTCTGACCACCATGGTTTGTGATGCCTTCCGACCACCATGGTTTGTGATGTGAAGTCAGTCATACTGGGGGTCCCTTTTACACCCCTTGCCAAGTCATTCCTTTCACTGCCTTCAGCATTCTCTCTGTCTGTATCTTTCAACAGCTTACTTATGATATATATCATTTTGGGATCATACTACTTGTTGATTGAACTTCTTAGATATGTAAATGAATTTTTTAGAACAAATTTGGGAAATTTGGGGTCATTATCTTTTCAGATATTATTTCTGCCCCTTTATCTGTCTACTTGCCAGCCAGAACACTCATTATACAGATACTGACATGCTTGCCAATGTCTCAGTTTTCCCAGGCTCTGGTCATTTTTCCCTTCCTTTTCATCTGTTCCTCAGGTGGGATAATCTTAACTCATACTTTGTTGATTTTTAAAACTTTGACAGTACTCTTCTCACATGAGCATTTCAGGTGTAATACCTCTCAGCCACTAATTTCTGTTGGAGTAAAATATTACTTTTTATTTCAAACCCTTCTGTATTGTTTTGATGCTATGACAGGTGTGTTTCATTGGCAGTTAAACAGTTAAAAAATAAACTGTAACAAGTGGGTTGCAAACGTTGAATCTTTTTAGCAGAAAGGTACTCAAGCTGGTATGTAAGAATTAATTTTATTATGAATGATGTTGAATGTACTTTTGAAAATATCAGATGGCAAGGAGTGTTTGTTACTAAATTCAGAAACTGGGTTTTTGCTCACATGCCATGTGTTCATTCTAGATATAAAAATGTCATAAGCTCTAGTTCCGGAGGAAGTGAGTGATGTAAGGCAATGCGAGTCTGATGGGCTCACAGTAAATGCAAAGGAACATACTCTGCAGCAGCAGCGGTGGAAGAAGCATCATGGTGTTGTGTTCCTCTCATCCAAAGACGCTGAGTCTTTTCTCCAGCAGCTTTATAATTTACTTGTGCTTTTTCTCTTCTCTGATTGTCTCACTTTTTACATTGTATAGGTATTTGCCTGCATCTCTCACCTTCCAAGCTTGGAACTCACTGTGAGCTGAAATGATCTATTATTTATCTTTGTATCCTGACACTTAGAATAGGGCCTGGTAGGTGAAACAGGGTGCCGGAAGATGGTGAATTTTATACAGAAAGGCGATTGTCAGGGTTGCCTTTTGTTTGCTTATTTGATTGTGCCGATTTTGCCTTGGGGAGGAGGCTATCTCTCAAGGTAGAATAAATATTGCTTTGTTTTATTTAGAGGTTTTTCTGAATATTTATGATCTAATAGTAGAAGCTCTGGGCCATGGTTTAGTTTTTCAATTACTTTTTACTTGTTTCTGACAGAAGGTAAATTCGCTTCAACTTTTTGTCGGTTAAATAGTTTAAATTTGCTTTTAGAAAGCTTTCAGCCCTCCATTCCCATTCTTTCTTTATTTTTGCCCCTTTTAATAAATCATAATGTAGAAGTAAAATGATTTTCCTAAGCAGCAGTGTTAGTATGTCTGCTGTTTTAACCAACATTTTATAATTTTTTGTGGCAGAAAACCCAGTTAGTAAAATGAATTGTGCCTTGTTTTCCTACTGACTAATTTAGATGAAAAGAATTCAGACAGTAGATGAGATACTTTCCTCTTCCTTATGCTCCATTAGGAACCAGGCTTGGTATCACTGGCCTCAAGTTTACTGGGTGTGGGGTCAAGGGGAACAGAGTCCTGCCCTCTATCACCCCCAAAAGACCAGGCAGTGACTGACTTAGTGATGACCAAATTGTAAAGCACACAGGACTTCTCAATCTGGGGGCTTCCCTGATGGCTCAGATGGTAAAGCATCTGCTTGCAATGCAGAAGGTGTGGATTCAATCCCTGGGTCAGGGAGATCCCCTGGAGAAGGGAATGTCTCCCCTCTCCAGTATGCTTGCCTGGAGAATCCCATGGACAGAGGACCCTGGCGAGCTACAGTCCATGGGGTTGCAAAGAGCTGGACACGACTGAGCAACTAACACTTTCAGTTTCATTTTAGGACCCTTGAACACTCTTATAACCAAAGGGAGGTATCTCTCCAGGTATCATGGATGTTGGATACATTGCCATCTTTTATGAGTGGAAACATGGATCTAGATTTTTACTTGATTTGGAAAAAACTAGTTTTGTCAGACTCTTAATGTAAACGTATACAGCCTGCAAGCATAAATTATTTCCATCTGTAAGACTGTGGTTGTGTCATTCCTCCCACAGTCCAAGAGTGAGTGTGTTCCACCTGGCAAGCAAGGAGTAAAGGGCATCCTCAGTGTAACAGCAGTGGGTACAGAGCAGGATGATGAGAAAAGCAAGGAGTTTCCGTGAGTCCAGTTCAGGAGCATCGAGGGGAAGAAATTGGGGGAAGAATTCAGTCTTTAATCCATCGATTCACCTTACTGTGGTGTAGGCACTCTGCTTTGCCCATGGGGTCCACAAATACTGACTTCAGAGGGAGATAGGAGCAGAAAATGAGGAAACAGTAAGTTTACCAAAGGCAGGGAGAGAGAGGACTTTCAGGTAGAAGTTGTTCCTTAAAGTAAGTATGAAAGCTCAGAAGGCCTTTGTCAAATAGAAAAGGTTGGAATGGACCTGCCAGGAGGAAGGGGCAACATGAGAATATGAGTCATGTAGATTAACCACTGTAACAGACAACCCCCGCATTTCAGTGGGTTAAGGCAATGGAAGTTATTTCTCATTTATACATCAGTTCTACACAGTGCTCCTGGCCGAATGACTCTCTTGGTTCAATCTCCTCCAGGGCCAATGATTCAGAGACCCAGGTTCCTTCCATAACTCGGCTCCATCCTCTGTGTTCTCCAGAACCCTCTGCAGGCATTCTGAAGCATCATGCTGGTTGTTGTTAAGGGCTGGGCCTGGAAGAAACATGTCACTCTCACCCACCCTCCGTTGGCCAGAAGTCAATCATGTAGCCTTAGTGATTGTAAGGAGGGCTGGGAAAGATGGTGGCCTAGCCATGTGCCCAGGAGGAAGTAGGAAGAGGCTTTGGTGATTGTATATTAGCAGCTGCAGTGAGCAAAGGAAGGGAATGTGAAAACCAGCAGAGCGGGGCTGACTCAAGGCGAGTGTTGTGACTGCCGCATAGCATTCAAGAGATGATGAGATCAGAGCTGGGATTCGAGAGGTGGGAAGGATCCATCCTCAGTGTGAGGAGGATGACTATGAATTGAAATATAGGCAGGCCTGAATTCCCAAGTATTGTGAATCACAAACTGAATGCTTACATTTCTTTTCTTTTTAAAAAAATTAATTTAATTTTGGTTGCTCTGGGTCTTCGTGGCTGTGTGGGCTTTTCTCTAGTTGTAGCAAGTGTGGGCTACTCTCTAGATGTGGGCTTCTCATTACAGTGCCTTCTCTTGTTGCCGAGCACAGGCTCTAGGGTAGGTAAGCCTCAGTAATCGTGGCACGTGGGTTCAGTAGTTTTTGGGCTCTAGAGCACAGGCTCGGTTGCTCCACAGAATGTGGGATCCTCCCGGATCAGGGATCAATTCTGTGTCCCCTGCCTTGGCGGATTCTTTCCCACTGAGCCACCAGGAACGTCCAAATGCTTACACCTTACAGGAGATGAGTAGGAATGAATGAATGATGGTTGTCTACCTTCTCATTCCAGGTGTGTGTCTTGGAAATGAAGAGTCTAAAGACATTCCCTCCTTTTGGAAAGCTCAGACTGGGTTTTCCGTTGAGTATTTAAGTCTCTGTTTTGTGACAATAACCAAACTCCCAATTCAGTCCTTATTCCATTCACTCAATATATATTTATCTTGAGCAAAGTTAGGTATTCTGTGTGCCACATTTCTTTAGAAAGCAGTAAGTTGTTACAGAATAATTCATTTGCTTGCCTAAGACCTACTGCCTGATTCAGCTTTCAGAGATTCTCTAATGGGACATGGGTTAAGGGGTAATGGGTTGTCTCATGATTTCAAGATGAAAACCTGGGAATTAGACCCAGGTGAGTTGCTTAAGAAAATATTATGAGAAAAACACAAGCCCATGTAGAGCTGAAAGGCAAAGAAATATTATACAACACACTTACATAAAAGAGGCAATTCAACTTAGGTAAAATGGTTTAAAAGGAATTGATAATACTGAAGTGCCTTTTCCTCAGAATATTACTCTTGAACATGAATGAACTCCCTTGATCTTTAAAATCACTCAATAATCATCTCTTGCCTCAGAATGGACTTTTTCTTCCTTTTCTGAAAGAACAAGTGTTTAGGAGTCATTGAAAGGTTAATTTGGGCAGTTTTTGTTTTTGTTTTATAGTGGGAGGAGGAGAGAAAGAGAGAGGGAGGGAGGGAGACAGGCATTGAAATTGGTTATTTTGTTAACCTAGAATTTGTGGGAAATAAAAAAATCAGTTAAGTAAGAATATAAGCAGAAGACTCTTGAGAGTCCCTTGGACAGCAAGGAAATCAAACCAGTCAATCCTAAAGAAAATCAACTCTGAATATTCATTGGAAGGACTGACACTGAAGCTGAAGCTCCAATACCACTCGATGCAAAGAACCTATTCATTGAAAGAGACCCTGATGCTGGGAAAGACTGAAGACAGGAGGAGAAGGGGGTAATAGAGGATAAGATGGTTAGATAGCATCACCAACTCAATGGACATGAGTTTGAGCAAACTCCAGGTGATAGTGGAGGACAGGGAAGTCTGGAGTGCTGCAGTTCATGGGGTCACAGAGTCGGACACGACTTAGTGCCTGAACAACAACTCACATTATTACTTATGTGATTTAAAATTTCTTATTTTATTCAAGTATAGTTGATTTAAAACACGTTAATTTCTGCTGTATAGCAGAGTGACTCAGTTATATGTATGTATGCTGCTGCTGCTGCTAAGTCGCTTCAGTTGTGTCCGACTCTGTGCGACCCCATAGATGGCAGCCCACCAGGCTCCCCCGTCCCCAGGATTCTCCAGGCAAGAACATTGGAGTGGGTTGCCATTTCCTTCTCCATATGTATATATATACACACACACTATTTTTCATAATCTTTTCCATCATGGTTTATCATAGGATATTGAATATAGTTCCCTGTGCTATAGAGCAGGACCTTGTTGTTTTTCCATCCTATATGTAAGTTTGCATCTATTAACCCCGAGCTCTCTCACCCCAGTCCTCCTCCATCACACTCCCCTTCCCTTGGTGACCACAAGTCTGTTTTCTATAGTGACATGTAGTTTTGAAAACAGCTACGTGATCATGTGTGATAGTGGTGGTTGTGTGTGTGTGTGTGTGTGATTAAAGAGAGCCAGGGAGGGAAAGAGCAAAGCACACACAGAGAGAAGAAAGATGAAGCAGTGAGTTTTTCATTCTACTTTCCTGTGTGTGCGTGCTCAGTTGTGGCTGACGCTTTGCAACCCCATGGACTGTAGCCTGCCAGTTCCTCTGTCCATGGAATTCTCCCAGCAAGAATACTGGAGTGGGTTGCTATGCCCTTCTCCAGGGGATCTTCCCAACCCAGGGATCGAACCCACACCTCCTGCATTGGCAGGTGGATTCTTTGCCACTTGCGTACCACCTGGGAAGCCCCCTACTTTCCTAATAACCCTCTTATCTTGGGAGATGAAGGAGCTTGCCTGAAAGCTGGCCCTGACCTTGACAGTGCTCTCTGTCACCCACCCCCTCACGCCCTGCTCCTCTGCCCAAGCTGTCTCACATGTGAATTGTGTTAGCATCATGGCTGAGCACCTGTAGGCCAGTATCAGTGCAAGTGGGGGTGTTTGAGTCCTTTCAGCCACTAATTTCTAATTAGATTTTGGTTGTCACTCTGAAACAGGAGTGTCACTGTTTTGGCTTTTGTGCTGTCCAGGCTAATTAATGAACAGACTCTTTCATAAGTAGATTAATGAAAGTCATCTCATTACCCAAAGTTATTTCAGGCATGGCTGTATTGCACCTCATTAGACAAGCATGAATTGAGGCAGCTTTCAATTAGAGGACAAAGTGCACGTATAGGAAAAAAAAATTCACTATTTTTAGAAGAGTCTGTTTTGCTCACGTTTTCAGGAAGGACTGCTAGCTTTCATGCCTCTGCCTGTGTTCTAATCCAGGATAAAAGAGCATCTAAGTAAAATGAGTGCTGATTTTCTACTAGATTTATAGTCAGAAGGTTCTGTGCAGCCCTGGACACAGGGCTGATGAATCCGTATGCCAGTGCAGGAGACACAAGAGACGGGGTTTTGATCCCTGGGTTGAGAAGATCCCATGGAGGAGGAAATGGCAACCCACTCCAGTATTCTTGCCTGGAAAATTCCGTGGACAGAGAAACCTGGCAGACTACAGTTCATGGGGTCACAGAGAGTTGGATATGACAGGGTGCCCACAGACACACACACACATACACACAGATTTGTGACTAAATACATATGTGGTCTTTGTGAATCTACTTGACATTTCTGAGTATGACTTTTTATTTGAAAAATTATAAATAACACTTTGATACCTTATTTAGCTTACCACATTGGGAGGATGTGAACAAAAGTACTTAATAATCACCACGTCTTCCTCTTCCCCACATGCATATCCCTCCCTCCTTTCCATGATATTGTTCAATTCCATTCCTACTATGTATTCTTTCTCAATTTCAGTATTGTAGTCAACAACCCATCCTTGACCTTCTCAGCTCCAGCCAGCTACCCCTCCAACTTCACTTCATGCTCTTGGAAATATCCTAATCTTTCATAATCCTGTCCAAATCCATTGTTACATTCCTAACTATTAATAGATACAGGTTTCATTTTTTTAGGCTAAAATATCTCATAGATGGTATTGGGTACTTTCTATTGTATTATGTTATAAAGCACATGATGTTGGTTTTATTGATTTTTATTGATATTAATACTGGTCAAGAGATTTAAGTGGTGGTGGCCTGATCTTTCTGAAAGAATAATTTTAGTTTTAAAAAACATTAAAGAAAACAGTAATATATAGTTTTTGTGTCTCATATTATAGAAAATACATTTTCGTCCATAAAACTTTTTCTTTTTTATATTGTGTTAAATGCCAGTTAATCCATAAAACTATCCATTAACTGGCATTTAACACAATAAAGATGCTTTTATCAAATGTTACTGTTACTCTTTAACTACAAGATAATTTCCAAACTCATTCTCTGGATCATATCAAGTCAGTGAATTGAAGATATAGTAACATATTTCATACATTTCAATATTACTCATTGTATATGTTATGTAACAATTTTCTGAAAAGTGTTCAATGCTCAAAAATGACACAATCATAATGAAAAACTTTATTGAAGTTGTTTAAACTGCTTTATAGTGAAGTACCTGGCAACAAGGAAGGTGAAAGAATGAATGAAATTATTAGTAAAAGTTTTTGAATAATCTCTAAATGGATGATTTTTAATAGCCAAGGAAATTATATTTTAACTTATCATTAGAAATTTTAAATATGTTTGAGGTTTCTACAACTTAATTGTTAAAGATACTTGCAGCTAAATTTTGTTACTGTAATATTCCATGGACATCCATGCTGTCAAATCTACTTTAGCCTGCATAAAATTGTGCTTGTTACTGTTTCCTACTTAAGAGTGTGTCTCTTGGTATTTGCACATTTTTCCCCCTACCACTCATCTCTCTAGTTCTTACTGTAGCTATGATACTGAGCACCAAACTTGGAATCATGCCCTCTGAACAGGAATTGCCCTGTTGCCTAGTTACTGTTGGATTTTGAAAAATCCTTTTAATCTCTGAGCTTCATTTATCTCATGTGTAAAACCATGTTAGTGATCTCAGCCTCACAGGACTGTTGAGAAGATTAAGTGAGACTTTCTATATGAAATTCCCTACGACATTGCCTGGCATATCATTGGTTTTCAAGAAATGCAGGTTTAATAGATTTTAATCAAATATCCCCTCACTATCCACATTAAAGTCTTTTCTTTATATGCTCATTTGTCCTTTCCTTGGTCCAACTTTTAAAAACAATTTTTGGATCTTAGCCTCTTTTGAGAATCTATTTAAAGTTATAAGCTCTTTTTAAAGAAATATATTCTTAGAACATATTTGATATAAATTCAGGAATTCAGGAATACCCTTAGGGGATTCATTGACCCCAGGTTAATAATTCTTCCCTTGGGCTGATCATGTTCACTCTCATGAATGCCAAGTGTGATTTACGAATGTATTGTTGACCCTTTAGCTCATAAGCTTCTGTTCCCCATTCACAATTCCCACTGGACACCTTCCTCTAGGTAAATATCCACTTTACACTTTGAATTTCCCATACTTCAGATGACACTAATCTTCCCTATTCTAAATCAGTTGTCCCAATGACTTTCTTCTTTTCCTTAAGGTGTCATTTTTTCAAACAACCAAATTTGAATCATGGCAGTGTGAGGAGATAACCAATGCCATTGAGAGGGTAGTCAGTTTTGAAGAGCCAGTAGAGCCTGGATAACAATCTGCATGAGGGATTAAATGGGCTTCCCTGGTGGCTCAACTATAAAGAATCCACCTGCCAGTGCAGGAGATGCGGGTTCAGTCCCTGGGTAGGGAAGATTCCCTGAAGAAGGGCATGGCAACCCACTCCAGTATTATTGCCTGGAGAATTCCATGGACAAAGGAGCCTGGTGCATTATACTCCATGGGATTGCAAAGGGTCAGACATGATTTAGACACTAAATAATAGCAACAACAAAGAGGTTAAACACCATCAATTCATTGAAATATTTTCCACAATCTTATCCTGTCTCCCCCATCAACATAGCAATAAACATTTCTTGAGAAGGGGCAAGAAGCTGTAACATGGACTGGCAAATTAAAAAGCATTTTCTTTAGAGGACTCAAGTACACACACACACTGGCTTTGTTTTGTTTTGTTTTTTTCAGTTCAGTTCAGTCACTCAGTCGTGTCCAACTCTTTGCGACCCCATGAACTGCAGTACACCAGGCATCCCTGTCTATCACCAACTCCTGGAGTCCACCCAAACCCATGTCCATCGAGTCAGTGATGCCATCCAACCATCTCATTCTCTGTCATCCCCTTCTCCTCCTGCCCTCAATCTTTCCCAGCATCAGGGTCTTTTCAAATGAGTCAGCTCTTCGCATCAGGTGGCCAAAGTATTGGAGTTTCAGCTTCAACATCAGTCCTTCCAATGAACACCCAGGACTGATCTTTAGGATGGACTGGTTGGATCTCCTTGCAGTCCAAGGGACTCTCAAGAGTATTCTCCAACACCACAGTTCAAAAGCATCAATTCTTCTGCGCTCAGCTTTCTTTAACATTGTATAAATAAATGTATCACCTGCTTTATGATTTGGAAAAGGATCCAGAATTCTCTAAGATATTTCTCAATATTGTAGCCCCCAAAATGTTGCTTTGAAAGTGAAGTTGCTCAGTTGTGTCCGACTCTTTGCGACCCCATGGACTGTAGCCTACCAGGCTCTTCCATCCATGGGATTTTCCAGGCAAGAATACCAGAGTGGGTTGCCATTTCCTTCTCCTGGAGATCTTCCCAACCCAGGGATTGAACCCAGGTCTCCTGCATTGTAGGCAGACGCTTTACCATCTGAGCCACCAGGGAAGTCAATATGTTGCTTTACTTCCATGCATAACCTCTCTTGCATCTAATATACATGGTTAAACAGATGTTTACATTATACTAGTCATTCACAATAAATAATGGAAATGTGAAGGATTCCAGCTTTACTATTATACAGTTTCAAAGATGAACCAAATGTAAGTGACCACCAAATTGTTTCGTCCTAATAAGCAAATAAATCTGTAAGAATTCTTTATCTGGATCATCAAAGAAGATACTGAAAATATGCACTGATTTAAAATCTCTGCCCTTCACCTGCATATCCCACACAACTTACCTAAATTCTAAATTAGCAGTCTTCTTCTTAAACATTAAATTGCTCCCAAAATATGTTAATCACTTTATCATGTATAATATTAGCTCTTTGGGGAAATGCTGTTGTTGAACCTTCATTATGATCTTCAAAACCTAGAATAGAATTTTGTGGATCATGATATCAAAATCCCATGTAGCCCATGACAGTTATACGTTATGAACTCAACCCCTGTCTTAAGAAATTCTGCATTCAGAATTCTGCAGAATATTTCAAATCACCACTCACGTGAACATGAGTTGAAATAATTGCTAAAGTTAAATAATGTAGACTAGATCAAATGTCCCAGCTCTTAATCTTCTAGCCTCTCATAACTGCTTTCTTCTTAGTAGTCATTAAAATATTCTTTAACATCTCAAAAACCAAATGGGCTATGTACTCAGATTTTCACATACATAAATGACAGATATTACTAATGACTGCTAAGAAAGTAACCATACTGAAATAGGCAGAGTCTATAATCTACAAATTATCATTAATGTGGCATTTTAAAAAAGCAGCTTTGGTCTCATAGCCCAAGACAATTAGCCAATAATCATCAGTTTTATCCCAACAGAAAGAGAGAAGATGAATGACTCAATCTGGATGAATAAGTTGAAAAAATATTTTACCATAACACTATTTCTGGAGTAATGACCATCTGTTTTTTTAAAGAGTTATGGATTTATTTGCTATGACTTTGAGATAAAGACAGCACAACAAAAGAGAGTTGAGTGTCATTTTTTTAAGCTGTGATAATAAATATCTAGGATAGTGGTATGATTAGTAAAAATTGTAGATTATTTATTGCCATACTACTATTAAATGTATTGTCACCTTGAGATTTTTAGAAAAACATCCTGAAGATTTGATTAAAACATTAGATGAAGACCCTGAGTAGATAGTTGATGATCTAATAGGAAATGGAATTCCAAATTATTTTTTAATAAACAAGAATAAATCTGTGGAAATGGTTACATGGTAGATGTGAATCACTGAGCTATTTTACAGATTCCAAAACATAACACAGTTTAGACTTTCAAAAATGTCAGAAAACTTTAATAAGGAAAATGATACATGAAGAAATTAAAAGTGCTGAAAATAGAACTTCTTCCAAGAAAAGGGGTTCAGTTCAGTTGCTCAGTCATGTCCGACTCTTTGTGACCCCATGAATCGCAGCACGCCAGGCCTCCCTGTCCATTACCAACTCCCGGAGTTCACTCAGATTCATGTCCATCGAGTCAGTGATGCCATCCAGCCATCTCATCCTCTGTCATCCCCTTCTCCTCCTGCCCCCAATCCCTCCCAGCATCAGAGTCTTTTCCAATGAGTCAACTCTTCTCATGAGGTGGCCAAAGTACTGGAGTTTCAGCTTTAGCATCAGTCCTTCCAAAGAAATCTCAGGGCGGATCTCCTTCAGAATGGACTGGTTGGATCTCCTTGCAGTCCAAGGGACTCTCAAGAGTCTTCTCCAACACCACAGTTCAAAAGCATCAATACTTCGGCGCTCAGCCTTCTTTACGGACCAACTCTCACATCCATACATGACCACTGGAAAAACCATAGCCTTGACTAGACGGACCTTAGTCGGCAAAGTAATGTCTTTGCTTTTGAATATGCTATCTAGGTTGATCATAACTTTTCTTCCAAGGAGTAAGCGTCTTTTAATTTCATGGCTGCAGTCACCATCTGCAGTGATTCTGGAGCCCAAAAAAATAAAGTCTGACCCTGTTTCCACTGTTTCCCCATCTATTTCCCATGAAGTGATGGGACCGGATGCCATGATCTTCGTTTTCTGATTGTTGAGCTTTAAGCCAACTTTTTCAGTCCTCTTTCACTTTCATCAAGAGGTTTTTTAGTTCTTCTTCACTTTCTGCCATAAGGGTGGTGTCATCTGCATATCTGAGGTTATTGATATAGAAAAGGAGTAGAAGTCTTAAAAAGAGCTTCTCACGTTGACTTGATGTTCAGAACATCTACTCTGGGGAGCGGTCTCCACATTACACACAGTGGGGTCTCCGCAAGCACCCTTCTCTAGAGTAAGGATGTATCACCATAGAAATATGTTATCACAGGAGTTACATTTTCCCTAGAGACCTTGATGGCAGGCAGCAGCCCTTAGCCTAGAAGTGAATCCAGACACAGATCCATGCAAAATTTTGAATACAATTAACCCCCTTCGCCAGTCTGTCATCTCCCGTTGGGTCTGCAGTCAACAGGGACACCTCTGCTCTCGGGAACCTTGAATGATGCCTGTGAAAACAAGCATTTGGTGATTGCAAAGACATGAACTTAACCCACATTCACAAACCAGATTTCTTTCCAATAAAGACATCAGAAACAACTGCCTACCTGCACCAAATGTGTCATGGATTAATGAACCAACCTAAGGTTGCCAGCTGTGGTACCGCTGCCATAGGTAGGCCCCATAAATATTCGCTGATGATGATTAAATGAAGAACTGCTCCCCTGGGAAGTAGTGTTTAGACTTGATTTTGTAAGCAGTGGACAAGTCTGGTAGGAGGAGACCAAATTATCTCTAATTGACTCATCACTTTTGACCTCACAAGCTTTTCAAATGTACACCAATCCTCAGCACATTAATCAAATTTGAAACACTCATCTGCAAGAAACATTCATCAAAAGTTGTTTCTTTAATACTGCTAAATATTACATAAATTAAGTTAGGATGTTGAGATTCCTCGGTAATAATAATTTACATTCATTTGCATTCGTTAGTTTCACATTTTATAAAAATGTGTACATCTTGCCTCCTTATATTCTAACATTGTGTTCTTACAGTAATTCTGTAAATAGTGTACTGGAGGTCTCTTTATTTCTTGATCATATGATCTGCTCAAGGTCATACAAATAAGTATGAGGCATAGCTGAGGCAATCAGCTAGAGTTTTCTTTTTTTTGTCTTAGATCTCAAGTTTATCATGTCCATCAAGTTAAGGATCAACAATTATTACATTAGGCAACCAGAAAGCTCTCTTATTAATAGAAAATATTTATATTAGTGAAAGCAAGTTGGCATATTGTTGATGTGGTTTCTCTCTAACGAGTTAAGGAATGCCTTCATTAAAATAAAACACATAATAATTATCTAAGACAATGTGAACTTATTTTTTCGAGTTGGCTTCTTATGGATGGTATCTAATTACAGTGGAAAAGAGAAATAAATGATGATTTCACAAAAACATATCGTGTATGGTATCAGGCAATAGTGTTTTACATTCATAGAAAAATATCCAAGATTCTCAATCCTTGTTGAAGCCTTTATATTTGTTTCAAATTGTATTTGAGCTCTCTATGAGACTTTTCTATTGCGACCATAGCTTATCAGGTAATGCAACGAAAATTCCATTCTGTAAATTGTATTTGCTTCCTATAAGCTGGCTTCATCAAGTAGAATATGAGCTAGTTCAGGAAGCATAGAATCAGAATTCAGGTATTTATGGAAACTAAATATTTTCCTCTATTTTAACTTTATGGATCTGTTCAAGCAGAACTATGACAATGATACAGGGCAAAAAAAAATCAGTGTGCCACTGTACAGTGTTTCTGAAAATGCTGTTTTGTTAAAATTTTTTGTTACATAACTTAGCAACAGTTTTTTAAATATGATTTTTTGTTTTTGGCTGTTCTCGGTCTTTGCTGCTGCACAGGCTTTTCCCTAGTTGTGGTGAGCAAGGGCTGCTCCAGCTGTGGTACAAGGGCTTCTCGTGGCGGGGGCTCCTCTTTCCGCGGACCGCGGGCTCCAGGGCGTCGGGCTTCAGCCACGGCGGCGTGCAGGCTCAGTAGTTGCGGTTCAAGGGCCCTAGAGGGCAGGCTCTGCAGTTGTGGTGCGTGGGCTCTGTCGCTCCATGGCGTGTGGGATCTTCCCAGATCAAGGATCAAACCCATGGCTGCTGCATTGGCAGGCAGATTCTTTACCACTGAGCCACCAGGGAAGCCCTGTTTTGTTTTGTTTTTCCTTTTGAGTACTAAATGAACTTAGTACACAGTCTATTGATGCCTCCATGTCTGGCATAATTTAGGTGAGATGGGAATTAGAGGACCAAGGCTGCTAAAACGAGTACTGAGTATAAACCATTCCTGAAGAATCATCTGAGTTTGTTTAGGAAAAAAGCAAGTTTACATGCAGTAATTAGAAAATGATAAGTTACATCACATGTTCAGCCACTGTTATAAATGATGAATTAAGAGAGATGTGCTTTTCAAACAACAGGTCTGGAGGTAGCCCTCTAAGATGGGCAGCTTCTGATGCTGAAGACAAAGGAGGGACCATCCCGTAAAAGGCACACAGAGGATCACAATGAGATTAGTGGAGTGGCCATGAATTAGGTCAGGCCAACCACAAGGAAAGGCCAGGTCATCTCTGACGCGGTGAGAGGATGGCTTGGTGAGATGAACTGAAAGAATGACTCGGGTCTTAAATTGGATTTAGCTTTGAAATGTGAAAACATTTGACAAAATTTAGAATCTACATTCTATCATCGTTTTAAAAATTTTTATTGATTTTTATTGTTGTTGCTTTACAATGTTATGTGAGATTCAGATAACAACAAAGTGAGTCAGTTATACATATATCCATTCTTTTCTTAGATTCTATTTCCATATAGGTCATTACAGAGTATTGAGTAGAGTTCCCTATGCTATACAATAGGTCCTTATTAGTTATATATTTTGTATATGAAGTGAAGTGAAAGTCACTTAGTCATGTCTGACTCTTCGTGACTCCATGGACTGTAGCCTGCCAAGCTCCTCTGTCCATGGAATTCTCCAAGCCAGAATACTGGAGTGGGTAGCCTTTCCCTTCTCTAGGGGATCTTCCCAACCCAGGGACCAAACTCAGGTCTTTTGCACTGCAGGAAGATTCTTTACTGTCTAAGCCACCAGGGAAGTGCAAGAATATTGGAGTAGGTAGTCTATCCAGGGAAGCACAAGAATACTTGAGTAGGTAGCCTATCCCTTCTCCAGCGAATCTTCCCAACCTAGGAATCAAACCAGGGTCTCCTGCATTGCAAGTGGATTCTTTACCTTCCCTGATAACTCAGGTATCAGGGAAGCCCATTTTATATATAATAGCATGTATATGTCAATCCCAGTCTTCCAATTAACTCTGCCCCACTCCCCATTTCTTCCTTGGTAACCATAATATTTCTACATCTGTGACTCTGTTTCTATTTTATAAATAGATTCATTTGTACCATTTTAAAAAAAATCCCACACATGAGTGATACATATATGTGTGCATGTGTTTGTCTCTCTGACTTACTTCACTCAGTATGACAATCTCCAGGTACATCCATATGGCTGTGTATTCTCTTTTTAAATGTCCTTTGCCTGAGGCAACCTGTGACTCAGTCCAGAGAAAGTTATGTTTTATTACTTTACGCACAGTAGGTGTTGAGCACTTACTAAGTGGGGGCACTCCTGTAGTCCTTGTGGGTGGGTGAGACACAACAAAGAATGTCTGGTTCCTGTTCATCAGGAGGGCATGGTCTCATGGCAGAGAGGTGTGTACACTTTAGTTATAGTATGACTTGGTAAGTGCCATAGGTAAGAGCACTGCTGCTAAGTCGCATCAGTCGTGTCCGACTCTGTGCGACCCCATAGATGGCAGCCCACCAGGCTCCCCCGTCCCTGGGATTCTCCAGGCAAGAACACTGCAGTGGGTTGCCATTTCCTTCTCCAATGCATGAAAGTGAAAAGTGAAAGTGAAGTCACTCAGTTGTGTCTGACTCTTCACAACCCCATGGACTGCAGTCCACCAGGCTCCTCCGTCCATGGAATTCTCCAGGCAAGAGTACTGGAGTAGGGTTCCATCGCCTTCTCCCGGTAAGAGCACACTGGTCACAAAATGCTGAGAAGAACTGTGTCAAGGGAAGCTTGGTTTTGTCAGCTGAGAAGATAAGGAAGGGTTCGGTGGGAGGAGGGAGGGACTGGCATATGAGAAGGTGCAGAGGGATGAGGAAGCGCGCCATGTTGGGGGAGAAAGCCCTCCATATTGAGGGAAGGATATATTTCTTGGTTGCAGATGGTGAAGCTTCTTGGGTGCAACGGCAGAATGTTTACCAAGTTAGCAGGGGAGAGATTATAAAGAGCCTGGTATGTCACACTGAGTTAGGGATTCATCCCATAGGCAAAGGAGACTGAGGGAAGTTGATTCAGAAGCAAATGTTCCCATTCTGAGACTGGGAAAAAACAAAGAACTCTGCTAGAGGGTAGAATGTTGGTTGGCAAGGGAAAATCTGGAGGCAAGTCATATGGACAGGATGTGTTTGAATCATTCAGCCAAGATATGAGAGCTTTGTCAAAGATACCTCAATAGAGCTATTAAAAAATCAGTAATTAATTAAAATGGCTGATTAAAAAGATATGAGCAGTGGAGGAGAGGAGGGGAATACAGAGAAATATGTTCACTAACTAGGCTTAGAAACTTAAAAACACCCGCAGATGTTATATTGGAATTTTGTCACTGGTATGGCAGCTAGCAATAGCTATTCTCCTTTGAGTTATTCAGAGAGCCAAAACTTTTAATTTAAAACTAGCAGTAAAAGAATTATTATACCTGCCACTAACTACCATATAGACCATTAGCATGACTCAGATATAAAGTTAATTGAAGTCAGACTCTCTTGGTATTTTAAAATAGATGAAACCTGTTAGAATGAAGTAAATGTTGTTGAGGTCACATATGGAAGTTGGTATCTTTGGAAGTTTCATTATTCAGAAATGGTTTATAATTTCTAACACCTTTTAAATTATTACCCTAGCATTTACAAATGTAAAAGGTTAATTATTTCATCATTGCCTCTGACAGTATTCAGCACATTTTGGGGAAGAAACTATGTGTCTCACCATCAATCAATGAGCAGTTTTAAATTCTTATGATGACTTTGCAAATGGTTCTTTTTTGTGCGGTTTGGGGATGATTATTTAGAATATTCATCCAACAAACACCCTGTAATATGAATCTCATTTATATGTATACTCCATAAAATTAGAATTTTTCTTGATAGAGGTCCAGTGTTATGGATTTATAGATTAGCTGTGATTTTATTAAAAGCAGTAGGCAAAATTATAATCATTGGAGGACCATTACTCATCTGAAAGGTGCTAACACTGGCCTACCGCTAGTATAATTATATGCTAATGGAAGATTATTAGCCACAGAAAACCCATGGTACATTATCACCACTGAAATCATGAGCAATGAAAGATATATAAGAGAGATACAAATGTAGTGTTGGAAATGTAGTAGATGGCTTTTCTTTGGTAGTGATTTTTCAAAATGATGAGTATATAAAATAATCAGTATCCTGTGGTGTCAATTTATGACAATTGTTACATTATCCATACAATTTTCTGTATAATCACAAAAGAATTAGAATCTGGTTCAAAGTTATTCAGTCAAGTTGACATTTAACTTTCAAGACATTTTTCTTGTTGTGAATCAGTAGATGTATTAAAATTCTCAAGCTAAACAGAAGCAATAGAAGCAACTATATATATAGTTGTTGTTTTACAGCCACTAAGTTGTGTCCGACTCTTTGCAACACCATGGACTGTAACATGCCAGGCTTCCCTATCCTTTACTATCTCCTGGAGTTCGCTCAAATTCATGTCTTGAGTTGGTGATGCTATCTAACCATCTCATCCTCTGCTGTCCCCTTCTCCTTTTGCCTTCAGTCTTTCCCAGCATCCGGGTCTTTTCCAATGAGTTGGCTCTTCACATTTGGTGGCCAAAGTATTGGAGCTTTTTGTTTGTAGGTACTTTATATATGCTGAGCCACTGAAATCTTAAATCTCGTTACAACATACCCATCAGTAAGATAGATAAATGGAGACTTGGAGAGATTAAGCACAATTCATATCATGTGTCTACTAAGCTCGGATTCCAAACCTTTGCCTCTGTGACTGCTATACAAGACTGCCTCTCAAAGTATGAGTCCTAGGGCTACTTCTTAAAATATGAAATGAAAGCTGACATCTTTTCTATTTGCATATTCAGATATCTGAGGTTTTGGAATAATTTTCAAGGATGGGTATCTGAGAAAACTGATAAGGATAAATGGGACAGGAAAAGGAAGACAGCATCTTGACTGTTTGCTTCTTTCTACTCCTACAAAGTGAGTGCTACCCTCAGAGCGGGAGGAAGGATGTTCATATGAACCATATTAACATTTGAGTGACTAGCTGGGGTCCTACACTGGAGCTGGGTAACTAAAGTAAAACTAAGGGAAGCTGGCATCCAGAATCGATGCAACAAAAGTTAGTTCAACTAAAAAAAATATTTTCTGCCCAACAAATGCCCAACCAATTAGTCCCTGCCTGTTCATTGGAAGGACTGATGCTAAGCTGAAACTCCAATACTTTGGCCACATCAAGGGAAGAGTTGACTCGTTGGAAAAGACCCTGGTGCTGGGAGGGATTGGAGACAGGAGGAGAAGGGGACGACAGAGGATGAGATGGCTGGATGGCATCACTGACCTGATGGACGTGAGTCTGAGTGAACTCCGGGAGTTGGTGATGGACAGGGAGGCCTGGCGTGCTGCGATTCATGGGGTCGCAAAGAGTCGGACACGACTGAGCGACTGAACTGAACTGAACTGATCCAACTTACTTATTTTCAATTCCTTACTTAATCCTCACCTTCTCCATGAAGTTCTTTTATCAGTCAGACTGATTGCAGTTGTAAATACAGAGACGTTGACTCAAGTTGCTTTTAAACTATAATGTTATCTCATCTATATGGAAATCTAGAGTTAGGGCTACTCCAGTGTAGCCTTCAAGGTTATAGGTCCTTCCTCTTCACTGAGGCTTTCTAAACTGTCATTGGGCCTTCCCTGGTGGTGCAGTGGTAGAGAACCTGACTGTCAATGCAGGAGACATGGGTTTGATCCTTGGGTTGGGAAGATCCCCTGAAGTAAGAAATGGAAACCCACTCCAGTATTCTTGCCTTGGAAATACCACGGACAGAGGAGCCTGGTGGGCTACAGTCCAAAAGAGTTGGACACAACTGAGTGACTAAATGACAACAAGCTTTCTTTAACCTATGTGTGGTTCCTCTTTGGTCATTAGATGGCTATTTATGGCTATGTGATTCCTTGTTTGTGTGTATTAGGAGAGGGAAGAGAACTTCTCCCCAACAATGGAATATAATTCCTTCCCTTCAGTTTGATTGGATAAAATTAATTGGACCAGTTTGTGTTGCTTATATCCTCCTGTTCAAATAACTATTACTGGAGTTTATTCAAAATCCCCTTCTGCATCTGGACAATAACACAGACAGGAAAAAAATCAGAGTTCTATTAGAAATGAGGCAGGAAGGAAGTGATGTTTTATAGATGACATGTAGTATTTACATCAATCATCCGTCTTTGACTTATGTACTAGTTTGGCCCTGGAAGAATTACTTGCATACAATAATAATTGCATATATCCACTTAAGCATTTTTGAGTTTTTCCTATTTTATTCAATGATGTGTTAACATTGTTTTTTTTTTTTCTAAATGAATTATGAAATCTTTGTGTATACACTACAAAGTGTTAGTTGCTCAGTCATGTCCAACTCTTGGCAACCCCATGGATTGTAGCCCACCAGGCTCCTCTGTTCATGGGATTCTCCAGGTGAGAATACTGGAGTGGGTAGCCAGTTCCCTTCTCCAGGGGGTCTTTACGATGCAGGGATTGAAACTGCGTCTCCTCCATTGCAGGCAGATTCTTTACCACTGAACCACCAGGGAAGCCCATACACTAGAAGGTGTATGATAAATATAGAAAATGTGAAGACAAATATAATTCACATTTCTCAGTGCAAATGCACGCGTAGAAGTAGTAGAACATTACTTATGCCTTTGAAAGCTGCTGTGTGTCCCTTCACTATTTGAATATCCCTGCCTCCCTTCAGAGGTAATCACTGTCTTGAATTTTATCATTCCTTTGATTGTGTTTATAATTTTTCTCTATATTTAACTCATTATAAACAATGTAGAGATTAAAAAAAACTTTATATATATATACTGTATGCATCATTTTGCATTGATTTTTCTTTCTTTATATTCTGCTGGTTATATTCATCATTGTTGATACATGTAGCCCCTTTCATCCCTATTCACTGATATATAGTATTTCATTATATGATGACACCATACTTTTGGGTGTGTGTGTGTCATTGTTCTGATAAGGGACATTTGTTTTATTCTCCTGATTTTCTTCTGTTTTACACAAAGCTTCCATAAATCTTGTATGCACTTTTTTTCTGGTACACTTGTACAAGACCTATTCTAGAATGTATGTATCCAAACGTTGAATTGCTGTAAACTATGGAATATACATCATCATCTTTACTGATCGTTACTAAATTGTCTTCCAAGTGGGTCTACTAGTCGACAATAGTGTGTGTGTCCCCTTTGTTATATATTCATGTAACAGTGATACTCTGAAACTTTCTGCAGTTTTACTCATGTGCATTTAAAATGATATTTCATACTGACTTTTTTGTAATTATGCATAAGAATAAACACTTTGTTGTTTTGGGGGCATTTATGGATCTATAAGGAGAAGGCAATGGCACCCCACTCCAGTACTCTTGCCTGGAAAATCCCATGGACGAAGGAGCCTGGTGGGCTGCAGTCCATGAGGTTGCGAAGAGTCAGACACGACTGAGCGACTTCACTTTCACTTTTCACTTTCATGAATTGGAGAAGGAAATGGTAACCCACTGCAGTGTTCTTGCCTGGAGAATCCCAGGGACGGGGGAGCCTGGTGGGCTGCCGTCTCTGGGGTCGCACAGAGTCGGACACGAGTGACACGACTTAGCAGCAGCAGCAGCAGCATGGATCTATAAAATGCCTATTTATTCCTTTTGTCCATTCTATCATTGTCTTAAAACTAGGCATTATGAATAACTACCCTTTTCCTGGCTAATGGGAGTACAATACTTCTCCCAGTTTTTTCATCTTGTTCTTGAGCCTTTTAAATCCTGAATATTAATAGCTGAAAGTTTTAAAATGATTATTCAGCTGAATTAGATTGTTTCTTCACAGTTTGTGCTTTTTATATTTTGATTAAGAAATCCTTTACTAAAACCAATGTATATAAAATTCTCTTAGGTTTTTTCCTATGTACTTTAAACCCCGCTTTTCACAGAATGCAATCCACCCAAAATTTGTTTCCATGTACAATTTAGTATACAAATTTCCTTTTCTTTTTTCCACTAGTGCCTATTAGCATTTAAAATTTTCCTCCTTTTCCCATGGTCCACCATGATAGCACTAAGATGGAATAGGTTTTAATTTATGCCTGGATAATTTTAGACTCTTCTCTGTACAGTGTGGTCCTTTGTCTATTTCTGTGCTTACACCACACTGTTATAAAAAAAAAGCCTCAATCTGTTGTAGGGCAAGCATCTCCCTTCATTCTATCTCAGGAGTGCTTTCATACTTTTTAAAATTTCATGACCCTTTATGTTTTCATGTACTTCTTAGAGATAGCTTGTTAAATTGCATGAAATATACCACTAGGGTTTTGTTTTCACTTGCTTTAAATTTACAGGTTATTTTAGAAAGCCTATGTTATTGTAATAGTGAATCTTCTTGTCCATGAAAATAGTGTATCTTACTGTTTCTCTGGGGATTTTGGGAAATTTTGAGAAATTTAGTAATTTTCTCAATAGTTTTCCTCCAGGGGTGGGTTTCTTTATATCTTATCTGGCTTGGGTTCTGTTGGGATTCTTAATGTTATGCAGTAGCTTGGTTTCTTCAGTCAGTTTTGAAAGATTCTGGGCAATTACCTCTTCAAGCATTGCTTCTATTCTGTTTATTGTCTGTATCACTTCTGAAACTCCATATGCATGTATATTAGAATGTTTTCCTATGTCTTACCTGTATTTTATACCCTTTTGTGTCCTTGCTAGGACAGGTCCTGGTCCCCAGATCTCTTCTCTTTGAGGCTGTCCGTGGACTGGGGTTCTTTCTATCTTGTTGCTTTACCTGTTTGAGCTGTTGCCCTTGTTGTCACTGTGGTCATGACTGGAGGCTCAGTAGTGTGCCCTCAGTCCAGTGAGTGGGAGGAAGAGACAAGCATGAAGAAATAGAACCTTACTTCTCACATCCTAGCGCCTTGAACATCCTTGCATGGCCAGACCTGGCTGCAACAGAGATATGCTTTTTATCCTGGGTGGTCATATGTCTGGCAAAATTAAGACTCTGATAAAAGAAGGGACAATGAAGGTTGGAGGAAAGTTAGTAATCTCTGCCACAGCTAGTTTCCAGCATTCCCTCCTTGCATCTAAATTAACAAGGAGGAAGTAAATGTGTACATGAAAGTAGTTTTTGAAATGTCCTAGATGTACTCTAGGAGAAGGCAATGGCACCCCACTCCAGTACTCTTGCCTGGAAAATCCCATGGACGGAGGAGCCTGGAAGGCTGCAGTCCATGGGGTCGCTAAGAGTTGGACACGACTGAGTGACTTCACTTTGACTTTTCACTTTCATGCATTGGAGAAGGAAATGGCAACCCACTCCAGTGTTCTTGCCTGGAGAATCCCAGGGATGGGGGAGCCTGGTGGGCTGCCGTCTATGGGGTTGCACAGAGTCGGACACGACTGAAGCGACTTAGCAGCAGCAGCAGCAGCAGATGTACTCTGGACAAACACTACATTTATTTTAAATCGAAGTCTTATTTTGTATTGAAATATAGTTGATTTATAGTATTTCCTTGGTTTCAGGTGTGCAACATAGTGATTCAATATTTTTGTAGATTATATTTCATTTGAATTATAAAATATTGGCTATATCCCGTGTCATACAATATATCCTCATAACTTATTTATTTTATGCATAGTGATTTGTACCTCTTAATCTCCTACCCCTATCACCTCCCTCCCCACTATTGGTAACCACTCATTTGTTCTCTTTAAGTCTGTTTTTCTTTTGTTATATTCATTCATTTGTTTCATCTTTTAGATTCCACATGTAACTAATAACAAATCTAAAAATGTATGGTTAATGTGAATATCTTATATTGCTTGTTAATAGTAAAAGGATGTCAACATTAGATTGCAGATATGAGGGAGGGAGAGAGAGTCCTCTTTGTGCAAGTGATGGGAATGCCTTTCTTCCCAGATGGAATGTTCAACTACCCTTGTTTTGGCTGATTGGGGAGGCTGACAGCTGCTCTAGGAAGGACAATGAATTAGTCCCAAACTTTATTTCTAATCTAGACACTAAGGTTCTCCAGTTCCAGGCTGTGCAGACAGCAGTACTTGAAATGGTAGAGAAGCCACTCTGGCCTTTGCATCAGTTAACTGTAACCACAGTGATGATGTTTTATGAGCCACTTAACAACTTCATGGATCAAAACAACAACCACTCATTCATCTCACAGTTCTGTGGTTCACAAGTGTTGGCTGGGATCAGCTGGGCTCTCTCAGGCCTCAGCAGTTCCCTGTGGGTCCAGTAGGTTCTTCGCTAAAATTTGCTCCCAGACTTGGGCCTTGGCTGGGAGATTTGGGTGACTGGGTCTGCTCCCAAGGGCCCTCATCCTCCAGCAGACTCTCCAGGCCACGTCAAGGGACTGAGCAAGAGGAGAGGTGCATGCAAGGGGCTGAAACCAACACTCTGTACTTTCTGGAACATTCTATCAGCAGGAGAGAGTCGTTAAGAGCAGTCAAGGCTTAACATGTAGGAAGACAGACTCCACTTCTCAGCTGGAGGAGCCACAAGGTCATGTTAGAGGGATCTGGATGCTGAGAGGGGTGGGATATTGTTACCTGTCTACCACTCTCATTTAGTTTAATATTTTGTAATTCTAGTTAATGTGTAATACCTTGAAAAGGTTAAAAGTCATTTTCCCTTAGAATGAATCATTTTTCTAGTCCTTTCTGGAAAGTATGAGAACTCTTGGTGAGAAGGGATATTTACTGCTTCCATCACATTTGTTGAAATGTCGGAATAATTAATGGGGAAACTATTGTTACCTAAGAAATAATTTACAGCCTTCCATTTTTTTGTTCTAGATCCCCTCTGGTGAGAAATATGCAGTCTAGGTTGCCAGAGAAACCAATTGCTGCTAGCCTTATCGGTGATGTATGCATATCCCTTTAAGCTAAGATAAAAGCATGACATTGTTGTGGTTAAAGCTTAGGCACTGAAATCAAAGTACCTGGATCTCAGTCCTCTCTCTGCTCCTTGTGGAAATTTATGCAGTTAAAAGATTTATAATACTGGATAAATGTTTAACCTCTAAGCCCAGTTTCCTTATCAGTAAAATGAGGATAGTAACTGTCCCAATCTCTCAGGATTGTTTGGAACCTAAATAAAATCATGTACCTGGCATATACTGTTGCTGTTGCTAAGTCGCTTCAGTCGTGTCCGACTCTGTGCGACCCCATAGACGGCAGCCCACCAGGCTCCCCTGTCCTTGGGATTCTCCAGGCAAGACACTGGAGTGGGTTGCCATTTCCTTCTCCAATGCAAGAAAGTGAAAAGTGAAAGTGAAGTCGCTCAGTCGTGTCTGACTCTTAGTGACCCCACGGACTGCAGCCTTCCAGGCTCCTCCGTCCATGGGATTTTCCAGGCAAGAGTACTGGAGTAGGTTGCCATTGCCTTCTCCGTGGCATATACTAGTAGTGTTCAATGATAATAGCTCTTTATTCTAATCACTGAGTGCCTCCCAGGTGGCACTAGTGGTAAGAATCTTCTTGTGCCAATGCAGGAGACACGAGAAAGTGCTGGTTCGATCCCTGGGTTGGGAAGATCCCCTGGAGAAGGAAATGGTAACCCACTCCAGTATTCCTACCTGGAAAATTACATGGACAGAGGAACCTGGCAGGCTACAGTCCATGGGGTTGCAAAGAGTCAGACACCACTGAGCACACGCTACACATTCTTATCACTAACCTCATGCAACTCATGTAGACTAGTTTGACTTCTCTGTAAATCCAGATACATGTGAAATAAAAAAACAGTTTTCATCAGAGCAAGGCAGATTGAATGCACACGTGTATTGCCACTCTCCCCTTTATAGTAAAGGGATAGCAACAGGAAACAGAGAGGCATTATCTTGGAAACTAAGAAGCAGATGGAGAAGTGAAGGAAAAAGTTTCATGACATTGGTGTTGGCAATGATTTCTTGGATACGACACCAAAAGCTCAGGCAACAAAAGCAAAAATAAACAAGTGGGACTACATCAAATTAAAAAGCTTCTGCATAGCAACAAACAATGAACTGAGTGAAAAGGCAGCCTACAAAATGGGAGAAAATGCTTGCAAACTACATAGCTGGTAAGGAGTTAATACCTAAGATATCTGAGGACCTCCTACAGCTCAATAGAAAAAATAAATAACCTGATTAAAAAATGTGCAAATGTGTTGAGCACACATTTTTTTCAAAGAGAAAACACAAATGGATATATAAAAAGATTCTCAACATAACTAATTATGATGGAAAGCAAAGAAATATGAAATATCAACTTATATTTGTTAGGATGGCCATTATAAAAACAAAAGATAAGTGTTGGATAGATTGTGGAGAAACTGAAACCCTTGCTTTCTGTTGGTAGAATGCAAAATGGTGCAGTTGCTATGAAAAACATGATGGTTCCTAAAAAAAAAATAAATACAACTACCATATGATCCAACAATTGTGTTTCTGAGTATTTACCCAAAAGAATTGAAAGCAGGATCTTGAAAATATATCAGCAGTCCCATATTTCCTGCAGCATTATTTACAATAACCAAGATGTAGGAATAACCAAAATGCCCATTAATGGGTGAATGGCTAAAGAAGATGTGTGTATACATTCTGCAGTATGTTATAGCATGAATGAACCTGGAGGACATCATGAGAAGTTATATAAGCCCGTCACAGAAAGACAAATCCTGCATGATTCTACTGACATGACGTTATGATTAATTTATGTCAACTTGACTGGGCTAAGGAATGCCCACATAGTTGGTAAAATACAATTTGAGAGTGTCAGTGAGGGCTGTTTTGGGAAGAGATTGTTGTTCAGTTGCTCAGTTGTGTCTGACTCTTTGCAACCCCATGAACTGCAGCACACCAGGCTTCCCTGTCCTGTACCATCTCCTGGAGCTTACTCAGAGTCATGCCTGTTGAGTCAGTAATGCCATCCAGCCATCTCATCCTGTCGGCCCCATCTCCTCCTGCCATCCCCATCTCCTCTTGCCTTCAATCTTTCCTAGCGTCAGGGTCTTTTCCAATGAGTTGGCTCTTCACACCAGGTGGTCAAAATATTGGAGCCTCAGCTTCAGCATCAGTCCTTCCAATGAATATTCAGGACTGATTTCCTTTAGGATGGACTGGTTGGATCTCCTTGCAGTCCAAGGGACTCACAAAAGTCTTCTCCAACACTACAGTTCAAAAGCACCAATTCTTTGGCACTCAGCTCTCTTTATGGTCCAACTCTCACATCCATACATGACTACTGAAAAAAATCACAGCTTTGACTAAACAGGCTTTTGTCAGCAAAGTAATGTCTCTGCTTTTTAATGTGCTGTCTAGGTTTGTCATAGCTTTTCTTTCAAGGAGCAAGCGTCTTTTAATTTCATGGCTGAGATTAGCATTTGATTTATTAAGCTGAGTAAAGAGATCCACGTTCACCAAAGTGGATGGGTATCACCCAGGCCTTTGAGGCCCTGAATAGAACAAAAAGGCAAAGGAAGTGTGAATTTACTTTCTTCCTGAGCTGGGACATCCATCTTTTCATGCTTTTGGACATCAGCACTCCTGTACTGAGGCCTTTGATATTGGACTGATTTATACTACTGGCTTTCCTGGTTTTACATATTGCAAATAGTGGTACTTCTCAAACTTCATAACTGTGTGAGTCCATTTCTATAATAAATCTCTATCAGTCTATCAATCTATCCCTTCACCTATCCATCCATCTCTCTCTCTATTTTTCTATCTATCTCTATCTCATTTCTTTATATATTTCCTGTTGGTTCCGTGCCCCTAAAGAATAGAGACACAGACTAATAGGTATGCGGTATATAAAATAGCAGAGAAAAAGAAGGCTGAGCATTGAAAGCACTGATGCTTTCAAACTGTGGTGCTGAAGATGACTCTTGAGAGTCCCTTGGACAGCAAGGAGATCAAACCAGTCCATCCTAAAGGAAATCAATCCTGAATATTCACTGGAAGGACTGATGCTGAAGCTCCAATACTTTTGCCACTTGATGTGAAGAGCTGACTGACTGAAAAAGACCCTGATGCTGGGAAAGACTGAGGGCAGGAGGAGAAGGGGACAACAGAGGATGAGATGGTTGGATGGGATCACCAACTCAATGAACATGAGTTTGAGCAAGCTCTGGGAGATACTGGACAGAGAAGCCTGGTGTACTGCAGTCCATGAGGTCACAAAGAGTTGGACACAATTTAGCAACTGAAAGACAACCAGTATTCTTGCCTGGGAAATTCTATGGACAGAGGAGCCAGGCTACAGTCCATGGGGTTGCAAAAGAGTTGGACATGATGTAGCAACTGAACAACAAAAACAGACATTCTCTTTCACGTTCTATATTCTAAGCAGCAGCAGAGCCCCTCAACATTTGTTGGAGATGAACTGTCTGGAGTACATGTGAATTTCCACTTCTTTGCCTCGATGAATGATTCTGTGAGGATAATCTATGCACATAGTTCTTCACTGTTTTATTAGTTTTCCCCCTAAGTATCCAATCTTCACGGTGGACTTGTTGGCACAGTGATGGTGATCACCATTAAATCCCTTGAAACACACTGCCATACTGCATTCCAAGGTGTCTGTGCTCTTGCTGAGACCAGTAGTGTATGAGAAAACGTGTGTGCCTGATCCTTGCTAGCATTGCTTATTATTTTTAAAGAATATTTGACAACATGACAGGTGAAAATTCTAAAAGATATAATTGTGTTAAAATTGAGGTTTCCTGTGAGGCTGAATAGTTTACCAAACTTTTGTTTATTTCCTTTCTGTGGATTTCTAGGGCTTAGTTTATCATCACTCTGTGCTTCAGTTGGTTTATTAATAATAAGCAGCAGGCATAGTAGGAAGCTGTTCACCTTCAGAGAACTATGGTTTAAAGACATAAACAAGAAGGGCATCACGTATCTAATTCATCTTTAAGACTGTGTATCGTATACCCTCTATGAACCTATGACATGGTTACTCCCAAGCTAGGCAGTGGCCAGGCTTGTGCACTGTGGATGCCCAAACCCTGGCTTTCTGCACCTAAGATTCTTTGCTAGGCCTCAAGCTAGAACTGATTGCTAGATCATGTGTGTCTACCTGGGGGGTTGGTTGCGCTGTACTTAGTCGCTCAGTGGTGTCCGACTCTTTGTGACCCCATGGACTGTAGCCCGCCAGGCTCCTCTGTCCATGGGGATTCTCCAGGCAAGAATACTGGAGTGGGGGTTTGGTTAGTTCCAGTTTATATGGGATACAAGAAGCTACCTACTTCTTCCCTCTCTAAAATGGAAATCTGCTGAGTATCCTACCTGACTCTTTATGACTGTAGACTCCACCTAGCAATGTTTTCAGCCTGTCCTGAGTTCCTTTATTCTTATGACAAGGCTAGGTTAGTTTGAAAAACTCTAAATCATGTTTTTAATGTCTTTTCTTTTAATGCTGATGGATAACCATGTGAACAAGAAGCACAGAAAATTCTTGCAACACCTACATGGTATAAAATGTTCATTATGATATTCAGAATAGTACATTTGTATACCTTTTACTACAGTGTTTTTCCTCATTCTTCATTTATGCCATGAGTACTGAAATTGAGCCTAATAAAGGTTAAGAAGTCTGAAGAACAATCAAGAGAGCATTTTCATGTAAAAGATTATTATTATTGTTTAATATTTGTGTCTTCTTTTGAAAAATTACTCTGATCTGAATTCATTTCTTCACTTTTTATATTTAAATTCACATTCTATTCACTTTTTATATTATATATGTCTCATGTGAAAAATGTTGTCATTAATAAAATAATACATATTATAATGTTCTACTATAAAATAATAGTTTTTAAAAGTAATTGTTGTTCAGTCGCTAAGTTGTGTCTGACTCTTTGTGACCCCATGGACTGCAACATGCCAGGCTTCCCTGTCCTTCACTAAAGTAATAATAAAGTAAAAAGAACAATAGTTTTATCATAATTGCAAAATTGCAATATATACATTTAGGTCCCATCAAGCATAGGAATACAAATTGGTAGAAAATCTGTTCTAGTCTTATTGTCTTTAAAAACAAGTACATTCAAAAACTTTTAAAACAAAAGTTAACTTTTTTTGGATGAATACTCCTTTGATAACCTAGATCTTTCCCTTCTAAATTAAGAATCATTTTTACAAATATAACAGGAACTCAAGAATATTACATATTCCGTGTGGGTGATTTCATCTTACTTTTGCTTTTTTGCATTGAAATTATTAATGAAATGTTAAGCTAATGTTTTTGCATTCAAGTTCTTGAGAAGTTTATTTTTAAATGAGCAGGTGGGAGGAATAGAGTCTGTGCGTAGCTACCCAGCTATGCAGCAAGACAGCAGCGTGAAACCACAGCTACACCACTATCAGGGGTACTCTTTTTAAAATCTGTAGTCAGTGGAATTATTATGTAACTCAAACTGTGCAGAAAATTCCCAAATTTTATGAAAAGTCCCATGTCCAAAACACTTGCATAATACAATTTTTTTCTTGTGTCCCTTAAATTCATGAGATTTTCATCACCTATGGCATAGTCATGGGAACATAACTAAACTTCAAAGCAGAATCTCATTGCAAACCCATCAGTGTTGGAGTTTATTTAAGTGATCTTATTACATCTTGTCAAGAGATATGAGCAGGAAAAGGGAGAAAAACTGCTAACAATGGGATAGTTATTCCTTAAGCATTTCATATCTAGAACATTGGAAACTGTAAAGTTAGGTGACGATTTTTAAAGTTCATTCTTAGATTAAAAATTGTGTGACTGATCCATTGGGACCATCAGTGAAAATGCTGTAAACACCAGACTTTGCAGGTTTCTTCTCCCTACACAAAACACATTAAGGGATGTAACTTATTACAACACTGTCAACTTTTATATTTCCGCAAAGGATGAGCCCACATTTTGCTCAAAACAAAAGAAGAAAACCTTTGGGACTGAGATTCATTAAAGCAAAGAATCTTAAGCAGAAAGTAGCTCTTTAATAATTTTTCATGGACTAACCTGGTTTCATGGGAGTCAGTATCACTGTGAGTAGGATTTGCTTCAGGACAAAGATTTGTTCTTTGTTTTGTTTTAGGAATTCTGATCAGGGCTCTTCCACTTGGAGATTATAGCCAATACATTCGTATTCAATTGGTTTTGTTCAGTTGAAGATGTTGGCACCTTTGAAATGCTGACCATCTCTGTCACTATGGAGACCGCAGTGCCTCATCCACAGTGGGTAGCTATTGGCAAAGAAGAATGCTTTTTGATAGGCAGCAAAATGGACCTCATTAGTGAAGGTCTCAATCTGCACAAAAGATTTATATGGAGTGTCACCTTCCATTCAAATGCAGTTTTTGAATAATTATACATATAAGGTAAAGTGTCCCTTATCTATTTTTGTTGTGTTCGATTTTTTGGCTATATGTCTGCATACAAAGGGCTCTCTGGTGTCTCAGTGGTCAAGAACCCTCCTGCCAATACAGGACACGTAAGAGATATGGGTTCAATCCCTGGGTCAGGAAAATCCCCTGGAGAAGGAAATAGCAACCGACTCCAGTGTTCTTGCCTGGAGAATCTCATGGACAGACAAGCCTGGTGAGCTACTGTCCATGGGGTTGTAAAGTGTTGGAAACGATTTAGTGACTAAACAGCAACAAACTGCATACAAAACTCATCTTTACCAGTGATCTTTCACATAAAGAATAATGGCACAGAGACGGGGGTGGTATTGCCTCATAGTCACTTATACCTTAGTCAGTACATTGACACTCACCTTGAGCAGACTGTCCTTGACAAACTGAAATGAGGTAACTGCCTGCAGTCTATCTATC
This sequence comes from Oryx dammah, assembly GCF_014754425.2. Classification (NCBI taxonomy): domain Eukaryota; kingdom Metazoa; phylum Chordata; class Mammalia; order Artiodactyla; family Bovidae; genus Oryx; species Oryx dammah. Next base: position 23,171,721 of record NW_024070206.1, read on the forward strand.
TGGTATATATTTTGAATAAATCTATTTGGTTCCTTAAGAAAGGTGTATATTTTCTATTTCTTCCTGGTTTAGTCTTGGGAGGTTGTACTTTTCTAAAGTCAGAAGGAGAGAAATAAATATTGTATATTAACATATATTTATGGAATCTATTAAAAGGGTACAGGTGAACGTATTTGCAGGGCAGGAATAGAAATATCAGGGCTTCCCTTGTGGCTCAGATGGTAAAGAATCTGCCTGCAATGCGGGAGACCCGGGTTCAATCCCTGGGTCGGGAAGATCCCCTGGGGAAGGAAATGGCAACCCCCTCCAGTATCCTTGCCTGGAGAATTCTGTGGACCGAGTTGCCTGGTGGACTACAGTCCATGGGGTTGCAAAGAGTTGGACATGATTGAGGAACTAACACATACACACACAGTAGAAACACAAACAGAGAGAACAGACGTGTAGACACAGGTAGGGGAAGGGGAGGGCAGGACAAACTGGGAGAGTACATTGACATATATACACGACCATGTGTGAAATAGATAGTGGGAAGCTGTTGTATAGCCCTGGAAGCTCAGCTTGGTGCTCTGAGATGACTTAGAGGGGTGAGATGGGGGTGAGGGTGGGAGGTAGGCTCAAGAGGGAGGGGATATATGTACACACATAGCTTATTCACTTTGTTTTTGCAGCAGAAACTAACCCGACATTGTAAAGCAGTTATACTCCAATGAGAAAAGAATTTTATATGGGTTCCCGGTAGCTCAGTTGGTAAAGAATGTACCTGCAATGCAGGAGACCCCGATTCGATTTCTGGGTTGGGAAGATCCCCTGGAGAAGAGATTGACTACCTACTCCTGTATTCTTGAACTTCCCTGGTGGCTCAGATGGTAAAGCATCCTCCTGCAAAGTGGGAAACCTGGGTTCAATCCCTGGGTTGGGAAAAATCCCCTGGAGAAGGGACTGGCTACCCTGTATAGTATTCTGGCCTGGAGAATTCCATGGGCAGAGGAGCCTGGCAGGCTGCAGTCCATGGGGTCGCTGAGAGTTGGACATCACTGAGCAACTTTCACATCATAGAGTTATAGCATAAAAAAGAAAGATGAGGCATATCACCTATAAATTCAAAGAACTAGGTATTTACACACCTCTTTCTTAAAAAATAAAAACTTGTCTTAAGAAATAAATACTTGTCCCTCAGTTCTTGTTTTTGATACACATAGGATGCATAATACAAAAAATCGGTGGCACTGAGGCTGGAATGGGAATGTGCAAACATGTGTGCAATTTCTGCCCTCCCTCCGTCTTTGAGGCCGCACCCCAGTTGTTTCCTTGGTCCCTTTTACATCCTGATGGGTTTTTTCCAGGATACTTTCTCTGAGGGATGTCTCTCTCTTTTTTTTTTTTCTTCTGATGATAAAGCTAATGTCATATTGCTGTCTGAGTTCCATCTATGAGAAAGCAGAGGTTTTATCTTTGTTAAGCATTTGGCATGTGGTTTGCTGATGAGTGACCCAACTCAGGAGCTTATTTAATTAGAACCCTCCATCCGGGGGAGGGAGACTATAGCCAAGCATGGAAAATGCACACCTCACTCGATGTCTTTGATTCTATGCGTTTCATGGTTACTGTTCTTATACCTGGATCCCCATTATTCTGTCAGAAACGCAATCACAAGAAACTTCCAAAACCCCTAAGTAGTCAGAGGCAAACCACAAACAAAAATGGAAAACAAGAATGGCTTTGTGAAGATTGGGTTCATCGTTGTTCCTTCTTCCCTCTGCCTCTGGTAATCATATATGTGCCAGGTTCGTGGAAGACTGTGGTAACGATGCTCAAGCTCCCAGTTCCTCATTTTTCCATGTTTATTACAACAGAGGTGGGGAAGGGAAAACGGAGGAGGCAGAAGCTCCATGGGGAAAACTCTTATCTCCTTTTCAAGGCATAAGTCACGACAACCATGTACCCACCTGGAAGTCACTTTAATTTCTCTGGACTCTCTTCTTCCCCAAAATGCGACCTTTCTTATGGTCCTTATCATGGGGTTTCACATTATGGCAACCTGTAGTGCCGCTTAGAAAGCTGTTGTCTCTCAGCCCCAAATCCATGCTCCAGTTCCTGGCTTTGGGCTGCCGGCTGGGCTGCTGCTCTACAAGCCACATCCTTTCTTTGCCAGCTGCTCCCTGTTAGGCTGTCTAAATAGGGAACAATAGAGGGAGACAGGAAATCTAGAGGGGGAAGGAGAGCCTGCTCTGTGCTGTGCTTCCTGTTTTCCCGAGCTGTGAGCTGGGGACCGCAGAAAATTCTGTCCAGTGGCAGCATGGAGTCCAGTTTGTAGTTATCTCCATATTTCCAGAACCAGATGTATGATATCCATACCAGAGACACCAGCCAAGAAGCGCTATCCTCGCCGAGATCCAACTTCTGGTTTCACAAGCCTCCTCCTCCAAGCATGTACATTTTAATAATTCCACCCTCTTCACTCTTTGCCATAATTCTCACCCTACTTCCTGCAACTGCTCACTCTGGGATCCTCTGGTGTCCTGTTTTTGCCTTTTCTGTTCTTATGTACCTAGTGAGTAGTTCTTCATAGAACAGTTATTCCCATTATAAGGAAACAGAAATGACATCAGTTATTTTAGGACACTGAGTGAATTACCCACGTTCATGTTTTCTCCCTGCTTATCTGTGAGCTCATTAGCCATGCCAGATAGTAATGCAAATATACACTGCTTCTACTGCTGCTAAGTCACTTCAGTCGTGTCTGACTCTGTGCGACCCCATAGATGGCAGGCTACCAGGCTTCCACGTCCCTGGGATTCTCCAGGCAAGAACACTGGAGTGGGTTGCCATTTCCTTCTCCAATGCATGAAAGTGAAAAGTCAAAGTGAAGTCACTCAGTCATGTCTGACTCTTCACGACCCCGTGGACTGCAGCCTACCAGGCTCCTCTGTCCATGGGATTTTCCAGGCAAGAGTACTGGAGTGGGGTGCCATTGCCTTCTCCAAAATATACACTATCGTGCATAAAATAGACAGCTAGTGGGAAGCTGCTGTATAGCATAGGGAGCTCAGCTTTGTGCTCTGTAGTGACCTAGAGGGGTGGGATGGAGGAGTGGGAAGGAGGCTCAAAAAGAGGGGATATATGTATACATATGGCTGACTCACTTTGTCGTACAGCAGAAACCAGCACAACATTGTAAAGCAATTATGAGTGAGTGAGTGAAGTTGCTCAGTCGTGTCCGACTCTTTGCGACCCCATGGACTGTAGCCTATCAGGCTCCTCCATCCATGGGATTTTCCAGGCAAGAGTGCTGGAGTGGATTGCCATTTCCTTCTCTATAAATATATATGCTTGATAAAAAAGTCAATAATAATACTGTTATCATTTACTGAGCAATTATCATGTATCTTGTTCTATGCTATTTTTTTGCATGTGATCTCATTTAGTATCCACAACTTTATAAAACATGTTTTAGTAACTTTATGTCACAAATCAACAAACCAAGGCTCAGAGAGTTCAGAATGAAGGGAGTTCAGTACCTGCCTGATGCCTCAAGCAGGTTTTGAACCTGACTTCAAAGTCTAACCTCTTAAGCACTCTATTAATTTGTCTACATCATGTTTGTACCCTAATTCTTTCTTCCCTGTTCCTATTAAATAACTTATTAAAGTAGTTGGGCTTATGTTCATCCAAGAAAATAAAAGCTTTCACCTCCTTTTACTGAATTAAATGTGTACTCTAGAGGATATTTATGTTAAACCAGTAAGGAGAATGTAATGCAAGATCCACCACTAACCCATTCATCTCCTTGGCCTGGAGTTGAGGTATAGGCTATAGAGTCTTTAAGGTCTCTGTAGATGTGTTATTTTATTTTTCTGTTAACCTAAGAGTGAAAAAAGGAGGAATTCTGTCATTTTGTCAACACAGACAAAAAACTGGAAAGAATGTCATTTCAAATGATGTATTAGAAAAGAAGCCATGAAACATTTCCATGGCCAAAATGAAACATCCGCATTCCACAAGTTTTCTGTTTTCAGCACCAGTGCTGCCCAGGTTTTAACATGCACCCAGATCACCCAAGGATCGCGTGAGACTGAAGGTTCTGATTCAGAAGTTCTGGGGCATGGGCTAAGAGTCCGCCTTCCCACAGAGCTCCACACCAGGATCACTCCAGCAGTAATAATCACAGCACCATCTGTTGGGCACTTACTAGGTGCTAAGCATATTCTCTCTAATCTTCATGAGAATCTTATGAAGTTATTATTATTATTATTCCAAGTCTTCAGATAAGGAAACTTGAGACTGGGAACAAGTTCAGTAACTTACTGGTGGCCTTAAGGTAGAAAGTGGAAGGACTGAAATTCAAAGCCTTTTCTTCTGAGTCCACATCCTTTTGGTGTTTCCTCATTAACAGTGTGTTACAACCAGCCATGGAGAAGGGAATGGCAACCCACTCCAGTATTCTTGCCTGGAGAATCCCTTGAACAGAGGAGCCTGTTGAGCTATAGTCCATGGGGTTGCAAAGAATCGGACACAGCTGAGCAACTAACACACACAACCAGCAAAGTCGTTAAAAGCAGGACATGAGGTGTGTGTCAGTAAGATCAGTACCTTAAGGTGTCAGAGTGGTGACTTTTATTAAATGCTTCGATACTTGAAAGTTAATCTGTTTTGGAGCGATTTGTGGAACATGTTATTTAAATTTTGAACTCTTGCTTATACCTTGTCTGCAAATATCACAACTATTTCAGAAGTGTTATGTAGTTCAGGTATTATAATTGAGCAGTTCATTAGAACAAAAACTGTGATGGAAATAAGGGGGTTATGTATTTCTCTGTCAAACTTAAGTAAAAAGAAATGCAGTAGGGAATTGAATGTGAGCATTAGGTTGCAGTGCTAACTAAAGCGTGAATCCATATTAGCACCAGTGACTTTAAACGGCTTCATCATTCATGGGCGCACAGATTGAAGCCAGATTAAGAAGAAAAAAATTATTTTACCAGTAGCCCCCAAAGATTTCACCTATAGATGTAGATAATGAGCATTACCATGGATACGGGATAATTATATCACCTGAATAGAATCTAAGGGAATTGGAAAACAAGAGACAAAGAAATAAGCTTATTATTCATTTTTTGGAAAAATCTCTGCAGACAATTTAACAGTAAAGTGGGGTGACTAAGGAACACATACATTTCATGCCCATATGTCACAGTAATGTCTAATTAGGCACAGTGTGCCAGTACCAGTTACAGGATAATTCTGGAAGAAGGAAGGCTGAATAGAGAGTAGCTGGCAACTTGGTGGTCCTTTTGCCATGTTGAGTGTGCTGAGTGATGCAATGCACTGATTGGTTGTTTTCTTTTTCTTTTTGCATGAAAATTAGATTGTAATTGACTTAATTTGCTTCCCCAATAACTTCCTGGTTATAAATGAGGATGCTGAAGCCAGGGCAGCAGGTTAAGCCCTTAAAGATGAAAAGAAAGAGGAAAAATAACCTGACTTGGTAATTCTGACTCAGGGTGACTGATCCTCTGTATTCTCTTAGCTCAAGTGTAAGAACCCACATTCCCAGAAGTGTAGAGTGGTGTAAACAATGGGGTCAATGGATACTCATAGCCCTACTCATCAACACACCTAACTTCAGATCTCTCCAAAAAATCAGGAAGATCCCCTGGAGATGAAAATGGCAAATCTCTCTACAATGTTGCCTGAAATTCCACCAGGACGTCATGTTAGCTTAATAAGTAGTTGTCCTTGAAAAACAAGGTTATCAGAAGAAGCTGTAGTATTCTCACTATTGTTCTGGATGGAATTTAATTGTAGTCTCTAACCTGGCTGAAAGAAATGAAACTCTTGTAAGAGTGAAGAGAGTATGGAGGTAGAATTCTGATATGGTCCCCAAGATTCCCTGATCCCATGGTGTACACACCCCGCTTAGTCCCCAGGACTATGAATACAGTTTATTTTACTCGTGGGATTAGGTTCCACTCCATGACACAGTGGATCTTAAGGAGAGCATTCAAGAAGGTCTGACCTAATCTCAGAGGTCCCTTAAATCTGGGTTCAGAGGTCAGAGGTAGAAGAAATCACAGATGGAAAGCCCAAGAAGGATTTGATGGGTCCTTGTTGGCCTGAAGGTGGAGGGGCCATGTGTTGAGGACGCAGTTCATCTCCAGGAGCTGAGATTGGCTCCTGAATGGTAGGTACCCAGGCAGTGGTGACCTTAGTCCTGTAACCACAAGGATCTGAATTCTCCCAATGATAAGGGTACACTTGGAAGTGGAGTCTTCCTGAGAACCTTCAGACAAGCATTCAGCCAGGCTGACACCTTGATTTTGGCCTCATGATCCCTGAGCAGGGAACCCAGCCATGTTGTGCTGGACTTCTTTATTTTTAAAATTATTTCTAACATGATTTACTGACTCATTTTCCATTTTAATACATTTTTATAATGACTTTAGCTTTCTTTTTTTTCCTTGACAGTTATACATGTGGCAGCATTTATTTTCAGTTTATTATATATATGTAGTAAGGTATGTTGGATAGAGAAATGCTACAACATTTTACAAAGTTTAATATATTCAGTCCTTTGTATTTTTTAGGCGATAGTTACTGTTACAATTACCATTTTAAAAATTTATTTATTTTTAACTGGAGGGTAGCTGCTTTACAATGCTGTATTGGTTTCTGCCATATATCAACATGATGCAGCCATATGTATACACATGTCCCCTTGTGCTGGACTTCTGACCAACAGAACTGTGAACCAAAAAAGCCGGCATTGTTCTAAGGCACTCAGTGTGTGGTAATTTGTTACACAGAGTATACAAGAGTATGAAAGAGGGAGGGGCCGTAGGGACCTTTGAGTTGCAGACTGGGAAAGGACAAGTGGTTGAACTGGTGAGCAGGGGAGGCTGGAGGAGAGACGTGCAGGTCTGGTGGTGAAGGCAAGGGTCCCCAGGTAGGCAGTAAGTCCAGGAAGGTAGGTGCATACTAAATCACTTCAGTCGTGTCCAACTGTTTGCAATCCCCTGCCAGGCTCCTCTGTCCATGGGATTCTCCAGGGATTGCCATGCCCTCCTCCAGGGGATCTTCCTGACCCGGGATTGAACCCATGTCTCTAATGTCTCCTGCATTGGCAGGCAAGTTCTTAAGGGCTCAAAACTTACAAGTTCCTTTGGATCTCTCCCTTTTTTGGAATTAGAGTCACAAATTGGGTTTTAGTTTGGATCTACCATTATTCATTCAGTGAACCTAGAGTATCACTGTATCTGTCTAGTCTTTAGGTTTTTAATTTGTAAAATAAACAGATGTACTAATAAGGATCTCTTAAGTCCTTTTCAGCAAGAACATGCTTTAGTCAGAGACTACCATCATTGCCCTAAAGCTGACCTTCCTGCCTCTAATCTCTTTTAATTTATCCTATAGAGCTGATCACAGCACCCTCTTATTGAAAAGCTTAAAGGTTTAAACTCTTTAGGATACCATCCAAAATCCTTTGTGAAGTGACATCTAGTGGAATCTTAGTATCACAGACCACCTCTAAGCACTCCAAGTTCTAGACCATCTGAACATTTCCCTTGTCTCAAATGTGATTCCAGGCTTCCTTCTTTCCTGCTTCGCTCATAGGTCTTTGGGGATGAAATATTTTTTTTTTGTTTGAGTATGGTAATCAAGCTCAGCTAATTCATTAAGATGCAGATTAGGTTATTTTTTGTGCTACTATCCTAGAGATTCCCCAGTTGTCTTAATTCACAGGAATTTTGTTTGGATTAATGTCAGTTTAGTTTCAATTGTGGGTTTCCCAGGTGGCACAGTGGTAAAGAATTCTCCTGCCAATGCGGGAGACATGGGTTCAGTCCCTAGGTGGGGAAGATCCCCTGAAGTAGGAAATGACAACCTGCTCCAGTATTCTTACTTGGAAAATTCCATGGACAGAGGAGTCTGGTGGGCTACATTCTACGGGCTTCAAAAGAGTCAGCCATGACTGAGCAACTGAGCAAGCGCAATTTCACTTGTATGCAAAATCTTCTTATACTTTTTATCAGATTTTAAAATGAAAGTTTTGCTAGTATTAGGGAATTCCCTGGCAGGGTCCAGTGGTTAGGACTCCGTGCTTTCATTGCCCTTGTATGCAAAATCTTCTTATACTTTTTATCAGATTTTAAAATGAAAGTTTTGCTAGTATTAGGGAATTCCCTGGCAGGGTCCAGTGGTTAGGACTCCGTGCTTTCATTGCCAAGGGCGCAGGTGCAATTCCTAGTTAGGGAACTAAGATCCCCCACAGCATGGCCAAAAAAAAAAAAAAGATGCAGTTTAAATGATACGTTTTCCAAGAAGCAGTTTCTCATCTCTCAAACTGGAAATAATTGCCGCCTTCTCTGAACCATAGATGTAATGATTCTCCAAATCATCTGACTTGGTTCATAACCTTTTTGTGTAGCATTCACCTTCTATATGTATTTAATAGTAAGTACGTATATGTGTTTATATATAATGCATGTTGGTTTAGTCACGAAGTCGTGCCCAACTCTTGTGACCCCATGGACTGTAGCCTGCCAGGTTCCTCTGTCCATGGGATTCTCCAGGCGAGAATACTGGAGTGGTTTGCCATTTTCTTCTCCAGGTGATCTTCCCAACCCAGGAATTGAACCTGGATCTCCTGCATTGCAGGAAGATTCTTTAACAACTGAGTTACAAGGGAAGCCCCTCATATATATTTCATAGGTATATATTTATATCTGATCATCTCTACTGTTTATAAATTACTCAAGGACTGGAAACTTGTCTACCTGATCTCTATCTTTTCAGAAAGTGAGGAGGAAGTAAAGAGACTCTTGATGAAAGTGAAAGAGGAGAGTGAAAAAGCTGGCTTAAAACTCAACATTCAAAAATCTAAGATCATGGCATCTAGTCCCATCACTCCATGGCAAATAGATGGAGAAACAATGGAAACAGTGACAAACTTTATTTTCTTGGGCTCCAAAATCACTGCAAATGGTGACTGCAGCCATGAAATTAAAAGACACTTGCTCCTTGGAAGAAAAGCTATGACCAACCTAGACAGCCTGTGCTATGTTGCCTCTCGTCTGATATTCTACCTGTTATAGTGAACTTGAAGAGCCTTTTGTGAAAGAAATTTTTCCCAAATGGCTTGGGTTTCTCTTCTCTTAAAATAATAAAATCACATATATGTATACATGTATATATGTATGCTGCTGCTGCTGCTGCTAAGTCGCTTCAGTCGTACACATATGTTATTATGGGCTTCCTGGGTGGCTCAGACCAGGGAAGAATCTGCCGGCAATGCAGGAGACTTAGTTTTGATCCCTGGGCCTGGAAGATCCCCTGGAGAAGGGAATGGCTCCCCACTCCAGTATTCTTGCCTGGAGAATTCCATGGACAGAGAGGAGCCTGGTGGGCTACAGTCCTTGGGGTCATGAAGAGTCACACATGACTGAGTGACTAACACTTTCACTTCACTTTCATATATTAATATATATGTATTATTTGAAATTCATTTTCTAGCTTTTTAAAAAGGTATTTTAGATGACAGAAATCTTAGCCTTATTACTATTATTCTATCCATCCTTCTCTCCCCGCTTAATTAGCAGGGCCCAGAATCCCAGAACCGTTCTATCACACAGATCATTGTAATGAACATTTTAGTTGTCTCTTTGTCTCCACCACTGCACAGTCTTATTTTTAATTTTTAAAAAATGTTGGACATGTCATCTGGCATGTGGGATCTTAGTTCCCTGATCAGGGACCAAATTTGTACCCCTTGCATTGGGAGCATGGAGTCTTAGCCACTGGACCACCAGAAAATTCCCTCTATCACTGCACACTTGCATGCAGAATTTCTCATTCTGCTCACAGGGTGAGGCTTCTTCCCACTCGACTATTTCTTTTTGCTTTTTCTTTTCTTTTTTTTTTTTTCCTAGTTCCCTCTGTAGCTTGCCTGAGAGTTAACACTGGTGTAAATTTTTTTTTTTTTTTTACAGTGTAACTTGTTCAGTGAGAGACTTTATTTTGGGGAGCTTCAAAGTCACTGCAGATGATGACTGCAGCCATGAAATTAAAAGACGCTTGCTCCTTGGAAGAAAAGCTATGACCAACCTAGACAGCATATTAAAAAGCAGAGACATTACTTTGCTGACAAAGGTCCATCTAGTCAAAGCTATGGTTTTTCTGGTAGTCATGTATGGATGTGAGAGCTGGACTCTAAAGAAAGCTGAGCACTGAAAAATTGATGCTTTTGAACTGTGATGTTGGAGAAGACTCTTGAGAGTCCCTTGGATTGCAAGGAGATCCAACAAGTATATCCTAAAAAAAAAATCAGTCCCGAATATTCATTGGAAGGACTGATGCTGAAGCTGAAACTCCAATAATTTGGCCACCTCATGCGAAGAACTGACTCCTTGGAAAAGACCCTGATGCTGGACAAGACTGAAGGCAAGAGGAGAAGGGGATGACAGAGGATGAAATGGTTGGATGGCATCAACGATTCAATGGACGTGAGCTTGAGCAAGCTCCGGGAGTTGGTGATGGACAGAGAAGCCTGGTGTGCTGCAGTCCATGGGATCACAAAGAGTTGGACATAACTGAGCGACTGAAGTGAACTGAACTGAGCTTGTTCACAATTATAAGTCTACCTTGTTGCCAGGGGTCAGCTGGGGTCATTCAGTAAATGCTTGTTGAACATTCTGTAAGAATGATAAGACATTGAGAAAACATTTCAGAGAGAAACAAAAATGCTCAATTTTCAGGAGATCCAGTCCATGCGTCCGTAACTTCTCTGTGTGATACACCAATAAACAGCTTGAAAGCTGGCAACACAGCTGGCTGGAGTGGGTGCCAAGGAAACAGATGGTGGTGATGCAGGAAGAATGCTCTCCATCGCTTGGCATTAGACTCTTTTGATATGTACCAAAAATGGAGATAGAATTGACAGGCACCAGGGTGACTAAAGAGGCTGTATTGCCACCACTTGTCAGCTGGAATATTTTAAACACACATCAGTGATGAACTCTTTGGACTTACTTGACTTTCTCCCACATTCTCAAAGGACTTTTCTAGAAAAATACTGCCCTACTGATGGATGGAAAAATTGAGGTCTCAAAGTCAGTATTACTGAAGGTGACTTCTCTGGTAGTTCAGATGGTAAAGAATCTGCCTGCAATGCGGGAGACCTGAGTTCAGTCCCTCAGTTGGGAAGATCCCCTGGAGAAGGGAACCGGCTACCCACTCCAGCATTCTTGCATGGAGAATTCCATGGACAGAGGATCCTGGTGGGCTACAGTCCATGTGGTCACAAAGAGTCAGACATGAGTGAGTGACTGACACACACACATACGTACATATAGCTTAAATACTGAATCATTTCTAAGATTAGGCCTCTAGAAGTTGAGCTTTTGGTGTCCTTCCTTTTTAAAACTTTCTTGAAGACAGTCACATCAGCAGGCTGTTGCAATAATGTGGTATATTCCCTCTGTTCTTGGTATCAATTCTGTTTTTTTTCTTTTAAGAGAGAAACTATACAGAAGGGTAAAGAGTAGACCTAACAGATGAGAAAGAGGCTTGTTCTTTAGGGTTTAACAGTCTGCCAAACTATTTCAATGCATCTGAGCCAATCAGCTATCTCCTCAACTGGCTGAGTTGCAGAGGAAGCAGGTGACATTACAAGAAGGAGAGTCCATAGTGAAATACCTGCTCGCAGCACCTGAGTTTTCTGCACCTCAGTACACCTCCTATGTGGGATGTCGTGTGTGTATAAAATTGATCTTTGAGCCTTATGACTGGAGAACTGAGGGCAAAATGCACTTTCATTTTGCTTGCTTTTGTATCTTACGGTTCGTAATCTATCATCACTCTGTAATGATAATGAAAATAGCAGGGCTAAATTATTCCCAGTAATTCTGGAACAGTTTTAAGGAAGGCAAGAAGAATAGTGGGTATGCTTATTTTTAATTTTGTATGTAATTTTTAAAAGCTACTTTCCATTTACAGTTATTGCAAAATATTGGCTATGCTCCCCGTGTTGTACAGTGCGTCTTTGAGCCCATCTTACACCTAATAGTTTGTACCTCCTAACCCTTCACCTCTACACTGCCCCTTCCCTTCACTGGCGACCACTGGTTTGTTCTCTAGATCTGTGAGTCTGCTTCTTTTTTTTTTTTTAATTCACTAGTTTGTTGTATTTTTTAGATTTCACATATAAGTGGTATAACAGAGTATTTGTCTTTCTCTGTCTTATTTCACTTAGCATAATGCCCTCCAAGTCCATCCTTGTTGCTACAGATGGCAAAATTCCATGATTTTTTATGGCCAAATAGTATTCCATTGTGCACATATATACTACAGCCTCTTTATCCATTCATCCATTGATGGACACATGGCTTGCTTTCACGGCTGGCAATTGTAAATAATGCTACTATGGACTTGGGGTGCACGTATCTTTTAAAATTACTGGGTTTGATTTTTGTCAGATATGTACCCAGGAGTGGAATTACTGGGTCCTGGGGTAGCTCCGTGTTTAGTTTTTTGAGAAACCTCCACTCTGTTTTCCACGGAGGCTGAAGCAATTTACATTCCTATCCGTGGTATCCAAGGGTTCCCTCTTCTCTACTCCCTTTCTGACATTTACTGTAGAATGGGTATGCTTGTTTTTCACTGTTATCTCTTTTCACTGTTATCATCTTCTCTTCTCTGTGATGCTGAGGTTGGGCCTCTGCGAACCCTGTTTCCCAGACCTCCTTGCTGGTTGACTCACATCTTGGCCAACAGAGGGGAAATTGGAAGGTGGCAGGAATGGAGAATGGGTTTCCCTCCTGGTTTTTCTGGTGCCTTTTGGCATCACTCCAACAGTACCAGTTGACTCTGGCAGCCATTTGGTTTTGACACCATCAGAAGCAGCCTCACTCATTTCCCTGAGAGATGCTGGTACAACTTCTGACAATCTCGTCTATGGTAAGCATGGAGCCTGTTCTCTGGGCTCCAAGGTTCATGAAACCTCACTTGCTGCTTGTTATCCCAGCCCTCTTTAACATCATGGAACCAGTTATTGATCAGTCGCTAAGTCATGTCTGACTCTCTGACCCCATGGACTGGACCACGCCAGGCTTCCCTGTCCTTCACCGTCTCCTGGATTTTTCTCAAACTCATGTCCATTGACTTGATGATGCCATCCAATCATTTCATCCTCTGTCACCCCCTTTTCCTCCTGCCTTCAACCTTTCCCAGCATCAGGGTTTTCCAATGAGTTGGCTCTTCACATCAGGTGGCCAAAGTATTGGAACTTCAGCATCAGTCTTTCCACTGAGTATTCAGTGTTGATTTCCTTTAGGATAGACTGGTTTCTTCTCTTTTAAGTTGAAGGAACTCTCAAGAGTCTTCTCCAACAACACAGTTCAAAAGCATCAATTCTGTAGTACTCAGCCTTCTTCATGGTCCAACCCTCACATCCGTACATGACTACTGGAAAAACTATAGCTTTGACTATACGAACATTTGTCAGCAAAATAATGTCTCTGCTTTTTAATACACTGTCTAGATTTATCATATCTTCCCTTCTAAGGAGCAAACGTTCTTTAATTTCATGGGTGCAGTCACCATCCACAGTGATTTTGGAGCCCGAGAAAATAAAGTCTGTCACTGCTTCCATTTTTTCCCCTTCTATTTGCCATGGACCCCACACTGTGTATGAAAGAGCCACGTCCCTGCAGGAATCCTGACTGTGAGAGTGGCAAAAGGACAAGTTGATTTAGAGTGGGATTTCACAGGGATGTCTGTCAGGCTGATTTTGGCTTACCATAAGCGGGGCTTGACTTTCCAACTGTGGGACTTGTCCCTTAATGGGTGGAAAGAGCTCTCTGTGGCTGGAAGCATCAGTAGGACCTAGATGACTTCTGTCAGAAGTGCTGTAGCAAAAACAATTAGAGACGCTTTGCCTATGAGACTGGCAAAGCCTTAAAATATTGGTAATCACCACAGTGCAGAGATTAACACACACCCACTGCTGGGGTTTACATGGTGGAGCCTTCTTGAAGGGGAATCCGGCAAACTATGTTCAATCCCCATCTTATTTTATAAAAGGGGACAGGAAATAAACATGATATGAATATATTGTATGTCAGGGATATTAGTGACAAGAACTCATAAGAAAGACAAGTGGGGACAGACCTAGAGATTGTCATACGAAGTGAAGTCAGAAAGAGAAAAATATTGCATGTTAATGTATGTATATTGAATCTAGAAAAATGGTTTATATGATCTTATTTGCAAAGCATCGTTGACTCAATGGACATGAGTTTAGGCAAACTCTGTGAAACAGGCAAGCTTTGCATGCTGCAGTCTATGGGGTCCAAAGAGTTGGACACAACCAAGCAACTGAACAACAGCAAATTTTCAAAGCAGAAATAGAGACAAAGAGAACAAAGGTGTGGTTACCAAGGGGGAAAGTGGGGAGTGGGATGAATTAGGAGATTTGGGATTGGCATCTGTACATTATTGATAGTATGTATAAAATAGATAACTAATGAGAACCTACTGTTTAATACAGGGATCTTTACTCAGTCCTCTGCCATGACCTAAAAGAAAGAAAGTAAAAGTGAAGTCGCTCAGTCATGTCCAACTCTTTGCAACACCATGGACTATATATAGCCTACCAGGCTTCTCCATCATGGGATTTTCCAGGCAACAGTACTGGAGTGGGTTGCCATTTCCTTCTCCAGGGGATCCTCCCAACCCAGGGATTGAACCCAGGTCTCCCACATTGCAGGCAGATGCTTTATCCTCCAAGCCACCAGGGAATACACAGGAAATCCGCATATAGCTGATTCACTTTGCTGTACAGCAGAAACTAACACAACACTGTAAAGCAACTATACTCCCATGAAATTAACTTTTGAAAAGTGTGGAGATGGCCATGCAGTGTGGAGGCTGCCGTTTTAGGTGAGGTGGGCGAGCACGGCCGTTCTGGAGCAGCTGCTTTTGAGCAGAGGTGAATAGCAGGCCAGGCGGGATTCTGGGGGAGGAATATTCCAAGGAGAGAAGAGGGCAGGAGTTCTGGGGAGGAAAGGGAGGACCTTCCTCAAGGAAGTTCAGGCAGTGAGGGAGAACAGGAGGAGGTGACGTCACAGAGGTGTCAGCGGCCAGGCCGTGTGGGGAATCATTGACAAGGATGAGAAAATTCTACTTTTTTCTGAGTGATGTCAGAAGACACTGAACCATTTTTTTTTTAAGCAAAGAAGAGCCATGATCTCACATATGTTTCCTATTAAAATCTTAAAGATATATTCAGTCTTTGACCTAAAAACTTCACTTTCAAACATTTGCTTTAACAAAATTATCAGAAAAAAAATGTCTAAGGATGTATGTGTCTACATGACTGTTCACTAAGAGCTGCTCACCTTTTAGAGTCCTTACTGGATACCAGAAATTATTCCAATCACTTTACATATATGAATTCATTTTGCCAGCATAGCTTTTCCACAAGAGAGATATGGTCTCTCTTTCATAGGTGGGGAAACTGAGGCATAGAGCAATGAAGTGTCTTGCCCAAGACATTGAATGGCAGAGACTGGATTTTAATCCAGGAAGCCTGGCTCCAGAGTCCACACTTTGAATCATTTGGCTGCAAATGAAAATTCCCTAGTGGCTCAGTGGAGAAGGCAATGGCACCCCACTCCAGTACTCTTGCCTGGAAAATCCAATGGGCGGAGGAGCCTGGTAGGCTACAGTCTCTGGGGTCGCTAAGAGTCAGGCACGACTGAGCGACTTCACTTTCACTTTTCACTTTCATACATTGGAGAAGGAAATGGCAACCCACTCCAGTGTTCTTGCCTGGAGAATCCCAGGGACGGGGGAGCTTGGTGGGCTGCCGTCTATGGGGTCGCACAGAGTCAGACATGACTGAAGCGACTTAGCAGCAGCAGCAGCAGCAGTGGCTCAGTGGTAAAGAACCCACCTGTGACTTCACTTTCACTTTTCACTTTCATGCATTGGAGAAAGAAATGGCAACCCATTCCAGTGTTCTTGCCTGGAGAATCCCAGGGACAGAGGAGCCTGGTAGGAGGCCGTCTATGGGGTTGCACAGAGTCGGACACAACTGAAGCGACTTAGCAGCAGCAGCAGCAGCCAATGCAGGTAGACCTAAGAGACGCAGGTTTGATCCCTGGGTTGGGAAGACCCCTGGAGAAGGAAATGGAAACCCACTCCAGTATTCTTGCCTAGGAAATTCCATGGACAGAGGAGCCAGGTGGGCTACAGTCCACAGGTTTGCAGAAGGTTGGATATGACTGACATGACATGCATGCTTCTTATAAATGAAAATAGGTTCACATTATAACACCCAGTGAAAAAAGGCAGGTTCTCCAACTGTGTAATACTTTTGTTATATATATATATATATATATATATATATATATATGGACATCTTTAGAATTACATACACATGTAACAAAATGAGGATTCTGAGTATTTCTTTTTTTATTCCCCAAGATTCCCTTTTCCACTAGGGAACATGCCCTGGGCTTCCCACCCCCCACTTTACCTTGCAGCTCTAAGCAGGGCGGTGGGGAGGCGCTGCAAACAGAATGCCCCACTGGCACTCTTGATCCACTCTCTCAGTGGTGGGTCTATGATCCTGCTCCTGCCCTTGTCCTCCAGGACTTTTATCACTCTGCCTTCCCAGCCTGAACTGATTCACCCAGGGAAGAGCATCTGGCTGTACCGGGTGATCAAACTCTCTCTCCCAGAAACTGAAAGCCAGCCCGCAGCCCAGCAGTCACTTGAATTGAGTCACATCCACAGTGGCCCCTGGAGATCCCAAATTCTCTGACTGCCGGGGGTTCTGTATGGATTCCCGCTTCCCTGAAGCCTGGCATCTTGGCGTTTCCTTTGATTCTCTGAGTGATGCCAGCACCCATCTACTAGGTCTGGGGTTTTGTTTGTATCAGTGAGGATTGTGGCTGCTGCTACAAACAGAAGACCTTTATCTGCTATTGTCTAGAGGGAAGCATAGCAAAATGCTAACAGTGGGTGAGGGAATTTTGCATGGCTTTGCCTTTACAAATGACAAATACTCAAATGTGAGGTTAAAAATACTCCAGTTGATTTGACTGCCTATTTATTCAAAGTGTGACATAAAGTTCCCTGAGGTCCACTCATAGCCGACAGCACCTAGAGCACCCATGGGCCAGGCCTAAGTACAGAGACTAGGGTAGATTGAGTGAAGAGATACTGACGGTGATGACATTCAAGTCACAGAAACATCTGACAGTGAGAGGAAAACTTGGAAAGTTTCAGACCAGAAGGTAGAACAGACAGTGGAGGCCGGAAGTGGGTGTAGGAAGGGGACTCACAACAAACCGTATTTCAAAATCCCGGTGTTCCCATTTGCACTGACTGCTGTAATAAGCTCTCATGGAACTTTGTGATTTTCTCACCTAAAACACGTCATTAAAACCGATTAGCTTTCATGATTTCTGTTGTTGGTAAGATGGTGTACGTTACTCATGTTGGAACAACATTTTTCTCCAGGATGCCCAGATTCTTAAGAGTTTGCATGTCAGCTCAAAACAGACAGACCTCTAATGTAAATGGGTTATGAATAAAAGAAATGTTAGCTTATGGAAATCAATGAGCAAAAAAATGTATTTCAGTCATTCCTAAGCAATGGCCTATCAAGGTTTACTGCTTATTTAGTTAGTCCTTCAGCAAAATCCTAAAATCCATTCATTGCCTTCATTTCTGCTAAGTTGCCCCAGCTTTCATGAATCAGTTCCACAGTGTCTGAATGCTTACTCCATGTCAGGCGTGGCCCCAGGGAGAGGGGACCCAGACTGTGAGACATTTGGTTTGCACCCCAGAAGCAGCCCAATGGGGCAGAAAGGACATGGCGGGAAAACTTCAATGCATGCCCTAAATTTAAAAAATAATAATTATTTATCTGTTTTTGGCTGTGCGGGTTCTTTGGCTGCACAGGCTTTTCTCCAGTCGCGGCGAGCGGGGGTGACTCTCTAGTTGCAGTGTGGGCTTCTCACTGTGGCGGCTTCTCTTGCTGCAAAGCACAGGCTCTAGGGTGAGTGGGTTTCAGTAGGTGCAGCTCCTTGGCTCTAGAGCACAGGTTCAGTAGTTGTGGTGCACGGGTTTAGTTGTTCTGGGGTATGTGGGGTCTTCCTGGATCAGGGGTGGAACCCATGTCTTCTGCATTGGCAGGCAGATTCTTTACCCCTGCACCACCAGGGAAGCCCATGCCTTAAAATTTGAACACCCAAACGTAGAACACTGTAATAGTCATAATTATATCTATTGATTTTTAAAATTTTTATTGAAATATAGTTGATTTACAATGCTGTGTTAGTTTCAGGTATACGGCAAAGTGAATCAGTTACATATATAGATATATATATATATATACACACATATATACACACACACACATACTTTTTTTCATTCTCTTCCATTACAGATTATTAAAAGATACTGAGTATAGTTCCTTGTGCTATACAGTAGGTCCTTATTGATTATCTATTTTGCATATAGTAGGGTGTATATCTCAATCTCAAACCCCTATTTATCCCTCTTCCTTTTTTGTATGACACTGGGACCCTGTACCTACACTCCACACATTCACAATGATCTTTTGTAGTAATGTTGTTATTGCCTTCCTCATTTTACTAATGAGGAAATTGGGCTCGGAGAGTTAAGTAACTTGCCCAAGATTATAACATTCAGACATGGTGGACTCAGCCTTATACACATGCACAGTGTGTACACGCACACACACACACACACACACACACACACATACACACACACACGCACACATACATACACAGGGGATATTTTAGAACTCTAGAACTGTGGCTTTAACCACAGCCTGTAATTCTTCCCAATGTACGCCTTGTTAAGAGGACATGAAGTCTGTCTGAAAGTGTGGGAAGTCAGGATTTTCTATGGAGTGAGTTTTTGTGTCCCCCACAAATTCCTGTGTTGAAGTTCTAACCCCCAGTGGGGTGGTATTTGGAGATGAGACTTTTGGGAGGCAGTTAGGCTGAGATGACATCATGAAGGTGTGGCCGTCATCTGCGTCTACATGGTGGTTTAGTTGCCAAGTCATGTCCAACTCTTTGCAACCCCCCCATGGACTACAGGCTGCCAGGCTCCTCTGTCCATGGGATTCTCCAGGCAAGAATACTGGAGTGGGTTGCTATTTCCTTCTCCAGGGGATCTTTTCCAGCCAGGAAGGACACGGTAAGAAGGTGGCCCCCTGGCAAGCTTCTCACCAGAACCTGACCATTCTGGCCTCTTGGTTGAGGACTTCTAGCCTCTGGAACCTTGCTCAATTGCCGAGTCTCAGTATTTTGTTATGGCAGCCTGAGCAGAGTAAAGTAGGATCACTTCCTGGGCAGAGATGCTGGAGCAGAGATGTTCCCTCCTGGGCCTGGAGCCCTTACCTGCAGAACTGCCTGCTCTCAAGGATGCACAGGTTTATCGGGGGGTGTCCTTGCCATCATCATGCATGGGGAGGCTGGGAAGCAGGACTAGGCAGAGGAAGAGGCTAGGCTGAGATGTGGTTGCACCAAAGGCGTCAGTTGATCCTCTGCAGAGCTGTCAATGAGGTGAGGGAAGGAGGGGTTCTTTACACCCTGAAATGGGCCAGTCCTTGGCAGCTGCCCATGGGAAGGTCCATGACCTTGATGGAGGTAGCTCCCATGGGCCAATCCTGGAGGGATATCATCCTGAGTGCTGCGTATGTCCCAATGTCAGTCCTAGAGCAGGTTTCAGATGCTTGTATCAAGATGGCCAGAAGCTGGAGGAATAAGGCTTGTATCTTAGAGGGGGATCTGGGTGGGATGTTCCCATGTCTTCAGATCCAAATATAACCTCAAATGGTTATCTGTGTGTGCTTTCATGAGTGATAGGAACTCTTGAGTTTTAGAGTAAAATCCAAAGTAATCTCAGTGAGTGTTTAAACACTCACAGACACTAGTGCTGATTTTAGTTTAGTATTTTTACCACTGCTGCTTCAACTTCAACTTTCAGGAGGAAAAAGATTGGATTCTCTGCACAGTCTTACATTGGCAGCCTACCACTATCATAGTAAGAACAATCTGTTACTTCCAAAATTCTGGTGAGCCTGATCCCTATAAACTCAAGGCAGGATTTTGGGACTTTATCTAATAAGTGGTGAATAAGTGGTGCCAATGTTCATTCATTTTCTACTACTGTACAAGCTACATCTCTGCCTTTTTGCTTTGTGATACTGTGATGTGTCTTCCTGACATTTTGCATGGGAGAACCCTCCTGTGGCCAACTTTTCTGACATCATTGGAATTCATGATACTTGGAAAGAGTTTTTACAACCTCCTCCTCTGTTTTTTCTTTTTTTTGGACCAGAGTCATTCAAAAAACATCCATCCCTAGCACCAAGAAATGTGATATGCTTATTTTAGATGCGGGATTAGAATTTAAATTCTGGAGACTACTCTCAAAAGAAATGCACTTAAAAAAAAAACACTAAAGAACAAAATGAAAATCAAAGTTCAATAAGCTGTTTGATCATCCCATAGGAAGGCTGAAGTTTGAAGCAGGGGCAATATAGAGAGAGACATCAGAATATCCAGGGAGGTCTTTCCAAAGGGACGCACTGGTGTGGGGTCAGCATGGGGTCAGAGGAGGCACAGTCTGTGCACATTATTTGACTGAGCAGTCAGGAAGTGGCCTAGAACTCACCTACACTGAGTATCAGGGCTTCCCTGGTGCCTCAGTGGTAAAGAATCCGCCTGCAAAGCAGGAGATGCAAGAGACGTGGGTTCCATCCTGGGGTTGGGAAGATCCCTTGAAGAAGGAAATGGCAACCCACTCTAGTATGCTTGCCTGGGAAATCCCATGGACAGAGGAGCCTGGCAGGCTACAGTCCATGGGGTTGCAAGAGTTGGACAGGACTTAGCGACTAAACCACCACCACATTGCATATCAATACATGTCTCCTGTTAAGACTTTATTGGGTCTTCTCTTGCTAGGGGCGTTAGAGTTCAAGTTCACATGTGAGTGCTTGGTCATCATGGTTCAGAATCTGAAAATGGGAACATTCAGGCTTGTTTCTGATATAGTTGGCCAGACTCACTCTATCAAAACATACTGAGTCTGGAATGGAAAGAAGCACCTCAATCTAATGAATTTAAAGTGAGAAACAGTGCTGCCAGGTACATTAGGAGGTATGCTTGACTTTTCCCTGCATGATCCTCTTTACAGGAGAATAGACCACTATAAACTAACATTGCTCTCAGTAGTGGGCTGATGTTAGAATTCAGTATCATGGCCATCACCTTCTTAGGTTTAAACTTAACAAAGAGATTTGAAATCAAGATCTATGTCAGCCATCAGTGTTGCTGGTGTCAAAGCACAAAGACTGGGTCTTGCTATTTGACTCATCTTGTTTAGTCTCCATTCAGAACACCCTTCTTTTTTCTAAGTACTTTGCAAAATAGATTAGAAAGCACTTAATATAGCTATTGCCTCTTTTTGCTTTCTAAACTATTGTTCTAAAACTGTGCCAAAAACCAAACAACTAAAAGAGTCATCAAGAAATGCATTCAATCTATAGTATAATGGGTTATATTTAACTATTGCTTTTTTGCCAGGAGAATAATAAGCGATGTGACCTTGGTACATTAGCTGTAAGAAGAAGTTTATTTGTTTGACATCTCTGTATCATTTAAAATGAAATGATGGCAGCAGAGTCCAAAATGGGCATTTGTGAATCTCTAAACCATAAAAGAAATTATTAAATAGTATCCTTATACAATAATTTTACAGTGATAATCATGGTAATTAGTAGAAAGTAATCTTAAAACAGGATAAATAATGCTATGTGTTTGTGTGTGTGTGTGTGTGTGTGTGTGTGTGTTAGTTGCTCAGTCATGTCCAACTCTTTGTGACTCCATGGACTGTGGCCCGCAAGGCTCCCCTGACCATGGAATTCTCCAGGCAAGAAAACTGGAGTGTGTTTGCCATGCCCTCCTCCAGGAGATCTTCCTGATCCAGTGGTCGAACCTAGGTCTCTAGCAGGCAAATTCTTCACCACCTGAGCTACCAGGGAAGCCCTATAAGTAATGCTAGCATGTAGTTATAGGAATGCTCATGGGGTGATTTTACGTGGTCTTTGACACACGATACTGGGCCATGTGCTAGGGTCAGATGCAGTGCTCACTAAATGCCCTAATGGACTAAGGGAATAAATTAGGAGACTATTGCTTAAGGTCACACATCAGTCCTACTGCGATTTTCAGTCCAGGATGGGAATGCCTTGGTTTACATTGTCCTCTTGGGGTCTGAGGATTTTCTTGGATTTTCATCTTTTCTTGCATCCAGGACTGTGTCAGGGGCTTGAAGTATCTGGGAAGGTGGACACAGTGAACTGCCCTTGGGATGAGGCATCTGGCTAACATGCTGATCTGCCACATAGCTTCCGCCCAAGTGATGCTAGAAATATCACAAGAACAGAAGGGCAAGTTCTGCCTGTTGCCAAGTTTATTTTGTATTTTCTGCATGTTAAAAAGGAAAACCCACGCAACCAAGAGCGCTCATTCTTTTGACAGGAAGTGATTAGGAAGGAAGGGGTTTGTGTCTGGGAATAAAGTTTCTTTAAGTCCTAAGGAGAGCCAAGATGACTGCACATTTTAGCATCATCCTCAGACCTGGCGCAAGAGGCACCTTCTTTGAACTCTAGCTTTAGTGGACCCTGCTCTGGCTCATCATCAGGTACAACCCTCCTCATGGGGCAAGGAGTCCAGAGAGTCAAGGCTTGCTTCCACCTATAGTCTTCACTCCCTCCCTTGTACACCACATTATGGGTACCAGGAACCTGGTGTTTCCTGCTCGGACAGTCCCAAGCTCACTTCCCAGGTCTGAATAATATCTCCCTGGGTCCATCCTCTTCAGGGATTTTGCTGAGTCCTAGTGAAGTAGGAGATAGTGGGCCTCTGGGCTCACACCTGGTATTTGTCAAGTGGAATAAAATTCAAGCTTTGTTCTCACCCAGACACTCAAAGACAAAGCTAGTGGTAAAAGCAGAGCTCTGCTAGAGCAAAGAGATAAGATGTCCACTCTTGAGGTCAAGGAAGACTTCTCTATCTGCGTGTGCTCAGGAAGCCTCCTTGGGGGTCAAAAAGGGGCCCCACCCCAGAGTAAGTATGGGCATGCACCCATAGTCCTCTGGGGTGGAATCCATCTTAGAAAAATTTACGCATGCATCTTGGGGAGAGTCCATGGACCAGTCAGGTGTGAAGAAAGAAAGAAGATAATTGGCAAGCAGAACTGTTCTATACAGGTGATTTAGACCACTTCTCTACTGTGCTCCTCCTCATTTAGGATGGCCGCACTCCTCTCCAGGTGTGTGTCTCTGCCTAGCTTCTGACTAACGGTTCTCCTCACTCAGGATGCCCATACCTTTTCTCTCTGGGTGTGGGGTGTGTAGTTCTGTCTTACTTCTGTCATAAATAAACTTTTTCTGTGTACTCTCCCATACATTGTGCTGTGTCTATAGTAATAAACTTTGTCCCTGTTTTTGCCTCCTGGATCCCTCTTGCTTTCAAAAAGAGGAGAGAACCAGCACCACTTTGCTTCTTTCTTCTAGCCCCTGGTGGTCTAGTGACTAAGATTCTTGGTTTTCATTCAGGTTACCCAGGTTCAATTCCTGGGCAAGGAACTTAAGATCTCTCTTCAGGACTGCTCGCTGATCAATAGTGAGGACAACAATCTCAGAGACGGAATGTGTCCTGTGAGCCTCTGGCAATCCTACCCAGCCATCCAGACCCATCTCAAACACTGCGTACATTTCAAACACTGATGTACACTTGATGGTCTCTCTCCCTCTCTAAATATCTATAAGTGTTTGCTTATCATTTCCCTCTTGTTATTGAGTCTAAGCTCATAGTGGTCACTGCACAACAGGTCAATACATCAAGAGCTGAGGTTTGGGGCAAGCGATACCAATGTTTCTGGATGTAAGTTCATGTGCTAGACACACACAGTGAAGGTGAACATTACCAAAACATCAGAGTTTGGAGCAGAGAAAGGTTATTGCAGACCCATGCGAAGAGACAGGTGGCTTATGCCCAAGAAAAACTCCGGACTCCCTGAAGGCTTTCAGCAAAACATTTTTCAAGGTAAGATGAGGGAAGAGCTGGTTAGTTGTTGCAAACTTTCTGGTGATGTATTCTTTGTTCTAGCAGCTGTCCATGTAGGTCAGGTCACAATGTTCTTGTAAACCTCCACAGAACAAATGTTATTCTCTGTTCTGCACCTTGTTATCTTCTTATGAATGGAAAAGTATTATACCTTTAAAGGTGAGAGGCTTGAGAATGGGCTGTCCTGGATATTGCAGGCCATAGGCAACATTCTTTTACAAAAGGTGCAGACCCCAGGCTAGGTGAGGTCAGGCTGAAGTCACAGGAATGGGCAGAGTCAGCATGACTAAGCACAGACGAAAAAGCACGAAGGTTAAAGGAAAAAGGGAAAGATCTAACATGGAGTCAGATTTGTTCTTTCCTATTATAGTGGTTATTCAGAAAGCCAGGCTTCCCTGATAGCTCAGTTGGTAAAGAATCCACCTGCAATGCAGGAGACTCCAGTTCGATTCCTGGGTCGGGAAGATCTGCTGGAGAAGGGATAGGCTACTCACTCCAGTATTCTTGGGCTTCCCTTGTGGCTCAGCTGGTAAAGAATCCGCCCACAATGCGGAAGACCTGGGTTTGATCCCTGGGTTGGGAAGATCCCCTGGAGAAGGGAAAGGCTACCCACTCCAGTATTCTGGCCTGGAGAATTCCAAGGACTGTATAGTCCATGGGGTCACAAAGAGTTGGACATGACTGAACGACTTTCACTTCATTCATTCACTCATTCAGAAAGCCAGCAGGCCGAGAAGATGGGACTAGTGTCCCAGAGAGCCATCTTACCAGAGTTAGAATCCAGGCTTCTTTTCTACTCAAAGAGGAAGTGGTGTGGCTGTTTATTACGAACTTCTTGGTGTAGGAATCCTTTGTTCTTGCAGTTGTCCAGTATGTCCACAGGCCATGATATTCCTTTAAACCTCAAACAAGGCAAATGTTATTCTCTGTTCTGAACTTCTTATCTCTGTATAAATGGAAAAGTGTTGTACCATTAAAGATCAGAAACTTGAAGAATGGGATACTTTGTATATTTCAGGCTATAGGCAACATTCTTAACTCTTAGCAAAAGCAATAGAGTACAAAGGTTAAAGTAAAAGAAACATATCCAATATGGAGTCAAATTTGTTCTTCCCTAATACACTTTCCACATCCTGCCTTGGATTTTCGCAAACTTTGTTACTTTTATTTGATCACTTCTTAGGTCGTAAGGGTTTTGTTGTCACAATTCATGTCGAATTCTTTTTAATTTCCTCAAAAGAACCTTGATCAAGAACATTGTTAGCTCAAAACAAAAACAAAAACTCCTCTATTTGTTGCAAAAGAGAAGTAACAGCTGAAGAAATAATGAGTTTTGCTCTGGGCTCTTTGTCAAAAGGACAGGTATTTGCACTAATCTGGGCTGAAATGAGGAATCATTTCAGTTTCATCACTTTTATATCTATGTTCCAAGGACTGCTTAGCCTATTTTAGAAAGAATAAAAGAAGAGAAAACCACTAAGAGCATTGTTATTTCAGTGAAAATAGACTTGTGGCTTTCTCAGGTCCACAGAACCACCAGGAGTATTTATAAGGCAGCAACAGTTTCTTGATAAATCTCAGGAAAGAAGAATTGCTGGGAAAGTGTATTTTCACTGTGGTAAACTTAGAGCAGAGAACTGGGCTCACTCTTCCCTAAGCACTCAAAGAGTTTCTGACCTATTTTGAAAACAGTAAGGTGTGAATGCAAAAAATTTTATAGATTGGGAAGCAAAATCACCAGGAGACAAAATAGATAATTACCGAGCTATTTCCAAATCCAGAAATCAAATTCAGGCTCCCCATCTTCCCATGCAATTCACAGACTACTGTCAATAACATGAAACAAATATTGCCTTCAAATTTTTATTAGTTACAGCTCAGCAGAGCCTAATACCTAATGTAGCCAAAATTTAATGTTTTATATCTGTGCTTATACCATAATATAGTCTTCTGTCTAGTGGGGAGCCTTTTAAATCAAAAGATTTTAATTATTACTCCCCATGAAAGAGTGTATCAGTCTCAGAGGTAAATCTCTGCTTGTACTTGCTAAATCTTTGGTCGCCTGATGTGAACAGCCAGCTCACTGGAAAAGACCCTGGTGCAGGGAAAGATGGAGGGGACGAGGAGAAGGGGACAACAGAGGATGAGATGGTTGGATGGCGTCACCAACTCAATGGACATGAATTTGAGTAAACTCTGGGAGATAATGAAGGAGAGGGAAGCCTGGTGTGCTGCAGTTCATGCAGTCCCAATGAGTTGGACACGACTTAGCAACTGAACAACAACAAATTTGTGTTAGTCTGAAAGCTGGATTTGTGCGTTTTTGGATGGAAGACCAAGCATGAATATTGAACTGGCAATTAAATGGATTTTAACGCATGTACACCTGTGGTGGATTCATGTCAATCTATGCCAAAACCAATACAGAATTGTAAAGTAAAAATTAAAAATAAATAAATAAATTAAAAAAAAATCACTATTAGTCATAAAATATAGAATAAGAGTAAATAAATCCAGCATACTTTTATTGTCATAGTAGTGTCTCCAGAATAGTAAAGAAGCATATTCTCTTGACAAAATATGTTTTTAAACATAAAATCAATCAACAAATTTTAATGCACTTTATTCAGGTTAAATTTTTTAATATAAAAGCAGGTAAGATGCCCTTGGCTGTTACCAGGTCCTTGCATAGATGTGCTGTACAAATTTGGAATATGTCTGTCATAAGCCAGGCAATGGATAGTCCTTGTCTTTTTAAATGTATCAATGATATTTTTGTTTTATTCATTAAAAAATTATTTTTATGGCACATTTCAAAATTAGAAGTAGGTAACCAGACACCTAAGAAATCTACTTCATTTGAATTGTTGATAGTTTACTAATTTATAAAGAACACTGAAGTAGCAAAAAAAAAAAAAAAAAAATTCTTACTCACTTAGAGCTTCATTGTTTGGATTCATTTGTCTTTAAAGTGGCATCTATTTCTGAAATATTATATGAATAAACAGGAAAATACATTTTAAAATATATTCCAAAATCAAAGAGAAATAGCATTTTTTCCCTTATAGCACAGATTTATTATTTCTGCTGATACTGGGGTTGGATAGGAGATTTTTCAGGTACTGTATGGTTTAGTCACATGTCTATGTATGACCTAAGTCATGTGTCCAGGGATTCAGAGATGGTAGGGAGGGAAAGGAGGACCAGAACCTTCCTATGTGATCTTCCATCCTCCAGGAATCTGTCTTGGGCTTCTTTCCATGTGGAATAAGGGATTCACTGACAAGAAAGGACAAGCTCCAACATGCAAATAACTTTCATTTCTCTGCTATTGAGAGATATGGCTCCTTAGAGGCAACTGACATTTGGGGATATTAGGAGAGTTCGGGAGAAAGAATAGGGGGCCTGGACAAGGAGAATAATAAAGAGGAGAAGGAGAGAAATCAGAAGGATATATGGGAGGAGACACACCTAGGTCTTGAAGGCAACTGGAAGACAAGAAGGCAGGAGGGATATTCACTAGGAAAATGAGTTTAGCTTATTCTTTGAGTTTGTCAGCTGGCTCATTGACTTTGGCTAAACAATCTTTTAATGAAATAGGATTTGAGTCAGAATTACCTTTGGAGTCCTCTGCATGATATCAAGCTCACTCACTCACCACATGAGAGGCCAGTGAATCTGAGAGATGAGGTATTGAGGCGAGGAATACAACTATTCAGAAAGACAGCTGACCGAGAAGATGGCAGACTAACATCTCAAAATAACCATCTTGTCGATCTGGATGCCAGGTTCATTTATGGATCAGAGATGGGGGGAGGTGAGGAAACAAAGTAAAAAGACCATTTAATTTTTGCAAATATCTCCTAGAATGGCAAGCCTCAGGCCAGGGAGTGTATTAGTTTCATCTTTCTTATAGTCATTTACAGGTAGGCAGGGTCAGATTATCTCCCTGTGAGCTAAACAAAGGCACTTTAGTTTAAGGGTTGGGAGTGAGGGGGCAGGATTCTCAGAGACAAGCCATTATGTATGATTATAATAATAAAAGTGGCAAAAAAAGGGTTAAAGTGAAATAAACAAATCTAGCATGGAAGAGTCATAACAGACTCTTCCCTGTTAACATGCATACCTCTCAAAATACCATTTGGCTTTTACATACCATTTGGCTTGTGAAATCTTATGGTATTTCTTTCCTGTGGCACCTCTTAAATGAACCATTTTGTTCAAATCAAATCTTCCCAAGCTGATCATTGAAGACCCCCAATCAAAAGGAAGGCCCAGGTGTGCCCTCATCGTGTAACAGACAGCAACAAACCTCACTCCATGTTGGATCACTTCTGTTGGCTCTGTTGCCTGAATTTAGTCATGCTAGTTCTGCACCTTTGGGAAAAGAATATATTTCTCAAGATATTTTCCCATTCTCAAGACTCTGACCTTTAAACGTATAACACTTTCCCTTTCATATAGAGATAAAAAGTTGCAGAACAGTGAATAACATTTGTCTTGTTGGAGATTTACAGGACATTATGACCAGACCTACATGAACAGCTGCAAAAACAAAGGATCCTGGCACCAAGAAGTTTGTGACAACCACACACACCACCTCCTCTTTTAGAATAAAAGAAGCCTGACTTCTAAATCAGGTAAGACGGTTCTTTGAGACACTACTCTACCATCTTGTCAATCTACTGTCTTTCTGAATAAAGTTGCTATTCTTTGTCCAAATAACTCATCTCTCAATTTAGTGGCCTATTGTCCTGCAGCAGTGTGAACTTGGACTCAGTAACAATCAGAGGTTTTTGGTTGGGAAAGCTGTGTGTGTGCTCATTTGCTCAGTTGTGTCTGACTCTTTACAATCCTATAGACTGCACTTTGCCAGGCTCCTCTGTCCATGGAATTCTCCAGGCAAGAATACAAGAGTGGGTTTCCATTTCCTCCTCCAGGGGATCTTCCTGACCCAGGAATTGAAACCCACAACTGCCGTGTCTCTTTCATTGGCAGGCAGATTCTTTACCACTAGCACCACCTGGGAAGCCCATGTGAGCTGAGGGTGTGCTAACTAGAAATGGGCCTCTTCTGCAAGTGGTTTGAAGTGTGTAGTTGCCTCTTTCTGGTTGGTTCTGAGTTGGATGCAGGGACATAACATAGGGAAGCTGTCAGTCTTTGATAAAGTACTGATTGTCAGTACTGTTGCTACAGGTGGTGGATCTGAGTTCTGCTGTCACGAGTGGGGCAGTCACTGTCCATTTGTGTATTCACTCTCTTACAGTTATGTACAGAACTCTGAATATCATTTTAATTTTCTCCTTATGCTGTTGAGGTGCATTTTCAGTGTCATGATTAAAATGATGAATGCAATGATAAGCTTGTTTGCTTCACATAGATAACAAAGTATATAAAACATTTCAGCTAAAAGTTCGTTCATTTAAAAAAATTAACAAAACAAAACCTCACCCTGTTCAGAATGGCCATAATTAAAAAGTCTACAAATATCAATAATAAATGCTGGAGAGGATGTGGAGAAAAAAGAACCCCTCTACATTGTTGATGGGACTATAAATTGCTGAAGCCACTATGGAGAACAGTATGAAGGCTCCTCAAAAAACTAAAAATAGAGTTGTCATAAGATCGAACGATCCCACTTCTGGGCATATATCCAGAAAAGACGGAAACTCGAACTCAAAAAGATACATGCACCCCAATGTTCATAGCAGTACTATTTACAATAGCCAAGACATGGAAGCATTCTAAATGTCTGAAGAAAATCCGAGAAAGCCAAATATCATATGATGTCACTTATATGTAGAATCTTAAAAAATTATATAAATGAGCTTATTTGCAAAACAAACTCAGACATTGAAAACAAATTTATGGTTACCAAAGGGGAAAAAAAGGGAGAGATAAATTAGAACTATGGGATTAACAGATACACACTATATAAAATAGATAAACAACAAGGTCTTATTATATTGCAAAGGGCACTAATTATTCAATATCTTATAATAACCTATAATGGAAAGAAATCTGAAAAAGAATATATATATACATATAACTGAATTACTTTGCTGTACATTTAAATTAACACCATTGTACATCAATTCTACTGTACACCTAAAATTAACACAGCATTGTACATCAATTCTATCTCAATAATTTTTTTTTAATTAAGAGAAAAAAATAATGCAATAAAAGGATCCCAAGGGACTTCACTGGCAGTCCAGTGATTAGGGCTCTGTGCTTCGACTGCATGAGGCCTGGAGTTCAATCCCTGGTCAGGGAACTAAGATCCTGTGTGCCACATGGCACTTCCAAAAAGTAAAAAAAAAAAAAAGAAAGAAAAGCAACCAAAACAAATATTTAGCCAGAAAATAATGATCTCAAAGAAGGTCTTAAAGGAAAACTCATTTTTATCTCCCTGAAATATCCTAGGACATCATCTCTTCAATGTCATGGCCATTTCTCCTTGAGGCTCTTCTAAAATGAGTAAGTAGTTTTTACCAGATGTGAACTACCTCTTCACAGAGAGGAGGGTGACTTACTTTAGCCGTCTGCAGCCCTGACAAATGTTGTACTATGTGACTAAGAAGCAAGAAAACCTAGACGGCTCAAATTGGAAGAAACCTTTGGAACATTCCCTGCTTCCCTGTGGCCAGTAAATGGAATTTTAAAATTGCGTGAGATCTTAGCATCATCAATATTGTGGCTGGCAGCATGTAGCCTCTTTAGCTGATCCCCAGAGGAAGCCTGTCCACTGGAGTGAGAATGCAAAGAGGAAGTTGCTGCGCCACTTTAGCTGTTACCTTCAGCGATCTCTGCCCTCCTTCCTCCACCTAGTGCCAAAGTCTTTCATACACACCTCCTCTAACACCTCCATTTTCATTTAAATTTCCCGAGGAGAATGCAAATCAAGCTTTTTTTCCTGCCCTGAGTTTGACATAGAAAAAGATCCTGCATTTTATCTGGTTCAGAGCCTACGATGACTTGACTACTAGATTTAGATTTAGGTTTCAAAGCCTCTGAATTATTCAGAACCCTTTGCATCTTCAAAAAAAAAAAAAAAAGGCTTCTCCCGTGAAAGTGCATTTTGAGCCCTAAGCAAGCACAAGGCATGATTAGTTTTGGAATCATTTGAATTTTATATTTGACTTGGAAAGACACTTCTTACCAAAGAAATATGGGGGTTTGAAACCCAGGGAGAGCAATGTGGTTTTCATATCGTTTTCACAGATGATTATACACCTTCAAAAATCCTAACCATGTGTAACTGGAAACATACTTGCCTCCTTACCAAAGAGAGGCCCTGCAGTTATTGTGCTCAGCTGCAGGTTTTAGGACCTCTGTGTCTTATGCTGAAGGCATGTAGCTTCTAATGTGGTTGCATGTGTACAATAAAAAGCTTATCACTGTAGGCAATTCAATATAATGGTAGACAGAGAAAGACCAGCAGGAAGATCCCCTGGAGGAGACCATGGCAACCCATTCCAATAATCTTGCCTGGAGAGTCCCATGGACAGAGGAGCCTGGCAGGCGACAGTCCGTGGGGTCACAAAGAGTCGGACACAACTGAGCAACACACAGACGCAGTAGAAAAAGTTAGAAACTCCCACTTAATTTTTGCATGATGTAATATGATCACCAGTATTGGCTTTAAAATGCCTCAGCGAAGGAAATGGGAGATCAGAGATAGGAAAAGATCGTCAAAATGTTGGTTATTGTGTTCATTATATGATTTCTTCTACTTTTGTATGTGTTTAAAATTTTTCACAATGAAGATGAAAACAAATCATCTCACACTGGCAAGGGAGAGTGTGGGCACAATACACTAATAACACACAGGACAAAATTAGAAAGGACTTCCGGCCTTGAAGAAGGATGGAGACTGCATCTTTTGACTAGGGAGTCAAATGCCTGGCTCTTCTCGGTGCTGAAGTCGGGAAAATCTGTCTTGTCTGTTACCCTCTATGGTCATCTGGGATGAATCAGCTAGAAGATGACCCTTTTGGGCGCAGTGTTTTGAAGTGACTCACTTTGTGTTGACATGGGTTCAGAGTCTAGACATTGCTTTAGGGTGACAGGGAGCAAAACATGTAACACCAGAAGTTGCCACTTTGGCTTGTGGATTATTCTGAGCAAAGTCAAAGTCCACTCAGGAAGAGGTTTTCACCTCCTTCTTACCTGCCTTTAAAATAATTTAGATGAAGGGCCTGTACCAGCAGAGAGCTTATACCAAAGTAACTTTTTATATCAGAGAAATTTCTCTGCACTGCCTGGAAAACATGTATCTACCAAACACTGGCTCTTATCTTCCTGGGTTTTATCTTCCTTCCATTTGAGACCCCAGACCTGTAGCCCCTTCTCCTTTGCTCAGTTGAAGCTCATGGTGTATAAGCTTCAATTACCTGGCTGCCAGGAGACTTTTGTGTGTTTCTAGGAATTAAGTATGTATGAAATTAAATTTTTCTCCTATTAATCTGTCTTCTTTAAAATTAATTTTTATTGGAGTGTAGTTGCTTTACAAAGTTGTATTGTTTTTGCTGTACATCAAAGTGAATCAGTCACAAGTATACACATATTCCCTCTTTGTCACCACAGAGCACTGAGTAGAGTTCCCTGAGCTATACAGTTGTTTTTTAGTCTCTAAGTTGTGTCTGACTCTTTGCAACCCCATGGACTGAAGCACACCAGGCTTGCCTGTCCTTCACTGTCTCCTAGAGTTTGCCCATGTCCATTGAATCATTGATGCCATCCAACCATCTAATCGTCTATCACCTCCTTCTCTTCCTACCCTCAGTCTTTCCCAGAATCAGGGTCTTTTCCAATGAGTCAGATCTCATCAGGTGGCCAGTTTTATTGGAGCTTCAGCATTAGTCCTTCCATTGCATATTCAGAATTTATTTCCTTTATGATTGACTGGTTTGATCTCCTTGCAGTCCAACAGACTCCCAAGAGTCTTCTCTAGCACCACATTTCCAAAGCATTATTTCTTTGGTGCTCAGCCTTCTTTATGGTCCAACTCTCACATCCCTACATGACTTCTGGAAAAATCATAGGTTCTCATTAGTTATCTATTTTATACATAGTATCAATAATGTATATGTGTCAACCCAAAACACTTTCCCCCCTTGCTGTCCATATGTTTGTTCTCTGTGTCTGTCTTATGTCGATTTAATCATTAGATCCACTGAAGAACCTAGAAGAGGGGGAAGGAAAAGTTTTTTTCCTCTACAAGAGATTTAGAAAACGCATAGGATTGGTGGCCAGGCTTGGGATCTCTTGGGGAGTATGCTTCCATTAAAAAATTATGTTTTAATCTGCTTCTCCTGTTGCACTCCACAAGCTAGTAATAAGGTACAATATCTTGTTAGGTGGCTCTTTGTCTCTGAGTCTACAGTCCAGCCCAGGAAGAGTTCACTGACTTCTCTCTCAAACTCTGCCTTAGGAAGTTCATTCAAAAGAATGGCCTGAAGTGAGAAGGCACATTTAAGCTGCTTCTTGTCATTTTCCCCCGTTTGTCCTCGAATGTTTTACATGTCCTTTCCTCTCCTCAATGTGAAGGGAGAAGTTTTCTGTGATAATCCAGTATTGCTCTGAAAATGATGTCATCTGAACCTACAGCAGGTGTGGGAGGTGACGTGGTTGATTTAGATTCTAATGCACACTCCCAGGCTTGTGGTCTGATAACAAACGTTAGGAACCACAGCAGCCTGTGATCCGCTCTATGGAACTCTGCTCTAGTGTGTCCCTTCGTTTGCTGTAGCATGCTCCTCCTTCTCCTCATTGGCAGGCAGGTTCTTTACCACTAGCACCACCCGGGAAGCCTTGCTCCTCATTCTGATTTTGGCTAGTTGTTTCCACTTAGTGTCTTTTAACTTCTGTCTTTAGTATTTCCTATAACCTGGAAGTTGAGTGGAAGGCAACATTCTGCAATAGAAATGTAATGAGAGCTCCAAAGGAGAACCACATTTGTGATTTTAAATTTCCTAGTTGCTGCATTAAATAGGTGAAAAGAAAAAGGTGAAGTTCATTTTAATAATACATTTTAGCTTACTGAATAGACCCCAAGTAAAATCACTTAAACATGCAATCAATATAATAATTATTGATGAGCTATTTTACTTTTTATTTTTATTCTGTACTTGAACTCCAGTGTGTATATTTTTTAAGTGGTGTATAATTGTGTATCACAATATTGTGATAGTTTCTGCTGTACAATGAAGTGAATCAGCTGTATGTATACATATAACCTCTTCCTCTTGGACCTCCTTCCTCCACCGACCCCCCCACCCCTCTAGGTCACCACTGAGCACCAAGCTGGGCTCCCTGTGCTATGCAGCAGCTTCTTACTAGCTATATAGTTTATACATGGTAGTATATATATGTCAATGCTACCCTCCCTATTCACTCCCCTTTGCCCTCATCCCCATGTCCGCATGTCTCTTCTCACGTCTGCATCTCTATTCCTGCCCTGCAAATAGGTTCCTCTGTACCGTTTTTCTGAATTCTGTGCATTTTATGTTTATACATCTCACTTTGGATGGGTCACACCTGAGAGCTCAGTGGATATGTGTAGCTGAAAGCTGCCTTCCTAGGCAGTGCAGGACTAAGATCTGATTGCCTTCAGCATGAATATTTTCAGAAACAATCATCCAGAGCTGGTTCTGGACTTCTCAGGTCACATCAGATGATGCAGAACATCAGCTTCCTCACTAAGTTAATAGAAAGTAACATTTTCTTTACTTGTGAAAGAACTGCTTCCTTTCTAACTAATCTTTTAGATAAGACAGAGTCCTCTGTGCCAACTAGAAATACACGGTTAGGAAAACACTTTGTTTCTAACAGTCCAGTGGAGAAAGAACAGAAATCCAAGAGGACTGTCTGAGATGATGCAGATTGCTCTCCAGGCATTAGTAAGTTTGAGGAACTTTAAAGTATGATGGCACAAGGAGCTCAAGCATTCATGTCCCATTATAAGTGTCTGTTGTATACACTTAATGAGGAATAATGGGCTTCTATGCAGCAAGCAATCACTAGCCTAGCAATGTTACCAAGGTACAAAGTTCCAGCCAGAACAGATGCTAATTCTGTTCGACTTACATTGTAAAGACTGTAGCAGGTTCCTCGTGATCTGTATAAGAGAAAACACAAAACTTGTAATCTAATAGCTTGAAAGATTCTTCCAATAAAGTAGTGGATAAATTGTATATTACCCTTTTAAAATTTTTTTAAAAAACAATTATTTTTGGCTGTGCTGAGTCTTCGCCGCTGTGGGGGCTATTCTCTAGTTGTGGTGTTTGGGCCTCTAATTGCAGTGGCTTCTCTGGTTGAGGAGCATGGGCTGTAGGGAACTCAGGCTTCCATACTTGCAACACGTTGGCTCAGTAGTTGCATCTCATGGACTCCAGAGCTCAGGCTCAGTAGTTGTGGCTCATGGACTTAGTTGCTTTGCAGCATGTGGGATCTTTCTATATCAGGGATTGAACCCGTGTCTCCTGCCTTGGTAGGCAGATTCTTTACCCCTGAGCCACCAGGGAAGCCCTGCATATTGCCTTTTAAAATACATTTGACTCTGTTTTTTTTTTTTTTTTTCAATGTATACATTCATCATTTAATGGGATAATAAGCAGTTTGAGTGAACTCTAAGAGATGGTGATGGACAGGGAGGCCTGGCGTGCTGCGATTCAAGGGGTCACAAAGAGTCAGACACGACTGAGTGACTGAACTGAACTGAAGCAGTTTCATAGCAGTTTTGAATTCTGTATTTGACATTTATCATGGGGCCAGACCAGAGGTAACTGAGTTCCTGCACAGTACTGCTTCCCAGTAGATCTGCTAAGGGACTGAATGGAATGGAGCCCTTCCCATTTCTTGAGCCTGTCCTGACCTGGGTTGGCTTATCGGGCTCCATCAAGGCTGCCTTCCTTCTGGGTGTCCATGCCCCTGGGTGGGATGTACAGAACATCTTCAGGGTCTCTGACTGGCCATTCCCCTGCAAAGGTAGGAAGGAAGGTGAAGAAGAAGCACTAGGAAAAGGAGGTATAAGGGCTTCCCTGATAGCTCAGTTGGTAAAGAATCTGTCTGGAATCCAGAAGACCCTGGTTCAATTCCTGGATGAGGAAGATCCCTTGAAGAAGGGATAGGCTACCGACTCCAGTATTCTGGCCTGGAGAATTCCATAAACTGTGTAGTCCATGCAGTCACAAAGAGTAGGACGTGACTGGACAACTTGCACTTCAATACAACTTTAGTGCTCAGGTAGGCACCAGCTTGCTCCATCATTTCTCCTGAACCTCTAGGGATCAGGCCATATTTGGGGGCTCTGAAAAAGATAACCATACATTCTCTTAACAAAATCAATGCATTTATTGGACTCACATAGGTCCCCTCTCTCAAACAGTCCAGCCATCAAAATGCATCAGTTCTGGGCTTCCCTGATGGTGCAGATGGTAAAGGATCAGTGCCTGCAGTGGGAGACCCAGGTTTGATCCCTGGGTCAGGAAGATCCCCTGAAGGAGGAAATGCCACCTCACTCCAGTCTTCTTTCCTGGGAAATCCCGTGGATGGAGTAGCCTGGTGGGCTACAGTCCATGGAGTCGCAAGGAGTCAGACACGACTGAGCACACAGCACACACTGTCTTTTCAGCTAGTTGAGCTTTCTGGGGGCAGCTGAGAATTTTATCCAGAGTCTCACCACCCAAAGGCAAGGAGCTGTCTATCTTTGTTGAGTTCCCTATTTATAAGGTGGGAATTGAAACAGCCTTGTTAAAACACTTCACATTCCTCAGCTACGATCACATACCTGATCATAAAATATGATCCCATGTTTTTGAGAGTAGCTTCAGTCCAAGGTCATAAATCACCACGGGTGGGATGAAGGAGTGAAGGCTAGGCTTGGATGAGTGTGTGACTTAGGTTTACGTCTTTTGCCGTAAAGCCTTACAGGGCTCTCTCTGCAGATCATTTTTCTTCTTCCCAGCATAGAGCAGCTGCTGCTAAGGCAATTGAAAATCAGTTGGAACCAAAAAGAAAAACATAGATGGGGTTTTCATCATCCTATATTGTAAACGAGCTTATGACCATATGAACATTGCTCTGAGCAATTGGGGAGGCCATTTATCTGTCCTCTAAATTAGCAGAATGCTTTTCCTAGAGAGGCTAAAATGCCTTGTATGTACAACCTGGCTTACAGAACAGAGGGAGCAGAATTGCCCTAGGATGGGAACAGAACAAGCGTGTCCCTCTTTTTTTTTCTGTTGAGGTTCACACAGAGAGGCAGTGGGGTGCAGTGGAAGAGCAAAGACTTGATCCAAATGGCCCAGCTGACCCTCCACTCAGTCTGTGTAGCTGGTTGACACTGGGTGTGCATAACCCTCAATGAATGATAGTTCCATCCTCTGTAAAAATGAGGGTAAAGAGACCTTTTGCTGTATTATTAATATTTTGAAATAAAAATGTGAGGAGGAGTCAATGAAACAAGGTACTACGTCATCTCTCTACTCAATAACCTTTCAATGCACCTGTTCATCAATGTCTGGTTTGAGGTCAGTCCAAAAATCTGATCTCTCACTGCCTCCACCTCACTGAGGAAACCCCCTAGAGAAGACTTGAAAACTCATATTTTGGTGCCTCTCTGTTTATGCTTTCATGCTCTTCAGCCAAAGCTGGGACCTTTGATCTGCCCGGCAAACCATCTTTTTTCTAATCCATTGTCTCCTTTATCTGTTCATGCTGCTTTTAATCTAATTTTTTCCAAGCCCACTCTGCTATGACTGAATCTCAACTCTCAGCAAATGGTTCTGACTCTTACTGTATTGAGGGCTTCCCTAGTGGCTCAGATGGTAAAGAATCCACTTGCAATGTGGGAGAGCTGGGTTTGATCCCTGGGTTGGGAAAATCCCCTGGAGGAGGGCATGGCAACCCACCAGTGTTCTTGCCAGCAGAATCTACATGGACAGAGGAGCCTGGTGGGCTATAGTCCATGGGGTAGCAAAGAGTCAGACATGACTGAAGCAGCTTAGCACAAATACTGAGGAAGGAGAGAAAAGGGGAAGGGAACAGTATAATGTGGATTCTTTTATAGCCCTCTCCTTAAGCTTAAGCTTCCCTTGTGGCTCAGCTGGTAAAGAATACACCTGAAATACGGGAGACCTGAGTTCGAACCCTGGGTTGAGAAGATCCCCTGGAGAAGGGAAAGGCTACCCATTCCAGTATTCTGGGTGAGAATTCCACGGGCTCCAGTCCATGGGGTCACAAAGAGTCAGACGTGACTGAGCGACTTTCCCTAAGCTTAAATTTATCAGCATTTTCATACATCCTTCCACCTTTGTTCTCACTGAGATAAGGACTCCCCACAACCCCTTCAAGCTTAATCCTCCTTTTGTTGTTCTGAATCCCATCCACTTCCACTTCCTTAATACTTAGTCCATTAATAATCCACTCTCTTCCTTCTATGTTATGATTTCCCTTTTTATGGCATCTTTGTTGTGACACTCAGTTGCGTTTGATTTTTCCCTCATAACAAAGCAACCCTCCCTAGATCAGTGTTCTGGGTGGATATGACTGGCAGGCCATGTTCTTCCCTTCCCTTCACCATCAAACTTATCAGAAGAATCCTGTTTCTTGCTTTACTTTAAATTAACTCTTCAACCCACTGTCATCTGATGGCTGAGCTACAGTCTATATGGAAGCAATTTTTGTCAAGATCATCTAAGACACTTCCAAGTCTTTACTTTGTTAAACTTCTTTGAAACATGTGTCTTCATAAGCAGCCCCTCCTGTTTAAAGCACTTTCTCCCTCAGTGTTCAAGATTTCATTATCCTCTTTGAAGTCCTCTCCCTGTTTAAAGGTTTTAAATTATTCTGTATTTCTTTACTGATCTATTCAAGACCCTTCATAATCTTGCCTCTGCTTCATTTTCTGGGTTAAAAAGTTTTTATTCCCTTATCCTAAAATTCTGTGATTCAGACAAACTGAATGATGGAAAACCCTATAAATGCATCAGATGGACTGGCACATACTTTCGCTTTTACATCTTTCTTCCAGGAACATCTTTCCCTTTTCCCTCTTAAGTTCATCTCACTAACTCTTACTCACTCACCAGATGTCAATTTCTACTGGAATTCTTCTAAGAAGTCTTCACTGGCCCCTTCTCTCTCATCCCCACTGACTAGCTGTCCCCCACGTGGCCTCTTAATAGCGTCTGCTATAAATTTGGTGTTTGATAATGGCTCAGTGGGTAAAGAATCTGCCTGAAATGCAGAAGACGCAGGAGAGGTAGGTTCCATCCCTGGATCGGGAAGATCTGGAGAAGGGAATGGCTACCCCACTCCAGTATTCTTGCCTAGAGAATCCTATGGAGAGAGGAGCCTGGCAGGCTTAACAGTCTATTATGTTGCAAAGAGTTAAACATGACTGAAGCGACTGAGCACAATAGCTCTTATTATTATTATTGCTGTTATTGTTATTATTACTATTATCATCATACCTAGACCTACAGCTTAAGGGTTTTGAATTTCAAGTCCAGTATTATTTTCATAACAGACTATATCATTGCTATGCTTA
The DNA here is from genome assembly GCF_014754425.2 of Oryx dammah. Lineage (NCBI taxonomy): Eukaryota > Metazoa > Chordata > Mammalia > Artiodactyla > Bovidae > Oryx > Oryx dammah. Next base: position 23,211,459 of record NW_024070206.1, read on the forward strand.
CCTATCCTCTTCTCATGAAAAGCCTTAGTTGCTATGAATGATAATCATCGGCCTTATGAGGTCCCCAATTACGTAGACTTTTAAAATCCCCCAGGTCCTGAGCATTGATCTTAGTTCTACAGGGAGAGCATGAAGACACTGCAATATGAACACTGATCAGAATGAGGTAATATCCACCTTAATTGTTGCTCCTTGGCGACTGCAGATGTGTGTTCTGCTGGTCCTAACAGTAGCTTTGGTGTCATAATCTAGGGAGACCCCGTGAGTGGAAGAAACTCCTCTTCAATGACGGCAAGGAATGCTATTTGAAGGGAAAGAAGAAAACAAAACCTCAGTTAGAGACCACCCAAATAGAGCCTACAAACTATTGGAATTGCTCTGGCTTCTTCTAAGGCTTAAGATTCATAAAAAAATAAAGGACTCAACAGATTTGGGCTGTGTGTTGCCTCCCATATTCAGGTGTCCTTGATTTCAGTGGGATTACTTTTTCTGTTTTTAAGGTCAAATGTTTGTAGATTCTAATCTTTTACCTAAAAAGTGTATCCTTTGCTTGTGAGAAGAATGGAAAACTCTCCCTTTGATTAACGCTACATAATATTCTTTTCAAGTTGGCAGAACTGTAAATATTCAAATGAGAGAAATCATTGTGCCTTAGTACCATGTACACCCTTTGTTCTGGATAATGAGCACACATATAAAAGCCTAATTATCACTCCTATTTTACACTCCGTAAGAGTGTTGACAGTGTGTAAGGCACCTTATAGACCGTAGGAAAAATACAGTCTCTGACCTGAATAGAGATGTACAGTCCACAAAAAGAAATGACTTTTAACTGATCACCAGTACCTCCTTATATTTGCTAAACTTATCTTAAGGAATAATTCTTGGCATTATTTTTACTATTATTAGTAACAAGGAATAAATAAAATAGCTTGTATGATGTCAGGTTCAGTTCAGTTCAGTCACTCAGTCGTGTCCGACTCTTTGCGACCCCATGAATGGCTGCATGCCAGGCCTCCCTGTCCATCACCAACTCCTGGAGTTCACTCAAACTCATGTGCATCAAGTTGGTGATGCCATCCAGCCATCTCATCCTCTGTCGTCCCCTTCTCCTCTTGCCCCCAACCCTTCCCAGCCTCAGAGTCTTTTCCAATGAGTCAACTCTTTGCATGAGGTGGCCAAAGTATTGGAGTTTCAGCTTCAGCATCAGTCCTTCCAATGAACACCCAGGACTGATCTCCTTCAGAATGGACTGGTTGGATCTCCTTGCAGTCCAAGGGATTCTCAAGAGTCTTCTCCAACACCACAGTTCAAAAGCATCAATTCTTCAGTGCTCAGCTTTCTTCACAGTCCAACACATCCATACATGACCACTGGAAAAACCATAGCCTTGACTAGACGGACCTTTGTTGGCAAAGTAATGTCTCTGCTTTTGAATATGCTATCTAGGTTGATCATAATTTCCTTCCAAGGAGTAAGCATCTTTTAATTTCATGGCTGCAATCACCATCTGCAGTGATTTTGGAGCCCCCCCAAATAAAGTCTGACACTGTTTCCACTGTTTCCCCATCTATTTCCCATGAAGTGATGGGACTGGATGCCATGATCTTCGTTTTCTGAATGTTGAGCTTTCAGCCAACTTTTTCACTCTTCTCTTTCACTTTCATCAAGAGGCTTTTTAGTTCCTCTTCACTTTCTGCCATAAGGGTGGTGTCATCTGCATATCTGAGGTTATTGATATTTCTCCTGGCAATCTTGATTCCAGCTTGTGCTTCTTCCAGCCCAGTGTTTCTCATGATGTACTCTGCATATAAGTTAAATAAGCAGGGTGACAATATACAGCCTTGACATACTCCGTTTCCTGTTTGGACCCAGTCTGTTGTTTCATGTCTGGTTCTAACTGTTGCTTCCTGACCTGCATACAGGTTTCTCAAGAGGCAGGTCAGGTGGTCTGGTATTCCCATCTCTTGAAGAATTTTCCACAGTTTCTTGTGATCCACACAGTCAAAGGCTTTGGCAGAAATAGATGTTTTTCTGGAACTCTTTCTTTTTCGATGATCCAGCGGATGCTGGCAATTTGATCTCTGGTTCCTCTGCCTTTTCTAAAACCAGCTTGAACATCTGGAAGTTCACGGTTCACGTATTACTGAAGAAAAATTGCTTGAAGAATTTTGAACATTTCTTTACTACTGTGTGAGATGAGTGCAGTTGTGTTGTAGTTTGAGCATTCTTTGGCATTGCCCTTCTTTGGGATTGGAATGAAAACTGACCTTTTCCAGTCCTGTGGCCACTGCTGAGTTTTCCAAATTTGCTGGCAGATTGAGTGTAGCACTTTCACAGCATCATCTTTCAGGATTTGAAATAGCTCAACTGGAATTCCATCACCTCCACTAGCTTTGTTCATAGTGATGCTTTCTAAGGTCCACTTGACTTAACATTACCAGGCTCTAGGTAAGTGATCACACCATCGTGATTATCTTAGTTGTGAAACTCTTTTTTGTACAGTTCTTCTGTGTATTCTTGCCACCTCTTCTTAATATCTTCTGATTCTGTTAAGTCCATACCATTTCTGTCCTTTATCGAGCCCATCTTTGCATGAAATGTTCCCTTGGTATCTCTAACTTTCTTGAAGAGATCTCTAGTCTTTCCCATTCCTTTGTTTTCCTCTATTTCTTTGCATTGATTGCTGAGGAAGATTTCCTTATCTCTCCTTGCTATTCTTTGGAACTCTGCATTCAGATGCTTATATCTTTCCTTTTCACTTCTCTTCTTTTCACAGCTATTTGTAAGGCCTCCCCAGACAGCCATTTTGCTTTTTTGCATTTCTTTTCCATGGGGATGGTCTTGATCCCTGTCTCCTGTACAATGTCACGAACCTCATTCCATAGTTCATCAGGCACTCTATCAGATCTAGTCCCTTAAATCTATTTCTCACTTCCACTGTATAATCATAAGGGATTTGATTTAGGTCATACCTGAATGGTCTAGCGGTTTTCCCTACTTTCTTCAATTTCAGTCTGAATTTGGCAGTAAGGAGTTCATGACTGAGCCACAGTCAGCTCCGGTCTTGTTTTTGCTGACTGTATAGAGCTTCTCCATCTTTGGCTGCAAAGAATATAATCAATCTGATTTTGGTGTTGGCCATCTGGCGATGTCCATGTGTAGAGTCTTCTCTTGTGTTGTTGGAAGAGAGTGTGCTAAGACCAGTGCGTTCTCTTGGCAAAACTCTATTAGCCTTTGCCCTGCTTCATTCCATATTCCAAGGCCAAATTTGCCTGTTACTCCAGGTGTTTCTTGACTTCCTACTTTTGCATTCCAGTCCCCTATAATGAAAAGGACATCTTTTTTGGGTGTTAGTTCTAAAAGGTCTTGTAGGTCTTCATAGAACCATTCAATTTCAGCTTCTTCAGCATTACTGGTTGGGGCGTAGACTTGGATTACTGTGATATTGAATGATTTGCCTTGGAAACGAACAGAGATCATTCTGTCGTTTTTGAGACTGCATCCAAGTACTGCATTTCAGACTCTTTTGTTGACCATGATGGCTACTCCATTTCTTCTGTGGTTAGGTTAGTCTTCTAAGGTTAGATGTCAGGTTAGTTGTAAGTGTTAAAACATTTAAAAACATAGGAGGTTTTTGTAAAGCATATTTTAATCATTTATTTTGTACATAGATCTTGGTGACTGATTTGATGTTGGGAAATATGGTGTTTTCAACTGCTGCCAAACCAGTGTTCCATCTGTCTCTATAGATGCACTGGCATGTCTGATCCTTTACTAGGTTCTAGTGTTGCAGAAACAACTGGTTGGTCTCTGCCTACCTCCTATCATAAGGTATGCAAGATATCCATGTATAATAACAGAACCATGGGGAAGGTTAGAAGAAGCTCTGACTTTGGGTGAGCAGCTGTCAGAGAATAGGTAGTCATAGTGAAACAAGTGACTTAGGATGAAAAGCAATCCACTAGTCAGATAGCCAAAAAGTGGGTGGAGACTAGGTCATGAAGAACATCCTTAAGTTGCTTAATCATGTATTGCTCAAATAGGGGAACTTTTGATATTGCAAGAGAGTTATTTAATAATGATGCTGGGGCATTTCCCTGGTGGTCCAGTGGATAAGAATCCACCTGCAAGTGCAGGGAACATAGGTTTGATCCCTGGTCCAGGAAGATCCCACACGCCAGGAGGCAGCTAAGCCTGGGTGCCACAACTATTGAGCCTGTGATGTAAAAAGCTACAGCTACTGATCCCATGAGTGGCAACTACTGAAGCTCACCTACTGCAGAGCCCGTGCTCTGAAACAAGAGAAGCACCCGCAATGAGGACCTGAGCACTGCAAAGACAGAGTAGCCCCCACTCGCAGCAACTAGAGAAAGCCCATGCAACAGTGAAGACCCAGCACAGCCAAAACCAAATAAATAAATAACGGATGTTGCAACAATGGTCAGTACTGAACAAACAGGGTGAGATTGTCACCCTCCTTCTATACCAGGATCATGTGATGGAGAATTGCTGAATGATTTTAAGATTGGACAGTGATATATACATACTTTCATTTTTAAAGGTCATTTTTGGTGGCAGTGTGGCAGCTAATGAGGAAGGGAGAGACTGTGGAGGCAGAGAGATCCCTTAATTGACTAAGGCAGTTAGTTCCCTAGATGAGAGTTGCTCATCTGAGGCAGGGACTACAAGAAAACAGAAGAAGCAAAAAATTTGAAAACTGCTTAGAAATCAGAATCTTATGGACTGGTGACTAGTTTTGAGTATCAAGAGGAGAAAAGAGTTTAACTACAGAGTTTCTGTATTGGATGACTGGTTGATGGTGACCAAATGAAAGGAAGATCATAGGAAGATCTGTAGGTATTGGTGGAGGGAAAGCAAAAGATCCGTGCTGGCCATGTGGGGTACAGCATGATAGAACTGTCTCATGGCTGTTGGGGAAGATGGACAGGTGCTCAAAGTCACGGCTCTAGAGGAACACACGGAGCTATTACAAAACGACTTGGCTTCAGTGGGATGTTTCTTGCTGTCTGTACTTGCTGGAATTCCTGGAAGGGCCTCTTTGGCTTTTCAAGATTAATTCTTTTAATGTTAATGTGTCTTCTAGAAATACAACTCTAATAATGCTTTCTATTGCATTCTTGTTTTGTAGCAAATGTTTTCTCTATCTCTTTGGAGAGTATTTCTTTGGTTGTTTTCTATTTCAAAACATTTTACACAAGTTGTTCCCCAAATATTCACCTATGAATTTGTGGGATTGTGGCAGCCAGACATTGAATAATGCCAGTTAGCAACAGGATGCTCTGCTGCCCACATCCCGCAATCCAGCCTATTGCTTCATCTGTTATTGTCACTGAGGCGCATTTAGGAATATTGTAATGAAACAATCCAGCTGGAAACACTACGATAAGCTCAAACAGATACTCATTCATCTACTGTTCAAGAAGTTATTAAAACCCTACTATCCTGCTGCTGCTGCTGCTGCTAAGTCGCCTCAGTCATGTCTGACTCTGTGTGACCCCAGAGATGGCTGCCCACCAGGCTCCCCCGTCCCTGGGATTCTCCAGGCAAGAACACTGGAGTGGGTTGCCATTTCCTCCTCCAATGCATGAAAGTGAAAAGTGAAAGTGAAGTTGCTCAGTTGTGTCCGACTCCTAGCGACCCCATGGACTGCAGCCTACCAGGCTCCTTCGTCCATGGGATTTTCCAGGCAAGAGTATTGGAGTGGGGTGCTTTTAAAAGTGGGAAGTTTCAGTAAGCAGATGGTTCCTCAAGCCTAAGTGTAACTGCAGTTACTGTATTCATTTTGGTTGAGCTGATGTAAGGTTATCCTGTAGGACTATGAGTTTCCACCTCTGACTTCACTATGAACCCATTTTTCCATTTTTTTCCTAGGTCACAGCCCTCCCCACTGTGAGTAGTATAAAGGTTGATTAGTGGACAGAATCTTTAAGTATAAAATAATTTAATTGTGTCTTTTTTTAGAACAGATTTTATTTCTCACTTTCCCACCCAGATCGAATATTTGGGAATGTAAGCAGTTGATACAGAAATCTGAAGCTGTTATAATAAGAACTTAACCCATTTGTATTTTTATACTCAAATATACCAACTTATGATTCCAAATCTATTTTTTCAAAGTTCCTAACATTCCAGAGCTTGTACCAGTCATTTTTCCATAAGGTTGATAGCAGGATATGTCAGTTTTTTTAAAAAATTATGTTCTATAACTTTTATTGATTATTTTTATAGTTTTTAGAGTTAGAGATACACAGGAAAAATGTCTTAATTAGATAATTCTACTTTTATGTGTCTTTAGTAGTGTACTGTAATATAAAAGCAAAATATAAAGCATTATTAAATATTTATAATAGTTTTTAATTTTACCTACATTATAAATTTAAAGTGTGATTTAGATATTTTTTAATTGGGTTGTTTAATAAATGTAAGCATCTTGAAACATAATATTGATTTTTGAGCTATTTAAACTCAAACCAAGTATGATTTGAAAATAAATTATGAAAACATAGTTTAAAAAAAGAATTAATTTGTAAGAAATTTGATTATGACACTATCCCACTTAGATTTTTTTCAGTGACTCCCAGTGCCTTTAGGATAAAATCTAACCTCTCTGTATCACATAGGGTCATTCACGATGTCTCATGGACCCGTCTCTCCAACTTGTTTGATCATCACCTTCTCTTACACATCCTTCTGTCTCGTCATATGCCTGTCTTTACTTGCATTATCCACAAATGATCCTTTTATCTCTCATTCCGTGTTACATTTTTATTCTTTGTGCATTCTTCCTAGTTCACTTTTACCTGCTTCCTTCCCTAGGTAATTCTTACTTGTCCTTCAAGATTCCTCCTAAGTATCACTTCCTTTGAGAAACATTCTTTGTTTCCCAAACTGAGTTAAAGGACCCTCCTCCATGCCCTGATAGCTGTCTGTGTATTTCTACTTCCAGCACCTCCTATGTTCTATACTAAATATGTGAAATGAATCTGTCTCCTTACAGTAGAAACTCCCTTGAGGCTAGAAATCATATTTTCATCTTTCTATTCCCAGGAGCTCACTCAGTCCCTGGTACATGGTAACTGTTCAGTCAGTGTTTGTCGAGTGAATAAGTGAGTGGATGAGTGAAGGGATGCACAAGCTCCCAGTGGCATCCCGTTCCCCAGCATTGCCCTGCTCCATCCTTCCCTCCATCTTCCCAAGGCCATGAACGCTGCACCCTCTCTGTCCTCCCAAAGCCACACTCTTACTCAAGGGCAGAGCAGCTCTGGGCTCCTATGATCATTTTTTCCATGCACTTGTCTCTGGACTATAAAATATTCTCTTAGGATTTCATTCTCCAGGGCTGCTGCTGCTGCTGCTGCTAAGTCGCTTCAGTCGTGTCCGACTTTGTGCGACCCCCATAGACGGCAGCCCACCAGGCTCCCCTGTCCCTGGGATTCTCTAGGCAAGAACACTGGAGTGGGTTGCCATTTCCTTCTCCAGTGCATGAAAGTGAAAAGTGAAAGTGAAGTCGCTCAGTCGTGTCCGACTCTTAGTGACCCCATGGACTGCAGCCCACGAGGCTCCTCCATCCATGGATTTTCCAGGCAAGAGTACTGGAGTGGGTTGCCATTGCCTTCTCCGTCTCGAGGGCTAACCACACACAAAGAATCTCCCTGAGTAATATTTGCATACTTCCAGAGTTATGTATTTTCAATCAGTCAACCCAGAAACTGAAAAAAATGCACCTTGTTTATGTCTCAGCTCTGCCAGGTTCCCCTATAGAGCCCTGGAAAAATAGACATGTCCCTGCCACATGTGGATGGTAGTCCACTTTTTTTTTTTAAATATAGGATCCATATAAGTTTTTCCTCACAGTTTTTCAGTCCTATTAGGTAGATTGGGCAAATTCCAGTTTTCCGTATGTTAAAGATGGAAAAAATAAGGCTGCAGGCAGGAAGGAACATAAAATGATTGGCTGATAAATAGCAACTGACCTGTAAACCCATGCCTTTGACTATAGATTCGTTGACTCATCATTAAACCAAACTGACGAACGTCTTCCCTTATCCCAGTATGGTCCAGTCATACAAGGCAAAGTTTAAGAGATGCTTGTGTGCTTTGGCATCCACCTCCCACCAGCTCACCTTTCTCTAAGTCCTTTGTAGAAGAAAATTCTTTATTTCATCACCATGTTCCAAACCAAGAAGAAAAATGGGAGTTTCCGTTCTGATATGAATTTCTGCATTGTTTTGGAGGTGATAGTGGAGTTAGACAACCTCCATCACCAGACATCTGCTAAGGCTTTCTCAGTCATAGATGACTTTGTCACCGGCCCAGGTTGCTGACAGTCACATCTCCCAACAGATGAAGGAGACAACGAAGACATGACTTGGGGCATACTTTTGATCCCAAGAAGGAACTGACCTGAGAAGGAGAAAGATAAGATGGAAACATGAGGACTGCCCTGGTGGTCCAGTGGTTTAGAATCTGCCTGCCAATGAAGGGGGACGTGGGTTAGATCCCTGATCTGGGAAGATTCCACATGCAACAGGGCCACTAAGCCCACGTATCACAACTACTGAAGCCTGTGCTCCATAACAAGAGAAGTCACTGCAGTGAGAAGCCCATGCTCTACAGTGAAGAGTAGCCTCTGCACTCTGCAACTGGAGAAAAAGACCGGCACAAGCAACAATAATAAATAAATAAATAAATAAATAAATTCTTTAAAAAGGTGAAAACCTGAGGAAACACAGCCATTATCTTAGAGCAGTGAGGCTCCATCTTTAGGAGGAGCGAAGAGGCAGTTTGGTAGAATGCACATTACTGATTACACCTCTCAGGGATCCCTGGGGTCTGAAGTGAAGTCTCAGATTCTGCCACACCAAGCGCACCAGGCTGGTGATCAGAAGGGTCCACTTTGACTTTGAGTATGTAGTATAAGAGGGCTTCCCAGGTGGCTTAGTGGTAAAGAATCCACCTGCAGTGCATGAGACCCAAGAGACTCAGGTTAGCTCTCTGGGTGGAGAAGATCCCCTGGAGAAGGAAATGGCAACCCACTCTAGTATTCTTGCCTGGAAAATTCCATGGGCAGAGGAGGAGCCTGGTGGGCTACAGTCCATGGGGTTGCAAAAAAATTGGATATGCCTGAGCGACTGAGCACTTGTATGAGAATCACTTGCTAGAGTCTGGAAGGGGGGCAAAGAAGACAATATTTGGGGTTGGCTCTCTTGGGCTCATCAACCTCAGTTACTAGCTGCTATTCATGAAATTAAAATATGCTTACTCCTTGGAAGGAAAGTTATGACCAACCTAGATAGCATATTAAAAAGCAGAGATATTACTTTGCCAACAAAGGTCCATCTAGTCAAGGCTATGGTTTTTCCAGTGGTCATGTATGGATGTGAGAGTTGGACTATGAAGAAAGCTGAGTGCCGAAGAATTGATGCTTTTGAACTGTGGTGTTGGAGAAGACTCTTGCGAGTCCCTTGGACTGCAAGGAGATCCAGCCAGTCCACCCTAAAGGAGATCAGTCCTGGGTGTTCATTGGAAGGACTGATGCTGAGGCTGAAACTCCAGTACTTTGGCCACCTCATGCGAAGAGTTGACTCATTGGAAAAGACTTTGATGCTGGGAGAGATTGGGGGCAGGAGGAGAAGGAGACAACAGAGGATGAGATGGTTGGATGGCATCACCGACTCGATGGACATGAGTTTCGGTGAACTCCGGGAGTTGTTGATGGACAGGGAGGCCTGGCGTGCTGTGATTCATCGGGTCACAAAGAGTCAGACACACCTGAGCGACTGAACTGAACTGAACTGATTCTTTAGTCGCTAAGCTGTGCTGCCTTGGAAATCATCCTTAACCTGTAAGGGTTCTATTTCTTCATCTATAAATCAAAGAATTCTTCAGAAACAGCCCCAGGATACTTAATCTTCCCACCTCATGGGATCATTTAGAGGCTCTCATTCTATTTTCAAAGGAGCTTATAAAATGTGAAACTCAGCAAAGTGATAGCAGGCATTCTGATGCTCTATATTTTGGTTTGCCTTCACAACAGCCCTATGTGATAAGATTTTCAAAGTTTCAAAGGCTCCTTGAATTTATGCCACAAAATTCCCGAGGGAGAAGAGAGCTGAAGAGAGTCATCTTTCAGAAATGAAATTCTGCTTGTGTCCCTGTTTTTTGACTTCAACAAGGAAGAAAGCCCCAGGTCCTAAAGAATCTACCTGGCCTGGTGAAGTGAGGGAGTTCCCCAAGGAACACAATTTTAAAAATCATATGTATAATAGGAAAAAGGAAGCAAAATAACCCAACAGAACTTTCAAAAATTATGTCAGGAAGAATCTGTAGCAAAATAGTTAAGGTTTGCAAAGAAGTCCAGTAACAACCACAAAGGGCAATTTTATTTGTGTTCATTGTAGTTGTTTTCTACAATTACATAAAAATGCACTTCAAACTCTTGTTTATAATCTCACAGTTTCCATGAGTTAGGGTCTTGGCACAGCCTAGCTGGGTCTTGCACTCAGGGTCTCACAAAGCTGGAATCAGCATGTTGTCTGGGTTGTGATCTCATGGGAGGCTAGGGTTCTCTTTGAAACTCATGTGGTTGTTGGCAGAGTCCACTTCCTTGCAGCTGTGGACCCCGTGATGACTTGCTTGTTTAGAGTCAATGAGAGAAAAAGAGAGAGAGAGGAAGGGGAGAGAGAGAGTCTGCTGTTTGAATCTCTGAGCTTAAGGAAGACCCTCTTATAAACCTTCTCATAAAGGACTGCATGGATTAGGTCACACCCTTCCTGGGTAATCTTTCTTTTGATGAACTCAAAGTCAACTGATTAGGGACCTTAATTACATCTGAAAAGTCCCTTATGTTTTGCCACAGGAGGTAACACAGCACATGAGCAACACCCCATCATTTCTGGCATATTCTGTTGGTTAGAAGTGGGTCAGTTTCCACTGACTCTCAGGAGACAGGATTCCACAAGGATGTGATGTACTGGGGGGTCACCCGGGATGTGTTTGCCGTGTGGGGAGACAGAGACCTGGTTCTGTTTAGAGAACATTTACCAAGCACACGGGATGCCCCAGGTACAGTGTCGGACCCCAGACAAGAAGGTCACCTTCCCTGCCCGCTTCTAGGTGGCTTACAGCCTAGTGCCAGGGATAGGCCAGAGGTTTGGAGCCAATGAAGAGAAACAGAAATCTCTCTTATTTTGTTTCTCTCCTTGCGGAAACACTGCGAAGGGCAAAGATCTTCAAACTGAAATGGGGCAGACGTGGAGGGGACCAGTGGAGAACCCAGGTGGGTGAAGAAACAGCACAGCAGCTCTCACTTAACTATTCTGAATGCATCCATGACTGTTTGCCTGACTAATATCACTGATGTTAGGAGAAAACTAATAAGTCAGGATGCTGAAGTGATATCAGAAATCTCTGAGAAATCAAGGGGAGAAGGGCTAGAACATGACATGGGAAGATATTCTCATGAAAGTGGAAGCAGTACTTAATGTTTGCAAGGACTCTATGAATAGACATCAGGCGCCCAGCTCTCTAATTTTCTTGGGCGCCTGGAAATAACTGGGGCTTCTGTCTCAGACCAGCTTTGGAGACCTGGACAGCTGTGTAAGTTTTGATCCCATTGTCTCTCCAACCCCAGGGAGATGCAAACAGCACATGGAAGCAGGGGGTTCTACTCTTTACTGTCCAAAGCACAGAGCATAATCCAGAATGAAGTTACGTTCCAAAAAATCTGACTCCCTTAGTTCTAATGAAGTGGATGAACCTAGAGCCTGTTATAGAGAGTGAACTAAGTCAGAAAGAGAAAAACAAATATCATATATTAACACACATATATGGATAGAAAAGTAATACTGATGAACCCATCTGCAGGGAGGGAATGGAGGCTCAGATATGGAGATGGACTTGTGGATACAGTGGGGGCAGGAGGAAACGGGACCAATGGAGAAAGCAGCGTTGACATAGATACACAAGCATGTGTCAAACAGATCGCTGGAGAGAAGCTGCTGTACAGCACAGGGAGCCCAGGCTGGTGCTCTGTGATGACCTGGAGGAGTGGGAAGCGGGGAGGGAGGAAGCCATGCTTAATCGCTCAGTTGTGTCCAACTCTTTGCAACCCTGTGGACTGTAGCCCACCAGGCTCCTTTGTCCATGGGCTTCTCCAGGCAAGAATACCGGAATGCACTGTCATTCCCTTCTCCAGGGCGTCTTCCCAACCTAGGGATCAACCCCAAGTCTCTTGCATTGCAGGCAGCTTCTTGCCCATCAGAGCTACCCAGGAAGCCCCTCAAGAGGGAGGGGGTTTGTATAATTATGGCTAATTTACACTGTTGTATGGCAGAAACCAACACAACATTGTAAAGAGTTTTCCCCCACTTCAAAATAATTTTAAAAAATCTGACTCACTTTATTGAAGCTTATCCTAATAAGGAATGCACTTTTCTTCTTTCTCACCTCTTCGTCTCCCTAGTTTTGATGCTACAGAAGAAAAAGTTGGGGGAGGGCGGGAGGAGAAAGAAAGACCTAAAAATCCAAGGAGCTACTGTCCAGAACAAGTCTTTGGACCCGATCTATGCACCCCACCCCCACCCCCTTCCCGTCCTTCTAAGTGAGGGGCATATTCAGCTCCTAGGATGCAAGCTTAGCTTTCCCCAAGAATAACCTAGCAGAGCACAGGATAATTCCTCAAAGGCCAAGGGCCTAAAATATCCATGGTGTGTTCTTCTGTCTCTGTTCCTCAAGCAATCAGGGATCATTCTCAGCATCAGGAAGAACGCTGGCTCTGTTGCTGCTTTGCTGGCAATACAAGTGTTCACAGCTGTGTCCGTCCTCACGTGGCCTCTGCAAGTATGCTCCAAACTTCCTGCCTGGCAGACAGCTCCCCTCCGTTGCTCTAGAGTCTGTTCCAGGGGGTGAAGTATGAAGCAACATGTCCTGTGAGTGTCCTTCTCTGGGATGACTTTTCTCCTCATATAGTCTCACTGAGTCAAGTCCCTTTGGCCTTGAAACAGAAGATGCTTCCCTTAGAAGTGGGGGCCAGCACGGAAACTATGTTAAGCTAGGTGTTGACCTCCTGGAATTCAGAATATTCAGGTTCCATCCCAAGCTGTGTATCCCCTTCCCCATCAAAGACCATCATTTCAAGTAAAAAAAAAAAAAAAAGAAACAGAAAAAGATCATGTTGCAAATTCCTCTTCCTCTGGATGGGTGCTATTCCTTAGAAGGCAGAGGAGAACTCAAATAAAGTCTGAACTCTTTAGCACAGCATGCAGGACCCTGAGGCTTCTCTCCCAGCCTCATCTTCCGTTACCTCCTCCAACAGAGCTGGAGCTGCTCTGGACTCATTGTTGATCCGATGGATTCTGTGCTTTTAGGTTGGTGGAGGAGTTCCGATTTTCTTGAGGTGGGGGGGGGACCCAGGTTTCCCAGATGATGCTAGTGGTAAAGAACCTGCCTGCCAGGGCAGGAGATGCAGGTTCTATCCCTGGGTTGGGAAGATCCCCTGGAGTAGGAAATGGCAACCCACTCCAGTATTCTGGCCTGGAAAATTCCATGGACAGAGAAGCCTGGCGGGCTACAGCCCATGGCATTGCAGAATTGGACACTACTTGAGCACAGGGGAACATTTTTCTCTACCTGCTGTTTCTGTGCTTCTATTCTTATCTCCAAACTGACTTGGCCTTTTCCATGATTGGTGACCCCTTCCCTTTCCTTCTCAACTCCCCTGGACCTTAGGCGTGTTATCGTCCAGCATTATGTTGCATTGTAAGAACTTACTTTACTGTGTGTCTTTTCCACTCCATCTAAACACAATGAGAAATGGAATCATGTACTAATTTTAGACCCCATTCTTGCAGCATGGTGCCTTTATAGAACAATAAATATTTGTTACTTGGTGAATGATGTTGACCCCATTTAAAAAGACACAATGGGGGTGGGATATGGGAGATGGAAAGTCCACAATCTTAGCACAAGATATTGTCTTTTATAGTATAGCTACAATTAAGTGAGGGCTTCCCAAGTAGCTCAGCGGTAAAGAGTCCGCCTGCCAATGTGGGAGATGTGGGCTCAATTTCTGGCTCAGGAAGATCCCCTGGAGAAGGAAATGGCAACCTGCGCCAGTATTCTTGGCTGGGAAATCACATGGACAGAGGAGCCTGGTGGACTACAATCCATGGGGTCGCAAAGAGTTGGTCACAACTTCAGTTCAGTTGCTCAGTCATGTCTGACTCTTTGCGACCCCATGAACCACAGCAGGCCAGGCCTCCCTGTCCATCACCAACTCCTGGAGGTTACCCAAACTCATGTCCATTACGTGACTAAATAACAACAATCTGTCTATGGATGAATGAATGAGTGAACAAAAGATGAAAGGCTGGAAGATCAAGTGGAGGAGGAAATGGTGAAAATGATACCAGTTTTGTTGCTCTTGGAGCTAATTTCTCTCTCCCATTTATAATAACACTGTACACTTGCATCTGTCATTCACATCTTCTCACAGCTACTCCATGGTAATGAGATTTTCTTAGAGGCCATAACGCAGTTCTAATCTGCAGTTTCATTAGGCATTCAACTTCCGCCATAAAACTTAATGACAAGGCAGATGAACGTGGAGATGATTTTGTAAGAAGAAAGCACATTGGCCCATACATCATAATTGCAAGGCTACTGTACAGCACAAGCAATTCAGACAAGCCAGCTGCTCCCAAAGAAACAAGGCTGCCTTCCTGGCAGCCTTCATCAGCGGAATTATGCTCAGAATTGTCTTTCAATGCACACTTGATTTTGATTGGGATATTCTGAACTTACCATGTGGTAAATCACATGCCCTGAGTACCCTATCTTTGCAAAAGCACTTGTGCTTCTTGATTAGACCAATTATATATCTCCCTTTCCAACCACAAACTTGTCCCCATTTCACAGATGGAGAAACTGAGGCAAAGTTAGATTAAGTCATATGACAAGTTGGCACCATAACTAGGATTATATCTAAGTAGTTCAGTTGCTCAGTCATCTTCAACTCTTTAAGACCCCATGGACTCTGCCTTCCAGGCTCCTCTCCATGGAATTCTCCAGGCAAGGATGCTGGAGTGAGTTGCCATTCCCTTCTCCAGGGGATCTTCCTGACCCAGGAATTGAACCTGGGTCCCCTGAATGGCAGGCGAATTCTTTACCATCTGAGTCACCAGGGAAGCCCATAAATAGGATTATGTCTGATAAAAGAAGTGTGGGTTTATATTAAGCTGCTAATTAAATTTTTCCTCAGAGGTAATAGTTCTTATAGCAGGTACTCACATAAACTGGCAGAAGGATGAATAGGTACAATCTTTCTGAAAAGTCCCTTGTCAATGTCTATTGAGAGCAAGGAAAATGTTCCTATACACCGACAGTGTAATTAGACTCTAGGAATTCATAGCAAGGTAAGAATCGGGAATGTGCTGAAGGATTCAGGCACAAGATAGAGTTAATAGTGATGTTGGATGGATGGTAAGTTCTTTACACTGTTCTACGTAGTCTGTGGTCCTCCTGCATGAGAGAGGTCGGGTTCTCCCCATCATACAGATAAAGCTTCTGAGGCTTAAGAAGAAATGAAATAATAAAAGTAAGAAGATGAGTAAGTCCTTGGCCACCTGGCTCATAGAATTGGAGTTCAATATTATTTATTGTAGAAAATTTAGAAACTGTATAAATCCCCCAATTAAGAATGGACGTGAGAATGCTAGAGTTACACATGGCAGAAAAATTATGCATTAAATAATTTCAGTGGTGTTTATTTGTGATTTATATCTAAAACAAAGATCATCATTGGATGTTCATTTTCAGATTCATATGTGAATCTGGAGCTTAGGCACAAGTTCAGAATTAAAGATCAAATATGTAGGAGCCATCAAAATGGTATATATATCCTGAGGCATTTAATACAGTGAGGCAGAGAGTGAGAGAGATAAAGAAGAGATTCAAAGCTGACCCCTGGGAACTTCAGTGTAAGGAAGCCAGGGTGAAGACAGAAATCAGAAAAAGTCAGGGAAGTTGCAGCTATGGAGGTGAGAGGTCAGAGTGGAGTCCAAGAAGTCAGGCAAAGAAAATATTTCAAGGAGGAGTGTGTGACCAACCGGTCAAATGTTGTTGAGAAGTTCAGTAAAATATAGATTAAGTCTTGAACTTGGTGATATAAAGGTCTGGTTCATTGAGAATGTTGATTACAAAACCTGCTTGGAGTGGTTTGGGGAAGAAAGACAGGTTGAAAAACTGGAGAAAACAAATTTAAATGACTCTCTGAGTTTTGTTATAAGGGAGCACTGGGTGGAAGGTAATGATAAGTCAAATATGAGTTTTTGTCCATTTGTTTAAAAAAAAAAAGACATTGCGGTACGTTCATTAATGGGATTGCTGTAGGGAGGCATTGATATTTTTAGAAAGAGAGGTTAATTGCAATAGTGATGTCCTTGAGTAGGTGAAAAGAGATGGGCATAGCCTAGGGGTTGACCTTAGATTGGGTCCTGGACAGTTAACCTATTATAACAGAAGGAAAGGCACCCAAATGCTTGGTAAATTTTATTATGGAAAAAGGGTATCTATTTCCTGTGATTGTTTCTCTTTCCTTCTGAGAAAAATAAGAAATGAGGTTGTCAGCTTAGCGTCTGGAGAGGGAAGTGGTGCTGTAGATTTTCGCTCAGTATTACCTGACTCTTTGTGACCCCATGGACTGTAGCCTACCAGGCTCCTCTGTCCATGGAATTTTCCAGGCAAGAGTACTGGAGTGGGTTGCCATTCCCTTCTCCAGGGGATCTTCCTGACCCAGGGATCGAACCTGGGTCCCCCGGCATTGCAGGCAGACACTTTACCATCTGAGCCACCAGGGAAGCCCAACAGATTTGGGAAGAGGTGTTAAATAGGTGTTTTAGAAAGTAGCAACGTAACAGTGACTTTCCTTGTGTCTGAAATGCAGGAGACCTGGGTTTGATCCCTGGGTTGGGAAGATCCCGTGGAGAAGGGAAATGCTACCCACTCCAGTATTCTGACCTGGAGAATTCCATGAACCGTATAGTCCATGGGCGCCAAGAGTTGGACACAACTGAGTGACTTTCACTTTCACTTTCAATGTACAGTGACAGTTGAAGAACAGATACAATGGCCAGGCTCCGTGTTGTCATTGTTCAGTCGCTCAGTCGTGTCCGACCCTGTGACCCCATGGACTGCGGCACACCAGGCTTCCCTGTCCTTCACTATATCCCGGAGTTTGCTCAAATTCATGTCCATTGAGTTGATGATGCAATCCAACTATCTCATCCTCTGTCGCCCCCTTCTCCTGCCCTCAATCTTTCCCAGATTATCAGGGTCTTTTCCAATGTGTTGGCTGGTTTGCATCAGGTGGCCAAAGTATTGGAGCTTCAACTTCAACATCAGTCCTTCCAATGAATATTCAGTTGATTTCCTTTAGGATTGACTGGTTTGATCTCCTTGCTGTCCAAGGGACTCTCAAGAGTCTTATCCAGAACCACAGTTTGAAAGCATCATTTTTTTTGGCACTCAGCCTTCTTTATAGCTCAGTTGGTGAAGAGTCCACCTGCAATGCAGGAGATCCTGGTTCGATTCCTGGGTCAGGAAGATCTGCTAGAGAGGGGATAGGCTACCCACTCCAGTATTCTTGGGCTTCCCTTGTGGCTCAGCTGGTAAAGAATCCTCTTACAATGTGGAAGACCTGGGTTTGATCCCTGGGTTGGGAAGATCCCCTGGAGAAGGGAAAGGCTACCCACTCCAGGATTCTGGCCTGGAGAATTCCATGGGGTCACAAAGAATTGGACATGACTGAGCAACTTTCACTTCACTTCACCTCTTCTTTATTACAGTATGTGGGATCTCCTTGGTCAGTACGGAGGGGTGGAGGGCTAGGACTTATTGGCCCAAGCCTCCAAGGAGATGGTATTTTCTTTTCACAGAACAAAGAGGGGAAAATGGTCTAGATGGGACTATGAACCCAAACCCTGGGAACCCAGTACCATGTGGGATAGGGCAGGAAAAAAATAGCCCCAGTTTGAAAGTGATACAGAAAAGTCAAGTCTTCAGATGTGAATGTAGGCTGAGTTAAAGCAGAAGATTTGGAAAAGATCCAGAGAAGAGGAGAAGAAGATGGAGGGATTTGGTGATGTTAGACTACGAGTGCCAGAAGTAACTGGAAAGAGTTTCATGTTGGCTGGGAAAGTGTCCAGAAGTGAGGAATAGTCCTCTTGCCTCCTAAGGGGCACAGGGCATGTGCTGGGATGCCCAGAGGCTTTCTCATAGAAAGGTATTATTCTGTTTGTGGTCCATTTCCTGGGTTGAATTGGTTTTAGTGAGTTGGACAGTGTATGTGGGGAATGGAGGGATAATTTCACTAGAATTGTATGAGACATTAGAACATCTCCTTACTATTGCTTTTGCCAGTGTCTAGATGAAGAAAGGGTGGTACATGGATAAAGGAAATACTTAGGAGATTATTTTAATTCTTTTAATTCAATAATAAATATGATAGCAGAAATAAAAATTGAATAAGAATGAATCATGTAAAATGCAAATAAGAACAGTTTCTTTTAGATGTGATATTGTGCTGATAATGCATGGTTCTTATTTCATTACTTTTTCTACAGTGAGTATGGGTGTATTTAGAATATGTAAAATCATTTCTCAATTTTTCTGTGTATAATTGTACATCCATTTATTGTTCTTCTGATTATGGAACTCATATACAAGCCTGTAAAAAAGCAATATAGACAAAAACAAAGCAGAATGAAAGGGAATAGACTGAGTAACATAAAAGGGAATAAAGGGTTAAAAATATTCCATTGTATGGATATGCAGTGATTTGTTTATTCATTTCCTGAAAGACATTTGGATTGTTTCCAGTTTGGGGCTATTATAAATGAAACTGAGTAGTCATTTTCAGATCCTTGTGTGGACATATGTTTTTATTACTCTGGCTAAGTATCTAAGAGTGGAATATCTGGGTCATTTAGTAGGAGTATGTTCAACTTTTTAGAAAACTGCCGAAGTCTTGAAAAATAGTTGTAACAATATACATCACAAATGGCAGTGTGTGATCCTGTTATTTCAGTTCATTTCAGTTTAGTCACTCAGTCGTGTCCAACTCTTTGCGACCCCATGAACTGCAGCACGCCAGGCCTCCCTGTCCATCACCAACTCCCGCAGTTTACCCAAACTCGTGTCTATTGAGTCAATGATGCCATCTAACCATCTCATCCTCTGTCATCCCCTTCTCCTCCTGCCTTCAATCTTTCCCAACATCAGGGTCTTTTCAAGTGAGTCAGCTCTTTGCATCAGGGGGCCAAAATATTGTTACTTCACTGTCTCACAAAACATTTGGTGTTTGGCTTTAGGCTTTTGACCGGATGTGTAGTGGTATCATATTATGGTTTTCATTTGCATTTCCCTAATGACTACTGAGGTTGAATTTATATTTATGTGCTTATTGGCTATCTGTATCTCTTTTTTGATAAAGTGTCTGTTCTCATCTTTAGACCATTCTTGAGTTGTTTCTTATTATTGACCTATTTTTTTTTTATATATTCTAGACACAGTTCTTTGTTGGATGTTTTGTAAATATCTCCCTCCATCTGTGGTTTGCCTTTTCATTTCTTAATAGTGCTTTTAAAAAACAAGTTTTTTTACACTCAATGAGATATAATATACAGATTTTTTTCCTTTAGAGTTTATGTTTCTTGTATCTTATCTAAGAAATTTTGTCAACCCTAAGGTCACTAAGATGTTTTTGTATGTTTTCCTCCAATAGTTTTATAGTTTTATCCCTTACCTTCCCATCTATGATGTATTTTGATTTATTATTTGTATGTGGTGTTAGATGAGAGTCAAGGGGTTTCTCTGGTAGCTCAGACAGTAAAGAGACTGCCTGCAATGCACAAGACTGGGAAAGGAAGATCCCGTGGAGAAGGAAACGGCTACCCACTTCAGTATTCTTTAGTGAAGGACAGGGAAGCCTGTCGTGCTATATAGTTCATGGGCTCACAGAGAGTCGGACATGACTGAGCGAGTGACATACACAAGGTTCATTTTTATCTTTATATGACAATCCAGTTGTTCCAGCACCATTTGTTGAAAGATGATAATCTTTTTCTTTTCAATTTCATTTGCATCTTTGTCAAAATTCCAGTTGACTATGTCTGTGTCAGTCTGTTTCTAAACTGTTTTGTTCCATTGTCTTGATTACAATAGCTTTAGAGTAAGTCTCATAATAATATAGTATAAATCATCTAACTTTATTCTTACATATCAATTTTAGAACTATATAATCAATTGCTACTAAAAAATGCCTCCTGGGATTATGTTTTCCTTTAGGATTTTAATACATCTATAGATCATCTGAAGGAGAAGTGACATCTTAAAATACTATCTTCATACATAAAGAACAATATGAGTATGATGTGTCTCTCCATTTATTTGGGTCTTCCTTCACTTTTCCCAGTAGAGTTTCACAGTTTTCAGTGTGTTAGGGTATTAGATTTGTCTCTAAGTATTTTATATTTTTGATACTACTAGAATTGACGTTGTTTTAAAATATCCTCAGCCTTGTGGAAGTTCTGGAGTTTGTTCTCTCTCATCCTTTTGGGTGGATCCTTCCTTGATCTCAGGTGATCTCCACACATGCTGTGCTGATCAGTGCTCAGCTGGTGACTTCTGGAGACGCTGTAGGTCTCTGAGTTCTCTATATGTAGCTCTCTGCTTTCTGATAAACTTCTCTGTGATGTACGGTAGCCCTGGCTTCTCCACTTCCATCTCTTTTTCTTCCACTATGGAAGATCTCTGGACTTCTCCTTGAGCTACAACCTAGAATCTCTCTTAAAGGCACCAAGCTGAAGCAATCTAAAGTTCATTGTATCTCCTTGCTCTGAGATCATGGCCCCGTGAAGTCTGATATTAAATGCCTGAAAGCAATGTATTTTGTCTTTTGTTGTTGCTCTTACCAAAAGGGTAAATTCAGTCTCTCCATCATGTTCAGAAGCAGAGCTCCTTTTTATCCATTTTTCAGTGCCTCAGTCAAGCATCATGCCTGTCTATGAAGCATACTTTGATCACCACTGCTGTAGGCAAAAATAATGTCCCCCAACGATGACCATGCCCCACTTCTCAGAACCTGTAAATATGTTATATTACATAGGAAAAGGGACTTTGCCGATGTGACGAAGGTGAGGAATCTTGAAAAGAGGAGATTATTCTGGATACCTCGGGTGAGCTCAACCAAATCACAAACTCTTAAAAGTGAAGGACTTTCCTAGTGCAAAAATGAAAGAGATGGCTAAGTAAGAATGAGTTGATCTTTAGTTTTTGGCTCTGGCTTTGTAAGTGAAAGAGGGGCGTCACCCATCAGAGAATCCATGTGGCCACTAGAATCTAGAAAAAAACACGGATATCAGTTCTCCTCTAGAAATGCCAGAAATCAACCAGCCCGTGACATCTTGACTTAGTCCAGTGAGCCTAACAGAACTGTAAGATGTTAAGTTTCTGTTGTGTTAAGGCTCTACCTCTGGGATTACGTGTCAACAGCAATAGAGAAAGAAAATAGCTGCAGAAAAATTTAAAATTTTAAAGGGCTAAACTTTAAAATATATATATAGTAAACCAGCTTTATCTTTCTTTATAATCTGTAGCTTGTATTGTCACAATTTCAGTATCGATTTGTTAAAATGTTCTCCAAAATATTTTTCCAGTGGAGGCTTCATGAACTCTATTCCATGGTTGATGTTTTGTAGATAGTGTTCTAGTCTTATTAGCTTCTCAGCCATCTGTCACTCATTTGCTAGTCACTAGTCATCCTTTCCTCTGGGTGACAACTTCAGTATTTGATCTCACTCTGTCCCTTCTACTTTAGCATCACGATAATTGTTTTCATGTAGCGGGATAGCTTGTGTCAAAAAGATTGAGATGGATTTAAGAATCAGAATGTGAGGAGTACAGTCCAGGTTTTGTTCTTGTGTCACTTTGGGCAGTTTCACTCTGTTAAATGGAATTCATGTTGATGTGTCTTAGGGGAAACTGCATTTACTCTTGCACAGCAGCCCCATGGGATGTGGAAGGAAGAAGAGAAAGGATTCAAAATCCTTTTGTGGTTGAATTTTATTTTTATTTGGAGAATGAAAAATTAAGAGAGGATTGTGCTCAGAGACTTAGAATTTTAATGTCAGTCAGCATACAAAGAAAGAATATATGTATAAAGAATACATTTTAAAAATTGAGGAAAATTTTATAAATAGTGAAATACCAGATTTCAGTATACACTGTTTTGAGTTTTGTGTACATATGTGTAACTACCACTTGAATCAATAAATAGGCCTGTTGTGAGTTGTGTCTATTTGGCCTGGATTTGTGTAGCTTGACTCCTCCCTTGGACATGGTTCTTTTAAGTGACCAACGTGTTTGCTTCCAAAGCCTGGCTGTGATGGAGGCTTTGTTTCCTTTTGCTTGACTTTATATATGTGAATAAACATTGAAGAACTTCTCATAGACTGGCAATCAATCATCATTACTCCTTCTAATATGACAAAACTGTCTCATCATTTTTGTGTAACAGCTTCTGTTCTTTGTCAAAATATGTTCACATTTCATATAAATAGTGCATATGTAATATTTATTTGCTGATTTTTAAATTCAGTACAATATTACATACATTTTTCTTAAATACTATATCAGCTTTACAGTGAACATTTTGTAGAACTACACAGTTAGTATTTTCAAAATACTTCTTTGGAGGGAGCATATTGTGCCAAATACCGTGGAAGCACCAGAGAAGCAAAGATTCATACAATTTATTTGAAAATAAAATTGAACAAACAGGGAGGGATAGAAATAGGATCTACAGGAGTTATTTAGGTTTTATTTTTTAATTCCAAGGAAAAAACGCGTGTGTTTGCTGATGACAATGATGTAGGAGAAACAGGAACATGAGTGACGTAGGAGATAGATTTGCTGGAAGATGTCCTGGGGCAAACGAGATATAGAATTTAAGGGAGAGTGTATGGGACAGACTGGGAAGGTGAGGAGCTGTGATGGTGAGAGAGTTGGGGAGATTCCCTCTGACTGCTTCAGTATGCTTAATAACTGTAAAAAAGTAAAAAGCAAAGTGATCAGCAAAGAGTGGGGATGTTGGAGAAGGTGCTGAAGTTTTGAGAAAAGAGAAATACAAAAGGGTGGCCCTGGCCAGTTGACAGTTCAGATATTGATTGCTGGGAGGATGAAAGTCAAATTAGGGGGTTGTGACCATTCCATGAAAAGTGATGCCAGTCAGTGTGGGTGTGGCCAACAAAGGAATGAATTAAAGAATTCAGGCTTATTTCTAGGAGGTGTTGTATATCCCAAAATAGTTGTGAGCAGAGCAGAAAACTCTCTGCAGAGTGAAATGGTCAGTTTCTTTTAAAAAAGTAAATAATTAATTTGTCCTTAAGTTGCTAAGCATGTACACTAGAATTCTTTATCTTCAAATTAGTTAAACTTTCTATGCAGCTGGGTTCCTTTTGACAAGTAAACCTTTAAGGAGATGACACGTGAAGTTTCCTCGAAACTTGGGGGCTTTGGAGCCTTCTTTGAGTTGGGTAAAATGTTGTTAAAAGAAAATATTTTGCAGCTTAAAAAATGAAAAACTCCCAACTTAAACAGCACATAAGAATTATTGGAATGATTTCAAAAATATCTTGAGGTAGATTGGACTTGCTTTCCAACAACATCTGTGTGGTTAAAAAATGAAGAGCTGATGATCATTGGGTGATTCCTTAGAAGTGATTGCATTGACCAAGGTAGCTACCACTCCAAAGGGAGGAAATTCTCATTAACTCATCCATCCTGTATGAGGTTCCTCCAGGCAAGGATCTGCCTAAGAGGTAATTAAAGACTGGGATCTGGGGCTCAGGTGTAAGTTCAGGTATAAGCAAGGGAGTCATAAGCATTAAGGAGCTTCTCAGGTGGTGCTGGTGGTAAAGAATCTGCCTGCCAGTGCAGGAGATACAAGAGACTTGGGTTTGATCCCTGGGTGGGAAAGACACTCTAGAGAAGGAAATGGCAACCCACTCCAGTATTCTTTCCTGGGAAATCCCATGGACAGAGGAGCCTGGCAGGCTACAGTCCATGGGGTCAGATATGACTGAAGCAACTTAGCACATAAGCAAGGAGCATAAGCGTTAGATGGACTTTGAGGTCAAGGAGGTAGATGAGGTCATTGCAATGAAAGCAGAGACCAGAAAAACTGTGGTACAAACTGAAGACCAGCTGGCATTTAGACCTTGAATATTACCCGCATGAATTCTTCCATCTTTCCAGTGTTTTATGATGGGTTTTTAAATCTAGTGTCAAATT
This sequence comes from Oryx dammah, assembly GCF_014754425.2. NCBI lineage: Eukaryota > Metazoa > Chordata > Mammalia > Artiodactyla > Bovidae > Oryx > Oryx dammah. Next base: position 23,235,831 of record NW_024070206.1, read on the forward strand.
TTATAACTTATTATTTCTGTCCTCTCTGGGTAAATTACAGGGTCTGATGATACTGGACTACCATTTCCTCAGGGCCGCCGCAGCCACGGGGTGGTGGTGAGTGGCGCCCCCTGCAGACGGGCATGTGCTGTGCAGGCGAGCCCCCTCCCCCCAATACCTCCAGGCTGAGCCCACTGTTCAGAGTTGGTTCTATACCTCCAGGCAGTTGAGTCTTCAGCCCCTGAGGGAGAAGGACACTGACAGTGGGGGCCCAGGACCCTGGCATTTATTTTGAAGTAAGAGCAGCAAATGGGTTTGCTGGTGTTTGGATTATTTTTTATTTTATGTATTAATTAATTTTAAGGTATTAGCCCAATAGGTCAACTAAAGTTATAAGTTAGAGAAGACAGTAGGGGTTCCTCAGCCTAATAAACCTGAATTAGAATAACTGTTTCTAAACCCTACTACCACCATCATAGAAAATGTAATATTGCATAGTATAGTATGATGTCATCATAAATTCTTAATACAGGGGGAAAATATGACATATTATGATATGCGTGCATGCATATGGGCACAGTTGTGTCCAACTCTGCAACCCCGTGGACTGTAGCAGCTGGGTTCTTCTGTCCGTGGGATTTCCTAGACAAGAATACTACAACTGGAGTGGGTTGCCTTTTCCTACTCCAGGGGTTCTTCCTGACTCAGAGACTGAAACTACGTCTCTTGCATTGGCAGGCAGATTATTTACTACTGTATCATCTGGGAAGCCTATGTTATGATATAACCTAGCCTCATCTAATCAAGTGTACGTTCGATTTGGAGCCTGGTGGGCTGCCGTCTATGGGGTCGCACAGAGTTGGACACGACTGAAGCGGCTTAGCAGCAGCAGCAGCAGATCAAGTTTAAAGTCAAGGTCAAGATTAAGGACATGGACTATGAGTTCAGGCAGTCTGGGTTCAAATGGTCACTCTGTTGGTTACCACCTGTATGCTCTTTCCATACCTGAATGTCCTCATCTGTAAGGGACGGTTGTGAGGATGAAATGTACCACCACAAGGAAGGCTCTTAAGACATCTTTGGTACATCCTGAGTAATTGGTAAAGGTCAACTGTTGCTGTGATTTTATCCAAAGTGGGTCATCCTTTCTCATCCACAGAGCAGGTCACTCTACTGAGGTTTTGTAAATCCATAGCTAAGAGAGAGGAAACTGATGAGAAGTCAGTAGCTAACATGTAAACATGATCTATTATTATCACAGTCATCAATCTTCAATCTCTCTCAGAAATGGCTGGACACCTTGAGGGTTAAACGTCTGTTGTTCTGATCAGATAGACATTGACATATGTTTCTATTTTCTGAGATGAAGTGCTTTTATTTCTGTTCAAGAGCTGGTAATGCATTCTCTAAAGAACTCATTCTTCTGAAAATTTGTAATTTTGTGTGATTAACTAAGGATGAAGCAGTGCATCGGAATTTAAATTTCCAACCCCTTCAAGATTTATAGTCAGAAAACCACATGGCACTTACAGGAAAATGAATATTTGAAGAAAGGGTTTTCTCCTCCTTACGGAGTGCTAAGTGATTCCATTACACACTCCCATAGATTTTTCTTTAGAAGCTGAATTGCTGTCCAGCTTTATTTAAAAATCAACCTCAAAATCCCAGAGTATAATTTTGGGGTCCAAACCTCATGCATATTTATCTTTAGGAAATTGATAGGGATGTTAGAAATTTGCAATGAGATAAATAATTGAGTTGAAAGGAGGCTTGGGATTAAAAATTTAAAGAGCTTGCTTAAAACCATTTGACCAGATAGTCCTTGAACTTCTGAGAGCCTGAGTTTTGTTGAGATGAAATGAACCGAATCTGCGAGGCCTTTTGGGTCAAGTCTCTGCTCCAGATGGATGCTCGTAATTGAAGTCTTGCGGAGAACACATAAAATCTTGTTTCCCTGGTTTTCAATCTTTAATCACAAACGTTTCCGTCTGAGCAATCCTCAAATTAGAATCATAGGCTTTTAGAGCTGGAAGGGGGCATCGAAATGATTTAGAGCAAGGCTTCATTATATGGAAACAGGCATGACATTTTGGTTAATGTAAGGCCAATCATTTTTTAAAATTTATTGATTTATTTATTTTTGGCGGCTTTGCTGCTGGCCTTTGCTGCTGCGCTGGCTTTCTCTAGTTGCGGTGTGTGGGCTTCTCATTGCCTTAGCTTCTGTTGTTGCGGGACACGGACCTCAGAGTGCTCGGGCGTCAGTAGTTGTGGCTCATGGGCTCTAGAGCACAGATTCAGTAGTTGTGGTGCACAGGCTTAGTTGCTTTGCAGCACATGGGATCTTCCTGGACCAGGGATCGAACCTGTGTCCTCTACATTGGCAGGCAGATTCCTATCCACCTGTACCACTAGGAAAGTCCAGGACAATAGTTTGTATGTCATCAGTCATATATTTTCTTTGACATTAGCTTCTCAAACAAAAGCAAGCATAGTATAGTTAGAATCTGCTAGAAAGACATACTTTGTATTGACCAGTTCTGTACAAATTGGCTATTCATTCAGATATTGGCCCCAAACCTTCAAACTGTTTGGAGTGCAGGGGAAAGCTTTTAAGCAATAACATAATTTTTATATTCATTAAACAAGCATATGTCAATTTCGTTGGCCTAAACGGAGCTGGGGTGGGATGCTTGCATAGTGATGTATGGGTGTGTCTATTCCCTCTTCCTTAAGCAAAGGCATTCAGTAAAAATGCAGATGAGGAAAGAACACTTACATATCAGAAACATGAAAAATTATAACTAGAGAAATACAAGGTGGGGGAAACAAAGATCTGAAATAAGAGAAAGGACAGACGGTGCCTCCATCCAACAGATGAGGACGCCAGATTTCAAGGACACTAAGCAATTTGTCATCCAGTAAGGGAGGCCCTTGTTAAAATGCAGGTTCTGATTCCATAGGTGTGAGGTAGGGCTGGGGATTCTCATTTCTGACAGCCCTGAAGGATGGGTGATGCTGCCACTGTGGGTCTGTTGGCCACAAGGCACCTACTTTATATCCTTCATGGGATCAAAACCAAAGATCAGAACAACATGTCTAAGCAAACGATTTTGTTCTTAAGAATGCTCACCTGTGGCTTTCAGGAAAAGACCCCAATTTGGACAGTTTTGTGAGACAGGACAGGTTTAACCTCAGCATCTTAAACTTCACTTTGTGTTTTGATTGACTTAAGGCTCAGGATGACCCTGAGGGAGCCACTTCTGGGTTTGCTTTTTCTCTGCTAAGACCAGACTCTTAGGAAAAATTATTTTACACTCATGAATGTATGCCCAAGGCCAACTGTGAATACTTTTCTTGGACAATTTGAGCGTCAGCAATACTCAAATTCCGTAGTTCTAGCACATCGTTTCTCAGTCACTCCAAGAGCTGTGTCCATTCTGGATGCTGAGAGATGCTGTCTATCCACAGGTGACCTTGAAGTCCTATCACAGTGGGGGTATTTTACATGTTTAGCTTCCATGAGTTTCCTCCTGAGCATCATCACCCTCAACATCCATTCCCACTGAATTGCGGCTACATGCAATTCATGGCTGCGGTCCTTGCAAGAGAGAATCTCTTTCCTGCTTTATCAGTGTCCATGTATTCCCAGCTGAGTGACGCTGGGATTTAACTCTAGTTATCAGCCTGCTTTCATGGTGGCTCAGGTGGTAGAGAATCTGCCTGCAACACGGGATACCTGGGTTCAATCCCTGGGTTGGGAAGATTGAGTGACTAAAACTTTCATCAACCTGGTACCTAGGAGAGGAGGTGGGAGCATCTCTTGAAGGAGGTAGGATCTTTCTGGGGAGAGGGCTCAGCAACACCTCCCAGCATGGAGGAAGTACTGGCTTTGTGGGGAATGTTGTCACATCCTGGAGTTCTAGGGGTTAGGGTCTACAGAGCCAAACTCTACTGGAACATCCATCCAGCTGTCCTGTCTCATGCTTCAAGGTCTAATGTCCTCTTCCAGGCCTCTAGACTGTTTTGGCTGACTGTTCAGCTCCTCTGGAGCTCTGTGCTTCTAGTGAGTGAGTCTGTTCCTCATCTGAGTCAGATCTTTGATGACAGGCAAGAGGGGCCATTTTGAAAGCAACCAAAAAGGCTTCTGATTCTTGCTGTTACCTTTTTGCTATTGTTGTTGTTCCGTTGCCAAGTCATGTCCAACTCTTCACAACCCCATGGACTGCAGCACTCCAGACTCCCCTGTCCTTCACTATCTCCCGGAGTTTGCCCAAATTCATGTCCATTGAGTGGGTGATGCCATCCAATCATCTCATCCTCTGTTGCCTTCTTCTCCTTCTGCCTTCAGTCTTCCCAGTATCAGGTTTTTAATTACCACTGGATTTTTATTTATTTATTTTATTGAAGTATAGTTGATTTACAATGTTATGCAAGTTTAGGTGTATAGCACAGTGATTCAGTTATACATATACATATTAGTCTTCAGATTCTTTTCCATTATGTGTGTGCATGCTAAGTCGCTTCAGTTGTGTCCAACTCTATGAGACCCTGTGGACCATAGCCCGCCAGGCTCCTCTGTTCACGGGATGCTCCAAGCAAGAATACTGGAGTGGGTTGCCATGCCCTCTTCCAGGGGATCTTCCTGGCCCAGAGGTCAAACCTGAGTCTCTAGTGTCTCCTGCATTGGCAGGCGGATTCTTACCACTGAGACACCTGGGAAGCCTCTTCTCCCTTATAGGTTATTACAAAGTATTGAGTACAGTTCCCTGTGCTACCTCTAATTGTTTGTTCATGGCCCTTGGCTTCTCATTTTGCTTCTGTGGCGTCTCAATGCAATTTAGCAATATCCAGCCAACTCTACTGTCCTTGTGGCAATTACTCCCTCATATCTTTCCAGTGCCTGGATTGCTGCCCTTAGAGGGGCTTTCCCTATGCCAGGATGTCTTTCTAGGTCACCAACAAAGAACTCTGCAGCAACGGGGTTACTGCTTACATCTGAGTCTAAGTGTGGCAGACACTGCTCAGGATGGTGTCCTCCTTGGCACCTCCTTGGTCAGTGAAGCAGCCTGGCCCTGGCTTCTTCAGCCCCTGTCTCCTTGAACCAAGTGTCTATCACGTGTGTTAGTTGAAATCCTTTGGACAGCAGACACCAGGAAGGGATCAGACATGCAGGGCAGTGATTAAAGGAGTGCCCAGGGAGGATCATGGGAAGACTCATGAAAGACAGTGAGACACTTGGCCTGGCATACGTGGTGAAAGCAGATGGAAGCAGGGGTGGTAGAGGATGGGGCAGAAAGAGAATCAAACCTCAGAGCAGTGCTAGTACCTGGAGCAGCATCCTGGTGGCAAAGTGGACTAAGAGAAGTCCCCAGTCTAGAGGCATGGCCATGCCCCCCCTGCCCCACTGCCCAGTCATTGGCTGGAAGCAGTCCCAGGGGAGCATAAGCCTTGATATTCACATGGTGGGGTCCGGGGCAGGGGGACCAGTCGTAGAGGTCAACTCTGCTTCCCACTGCCACCATCAAGGACTGTAATTGCTTCCTGGCTAATAATGAACACTTCTTGAGCATTTATTATAAGCCAGGCACCATGTAAGGAGAAAATTTTCAATTTATCGTTCCCTTTCATCTTCCCAATGAGTATAAAGATGATTCCCTGGTTTCAAAATTGAACCGAGACTTGTTCAGTTGCTCAGTCATGTCTGACTCTTTGCAACCCCACGGTTGCAACCCCACTGCAGCATGCCAGGCTTCCCTGTCCTTTACCTTCATGTCTGACTCTTTGCAACCCCATGGACTGCAGCACGCCAGGCTTCCCTGTCCTTCACCATCTCCTAGAGCTTGCTCAAACTCTTCTTCATTGAGTCAGTGATGCCATCCATCCATCTCATCCTCTGTTGGCCCCTCCTCCTCCTGCCTTCTATTTTTCCCAGCATCAGGGTCTTTTCCAGAGTTGGCTCTTCACTTCAGGTGATCAAATTATTGGAGCTTCAGCATCAGTCCTGCCAATGAATATTCAGGGTTGATTTCCTTTAGGATTGATTGATTTGATCCCCTTGCTGTCCAAGGGACTCTCAAGAGTCTTGCCCAGCACCACAGTTCGAGAGCATCGATTCTTTGGTGCTTAGCCTTCTTTATGGACCAACTCTCACATCCATACATGACTACTGGAAAAACCATAGCTTTGACTATATGGATCTTTATTGACAAAGTAATGTCTCTGCTTTTTAATATGCTGTCTAGGTTTGTCATAGCTTTTCTTCCAAGGAGAAAGCATCTTTTAATTTCATGGCTGCAGTCACTGACCACAGTGATTTTGGAGCCCAAGAAAATTAAGTCTTTCACTGTGTCCATTGTTTCCCCATCTATATGCCATGAAGTGATGGGACCAGATGCCATGATCTTCGTATTTCTTTTACATCTCAATAGAGATATTAAAGTTCTTCCAAATCTTACTCTATTGCAAGCATATTTGCTGGTATTGTCCATAGTCACGTTTGAACAGAGCCCTGGCCCTCCGTGGACATCCACTTCTCTCCTATGACTGCAGCTGCAGAGCCTTCGGGCAGGGCCACCCAGCCAGGGGGCTGCCATGCACAACTGAGCTGAGTGCAGGTAATCAGTGGAAACTTGATAGCTACCACTTTGGCTGCAAGAAGCCCTGTTTGCCCCAGTGAGCTAAAGAGACATTATTATTTATTATGTTTGCCCTCCTGAAAACTGTAGGGAACATGATCCAACTCCCATTTTCTTCATAAACTTTCCCTAGGAATTCTAGTTCATAGTGATGTACAGTTTGACAATTAGTACTCCCATCATTTAATACAATAGTCTTTCATCAGATTTTGTTGAAAGCCTACTATGTGCTGGGTGCTCTGAAGGAGCGAGGGAAAGGCAAAGTTCTCACTTTGTGTTCCAGCAGTGATATATGTACTGTACCCATGAAATGAAATTCCTGTTGGCTTTGTTGCCTTTGTGATAGTATAATCTGTTCTTTGAGAGTAGAGAATCTCTTTGTCAACAACCTCTTTGCATAATCCCTGACACCACCCTGAATGCAGTTTAGACCATTTAGTCAAATGAATGTGTTGTCTCTCTCAGGGATATTTGCGTTTGAAGTCTTAATTTTATATACAGGAAGAAAGATCTGGGAACAGCCATTGAAGAATTTTTAATGAGGGAGTGGGTGAAGATTTACTTGTTCCAAATAAGTGAGAAAGGGTAATTCTTTCTCCGTACTTCTGAAATGAAATCTCAGTGAGTTTCAGCTCTGCCTACATTGAAAGAAAGTAGGCAGAGCTGAAACTCTATTCTTGTAACTTCAAAGAAAGTTAAAGGTTTCACTGATTGCAGTAGGTAAAGCTAGCAGCTGTAAATTAAATATCTGAGATTCAGTAGCTGAGAAGAAGTTTATTTCTTACTGATGTCAAGTCCAGTACATGCTTGGCAGATGGTCTATGTCATGGTCATCCCAGGACCAAGTTTTTAGGCTCTTTCCATTCGGCTGGCAGAGAAGAAGTTCTAGGGTGAAGACACACCCTCTTCCTCACAACTTCCATCTGCAATTGATGTGTATCTTTCTACTCCTGTCCTATTGGTTAGAACTCAGTCACGTGACCCCATGTGATACAAATACAGCTTTGCTTTGTGCCCACGAGGAAGAGGAAACAGGTTTCATCGAACATATAACCATCTCAGCCTCAGAATTTGTACCCTGTTGTTCCAGAATAGCTCAGTAACCTTGGATATTTCTGACAAATGCTTATGAATAATTCACTTTGACACAGCTGAGCAATACCATATGCTGGTTCTATTTGTGCTTCCTTCAATTTTTTCATCTAGGCTGCTTGTGTTGTTATAGTAAAAATAATAACAATTCACACTGATTCACATGACATTAAATAAAAGTTTCATTTTACAGGTAATTAGTATGGTCTTAGGGAAAAGTTAAAGTTTTAGTCACTCAGAGATGTCAGACTCTTTGTGACCCCATGGACTGTAGCCACCAGGCTCCTCTATCCATGGGATTCTCCAGGCAAGAATACTGGAGTGGGTTGCCATTCCTTCTCCAGGGGATCTTCCTGACCCAGGGATCAAACCCTGGTTTCCTACATTGCAAGCAGATTCATTACCATTTGAGACACCAAGGAAGCCCCAGTTATTTTGTAAAATGAGATTGTGTGCACAAAGACAGTCTAGAGGTAAAATTATAAAAATTTTAATAGTTATCATAAAGGCTATCTCTTTGGAAAAAAGAAACATTTTCCACTCTCTGTATCCCTGTATTTTCTGGAAATTTTTAGAATAAGCGTATGTAATTTTAAAGTCAGAAATATTAAACCATTCTAATTAAAATAATAGGAATCAACTTACGTATGGCATAGGTAAAAGCATCAGTACTTCCACGTGCTTTATTTTATGCTTCTTGGCGTCAGGAAGGCAGGTGTTGGAGCATTATGCCCATTTTGCAAATGAAGAAACTTAAACACAGGTGGTGAAAGCAGTTTACCCAGAACAAACAGCTAGAAGTAGCCAGTGTGGGACTTGAACCCAGATCATGTCTTTTTAAATTCTGTGTTTTTCCCATAATGTCAAGAGCCCGGAAGTGGTTTCAGGAGCCTGGAAGTGAAATATTGTGCTATTGAATGTTCAGGTTCTTAGTTATTAAAGAAGAAAAACACACAGAAATGCGTTTGAAGGACTCTTCCAGAGCATCTCTTAGAAACCAGAGAATTTTTGCTGTTACTTTCCCAATGACGTGATGCCGAACTAGGAGAAGGAAAGTGCCCAGTGCTTTTAGGTTTTTTCGGGGGAGGGCTTTCTGACAAGGAAATTAAAATGGCCTGTCGCCTTTGTCACTTCCATCCACTTGGACAGAGTTTGTTATCTTGGCCCTGGGCAGCTCTTTTTATAACAGGGAACGGAAAAGTTTCTAGGCTATCTCATTTGTGCCACATCTGATCCAGATGGCTTTGCACACTCCAATTTTAGTTCCTATTTTGTTTTCACCTCTCAGGGTAAAAAAGAACAGCCTGTAACATTGCTGCAGAGAAATTTCTGGAGCACAAAGCGCACGGTGAGTGCACAGGAAAGGCCACATTGCCGCTGCTGCCGCCGCTGCTCTGATGTGCTAATTGGCCTCTTATTGCCACAGCCATCATAGTCCTCAGCCTGTGAGTGGAGAGGGGCATGGTTTGGTCAGGGGTCTATTTTAGGGGCATCTGGTGGGATCCAGACAAGATGATTGGCACGCAGATTCTTAAAGATGCTCAATGAGGCTGGAAGTCTCATTAAGAAAGCTTGTTCAAGACTCACAGACATGGAGAACAGACTTGCCTTGCCAGGGGGAGGAGGAATGGGAGAGAGAAGGCTTGGAGGTTTGGGAGGAACAGATGCAAAGCTATTATATATAGAAAGGATAAACAATAAGGTCTTACTGTATAGCATGGGAAACTATATTCAATACCCTATGATAAACCATAATGGAAAAGAATATGAAATATATATATATATTTATAACTGAGTCACTTTTCTATACAGCAGAAATTAACTCTATGTTGTAAATCAACCATACTTCAATAAAACCAGTATTTAAAAAATAAAAGAAAGCTTGTTCATAAGCTGAAGGGCAGAGAGGAAGAGAGAACCACTTCCTAGGAACCAGGATTTGGACTGGGCTGGAAATAGTCATTATGTGACCCAAAGGGTATGTTCAAGTGGAAGCTAATGACAACTAAGGTTAGAGCTGAATAAGCTAGTCCAAAGACATCCAGCTTTTATGTCACTTGCCCCAACTTCCCAATGCCTCTCATTCTCACTGCCTTTAATCATCCTCTTATCACTACTGCATAGGCTATGCTCTCTTCAGGCTTTCCAACAGAGCAATGTTTTTTTCCTGGTTGTGTTCCAAATAGTCTTTAAGCTTAAATCTAGATTTAGCCTCTCCTGGTAATAATTTGAGGATACTGGTCTAGAAGAAAAGCACTTGTGCAATTATTTGATTTGCAAGCTAAACTAAAAAAATTTTTTTCTTCCATGAAACACCATTATTACTTGAAAGAGTGACTGACAAACTGTGATTATTCAGATTTGAATATTTGGTAGATATTTCCTGAAGAATGAACAAAGCAAGCCTGTCATTCTGAGGAAATAAACTGACCATCTTTGTTGCCAATGCTAACATTAGAATTTTGTAGAATATGTATCCGACCCTATAAGCTGGATTACTTCCCAACACTTGAAAGACTTTGTTGATAAGATTGATGGTGATATTAATAAATGTGATTTTTTAATATTTTCTAATAAATTGTGTCATTGTTAGGAAAATGTGCTGAACTTGATGTATCAATATTTTCCACATGACCTAAGTATGATATTACAAAAATGTGCATGAGCAGAAGTTCTATTCAAAGTGTAAGACAGACCAATGGAGCAAGAAACTTCACTGTTATGTTTTCAGATTCTACATTCCAACAGAGCAAATTTTAAAGAACCATGGTGGTTGTGGTGGCGTCACATTATTTTAGGTGGCAGAATCATTTTGGCCATGAGAAGATTTTCTCTATTATTTTGGAAGAGCCCCCTGAGAGCCAGGGCATAATGTATACTAAAACCAATCTGCTCAAATGCTGTGGCCAAGCAGAGTCAAGGGGTAAATTCTCTGGTCATGGGGTGAGTGTCTGAATGTCACAAGGGGCAAAGGAGGGCACATGTCATCTTCTCCAGAAAAAACCTAGTATTTCTGACCCTATTCTTGAAACTTAGCTTGAACAGGAGGACACTCCAAAAATGTCTCCTGGCTAATTGATTGTCAAAAACTTGCAAGAATCATGATAGCAATGATTCTCTAAAGAGGCATGAAATGAAGCATACACATAAGCCAAGAATGTTTCAAGCTCTGTCACACTGGCCATTTGTCGTGGGAATTAATTTGGTTCTATCATTTGTAGATCCTTCGGGAAGTCAGATTTAGAGAGAGAAGCCATGATGGGCTCTAATTTCTAGAAGAGAAATTTCAGGCAGATGTGTGCACCAGATGTTACAGAACAGTGACAGTTTCCAAGCATGTTTTTGTGAGACTTGAAGTTTTATTAATACAAACCCTCTGTTTATGGAGTGAAGACGATGTGACCTGAGTGTAAGGGAAAAAGCACATGTCAGGGAGAATTTGTGCCAGTGTGGGGAGGGAGGCAAGGCTTGACTGTGAGCAAATGGTAAGGAAACAGTGTCCTTGATCCTGTTTCTGAGGGGGCTTAGAGCCTTCAGAGAATTCACAGAGCCACCTGGGAAGCTTTTCCATCTCTGTACATTATGCAATGCACGCAGGGTAATGAAGCCTTATATGTTGCTGTTAAACCTGAACTCCATATACATTAAATGCAACTTCCCAATTCAAGAAATAGTCAGTTATACTAAAAATACAGAGAAATCCCTTTAGAAACCTTTTAGATTTATCCCAAGAAAGTATGGCATTCCCACACATCTGTGAAAACAACCGCCACTTGGATAATAATTAGACTATATTTAAGATAGATAACCAACAAAGACCTACTGTAGAGCACAAGGAACTCTACTCAATATTCTGGAACTACCTAAGTGGGAAAAGAATTTGAAAAAGAATAGATCCATGTATACATATAACTGAATCATTTTGATGTACACCTGACACTAAGTGAAAGTGAAGTCGCTCAGTCGTGTCTGACTCTTTGGACTGTAGCCTACCAGGCTCCTCTGTCCATGGGATTTTCCAGGCAATAGTACTGGAGTGGATTGCCATTTCCTTCTCCAGGGGCTCTTCCCAAACCAGGGATTGAACCCTGATCTCCCACATTGTAGACAGACACTTTACCGTCTGAGCCACCAGGGAAGTCCTGAAACTAACCTGAAAGTAACACATTGTTAATTAATGTTAGTTGAATTGTTAATCAACTCTTCTCCAATATAAAGCACAAATTAAAAAAAAACAGAGTACTTATTTTGTAGAACTACTATTAGGATATGAAATAGAGCTATTAAAGTTTGCTTTATAAAATATGCTGAAAACAAAGAAACAAACAGAGCAAGTCAGAAATTCCAAGGAGATGGGTTACTAACACATATTCCCTGAAGAAGCATAGTTAGATACCAAAATGCCCAGGCTTGCCTCTCTTTGGCTGGTCTTATCACAGAGGTACCCTTGTGGCCTTGAGAGCCTGTCAGTCTCACTCAGGAAGACCTCATTTTATTTTTTATGCTGATTTTCATGTTGTATAAATTGTCATAATTCAGGGTCATTCCCAAGCACTAGCACACGTGTTTAACCTTTAAGGTTAAAAGCATGTGGCCTCTTAGGTACTCACTCATCTACTACTGCCCTCCAGTTATCCAACTGGGATCCTAGGAAGGGGACCAGGGAAAAGAAACCCCATGGAATTTTCCTGGGTGTCAGCAGGGTGCTCTGCAGAGAAGTAAACCAGCATGAAGACCTTGCAGATTGAAGAGAAGAGGGAAGTGGCAAACTGGGAGGGAAAGGGTCAGGGGAACTGTGGATTGAGAAGGAAAATTAAATGTATATATTGAGTTGGCCAAAAAGCTCATTCGGACTTTTCCATAAGATGTTATAGAAAAATGTGAATGAAATTTTGGCCCAATCCAATATTTACCAAGAGCCTAGAGCTGTAGTAATCTGTTAAATGAATCTCCTCTTTTTATTTATTCTGGTTCTCAAATAATTAGTGTTTTCCAATCATGCCTTAAGCTTTCCAGGCTGGCTTTGTTTTTTGACCTTGAACTGACCTCACCAATTTCCATGCACAACTTCTGTCTCACTCACTCTTGCCTTCAGAGAATTCACAGACACCCGTTGGCCCTTGACTGACTCGTCATTACACTTTCACCTTCGCAATCACCTTTTCAGATTGCCACGTCTTCTGTTTGTTTCCTCAGAAATCATTCACTCTCTGGATGTAACTGAGATTATCACTATTTGTGTATCATTTGGGAACATCATTAGCACTTGAAGATGTGCAAAGCTTCTCGGATTGAGAACCTTGACTTTTTTTGCCATGTCTAGACTGTTTTCCTCCACTTACTCTTTTCCTCAGTATGGGAGGATTTACTGTAGGTCTTGCGATCCTCTGAAAGATTTCACCACTTTCTCCTGTACATGTGATCTTTAAGGCTTTCTTTGCTTCTCTCTGCTTCAGTTTAATTCTGCTGAAAGGACTTTCCTTACAAAACTCTGTCCTGAGGCAGCAGGCAGAGCTGGGTAGCTTCTAGAAGGGACTCTTTCTGCTACCTTAGAAAGCTGAATCAGTCACCTACCCACCTTTGTCTGCTCCCATCTCCAGGCTCACCTACGAGGTGCTTCAGTATCTGCTGCTGTGTATTTAGTGCTTTCCATGTGTCTGACACTGTTCTCAGTATTTTATATGAATTAAAGCCAGAAGACAACCTTGTGAAGTAGGTATAATTACAGACACTACTTCCATTTTACAGATGAGGAAACTGAGGACCCAAAAGACATAATTAACTCCCCAGGGTCATAGAGCTCAGAGGTAGAAGAGTTGGGATATGAATGCAAATGACCTGGCTCTCCTATCAGGACTTTTCACTGCTGCATTTTTAGGTCAATACATTTAAATCTGCTTTTTTTCTGTTGTCCGCAGAGTTGGTCTCAGTTTGCATTTCATGTTGATCCAGTCCTGCTACTTCATGAACGCTTACTTTGACTCACTACAGAAACAAAATATTTTCCTGAGAGGAGGATACTGGCAGGGAAAACACCGGGAAATGAAACTAAAGAGCTACTTATTTTATGGAAGGCTTGAACTCTTGGAGGACTAACTTGATCTGTATAAAAAGGAGATGGTTTTGATTGTAATTGCTTATAAAAGTACTAGAAAAATGGGTGATAAGAGTGTTAGCAGATCAGTAACCAAAGTGCAAAGAAATCTAGGCTCACTCATCTGAATTAGACTCCACTAGTTTATTCACAAATACTCTGTGCCAGGGGGAAACTGGACTAGGGAAAAACAGTGAGCAAAAGAGCCCAAATCTTTGTCTTTAGTGAATTTACCTGCTCATGGGAATACAGATAAGATAAATAAGGTGAGTCAGTATAGCATATAGTATGTCCGATGGCAATACATGTCATGGACATGAAAGAAATAGGGAATGATGACGGGGTGGTGATTTAAAGATGGGGTGAAAGAAGCCACCCTGGGAAGGTGACATTGGGGGAAGACCTAGAGGAAGTGAGACGCGTGAATAACCAGTGGGAGCTTGTCTCGGGGAGGTGGACTCTGAATTTCAAAAGCCTTGCGCGAGAAAAATGCCATCATGTTTGATGAATTACAAGGAGCCCGTGTGGCTGAAGTAGAGAGAGCAACGAGCGAGTAATGAGATCTGGATATTATGAAATCTTCAGCCCATGATTAGGACTTTGATGGAAAACAACTCTCCCAGAAGCATGCCAGATAATGAAAATTTATTGAGAGGTCCCTCCTTAAAGATGCAGAGAGTATATAATAAAAGCCATTGTGGGAACCATCCTGTAAAAAATGGGATAGCTATGGACAGATGGGGAAAATCAGAACAGTGCACTTCAACCCTTATTAGGTAAGCAGCTTCCTTTATGTCAGAGTTGATTTTATCAGCTTGAACTAGAAAATGACAACTGTAAATGCCAAATAAAATATAAAAAGCAACTATCCGAGGCAGTGAAGAATGGTCAGAAGAAGAAGAAGTTGGAGGGGAATGCACCATTACAAGAAGGTCAGTACACTTATTCTTATTTTATGCATCCTCGCCCCATGGGGCATTTCCCAGTTCTTGGGGAGCAATGCAGATAGAGTTCAAGCAGAAAACCAGGGTCCTATTGGCCTGAGGAGTCAGAAGATGGAGACCGAGACTGCCAGAGTTACTAGAAGCTGGTTGAGAGAGGAGAGGAGTGATTCTAGGAAGGAGAACCATGGGGGAAGTTTCCGAATTTGTATGTAAACCCCCTTAACTCTTTGCTGACTCTTGGTCTGGATAAGGTTAAGATTACAAGAATCCAAGAGGAGGAAATAGCCAGAGAGTTAAAAGACCTGAACAGGTATTTCAGCAACTGCCATCACAGGGGTGTAGAGGCTTCTGAATCTTAGGAAGATAGAGAGATGTAGACAGTACCCTGGGTTGTTGTTCAGTCGCTCAGTCATGTCTAATGCTTTGTGACCCCATGAACTGCACCATGCCAGGCTTCCCTGTCCTTCACCATCTCCCAGAGTTCACTTAGACTCTTGTCCATTGAGTTGAGGATGCCATCCAACCATCAAAACCCCAAAGGACTAGACCATGGGAGTAAAGACCATATCTTTGGGTTAAAAAATTGATCCTAGGACAAGATGGAAACAGGGCTAACAAACTGCCAAGCCACAGCATTAAAACAGGAGGGAGCTTGGATTTTGAAGGACATGCCGGTGTGATCTGTAGAGTGAGCGGGTTGTAGAATGTCAGGAAATGAGCTCAGACACAAGTGAAAGGACCAGATCGTGTGGAGCTTCACAGGTATGGTGAAGATTCTGGTTTTATATTATGATGTGATCAAAGCTACGGGATGTCCTGAGGGAGGCAATGACATAAACATATTTGGTAAAAATCATCACTTAGCCTCCTCTGTGGAGACCGGGCTATAGGAGTGAAAGTGAAAGCCAGTTGTTCAGGTGAGATGATGCTAATATGACTAGGATGGTGGAGAGGAGAGGTGGTGTTTGGTTCATGCATTGAAGATCGACAGAACTTTAGGAGGGTTGGATATGGATGAGAGAGAGAGAGAAATCAAAGAGGATTATTTTCTTTAGATAATTATTTATTTGTGGCTGTACCGGGTCTTCATTGCTGCCCGGGCTTTTCTCTGGTTGGCGGCGGGCAGAGGCTGCTCTGTAGTTTCAGTGCTTGGGCGTGCACTGCGGGGCCTTCTCTTGTTGAGGAGCACGGACTCTAGGACACATGGGTTTCCGCAGTTGCAGCACGTGGGCTCACTAGTTGTGGCTCCTGGGCTCTTGAGCGCTGGTTCAGTAGTTGTGGCGCATGGGTTTAGTTGCCCTGGAGCATGTGGGATCTTCCTGGACCAGGGATCCACCCATGTGTCTTGCACTGGCAGGCAGATTCTTTACCCCTGAGCCACCAGGGAAGCGCTCAAGGATCTTTCTTTACATGCCCTGGCTTGGAAATGTTTATCCCTTTGGCTTAAGGCAGATGGCAACAGGCAGGGGCACACAATCCATCATACTTCTCTAAGATGGAGTCAACACTGGAGGGTGGCTACATAAAAAACACACCTCCCCCACATTTTACACTTCATCTTATGTTATAGCTGACCCCACTGTTCAGTCAAATACACATGAGAACTGTACCTTCTACACAAGGTGGGAGTGATCTCAATTGTTACTGATAACTATAACTAACAGCCAAATATAAATATTATCAAGAAGAAGATAGAAACACTTGGTAGCATCTTTGTCAGAATGCTGGTTAAATAGCACCTTTAGGGCCAAGGCAATGTTTGAACCTAACAGGCAGCAAGGTGAAATGTTCCATGAAGAAGTGAATAGTGACTTTAAAAGTTTTATATCCTGGGAGCAGAAAGGTGGGCTTTGGTTTCCCAGCTTCCAGTTTCTTCTTTTGGAGACTAGCATCTAAAGCATTCCTACAGGAAGTTTTAGAAATGCATTTCAGAGGCACCTCTAGCTCCTGTGAGTCTTACCTACAGCCCAACGTGGCTTTTGGAATTTTCCCTGTAAATGCTTGTTATTTCACTTAATATCTCACATCAGGGCCAGAGAATCTAGTACTTCTGAGTTTAGTGAAAGGCGAGTGTTATCCAGAAGCTTGGGAAACAGATAACCTCGCCAATAAAGTTCTTTTATACTTTGATTCTTCACTCGTGCATTGGGCACAGCCCAAGCATCCTTCTACTTCCCATCTTCCATACAGGCTGCCTCATCCCCCTCCTTCTGTGGTTCGTACTGCTTCAGCTCAAGGTCAGTTCCTTGGGGAACCATTGCATCTTGTGTTTTCCCCCAAAACTTTGGCTCCTGAATGACTTGGGCTTCGGAAATACATACTTTTCTGAGAGTGACATAAACAACCTGTTTGTCATTTCTATTCCTAAAATAAAATGCTACACATGGAGAGTCAACACAGAAACAAGAACAAGAGAGAAGGTAATTCTGGGGCCTTAGACAGTGTGCTGTTGCCTGACACAGAGCACCGCCAAGCTAAAGGCTCACTTTCTTTGACCTGCCCATTGAGAAGTGAGCTTGAACTAGATCAGGAGAAGAACCTCCCCGGCCACCAGGAGATATGGTACTAATCCTGCTCCCTGGTGAGAGATGCATCCAGCTACTCACTGGTACTCTTACCACAGAGCCCAACATGCTCCCAGAATGAACCCTCTGGAAAGTAATCAAGACATTCTTCCAGGTCAAGAGCTTTGTTCTCCTCATAGTAGGCTTTTCCTGGGAGAAATAAGTGCCCATGCATGAGCAATATGAAAACAAATCCATCAACAGCATTTGACTCAGAAGCCTAAGTGCTCCTGTTTTGATATGCTTGTCTTGAAATTACTGTGCAGTCTTGTGGACTCCTCTTTACCCAGGAGGGAGTCAGAGAACATAGGAGAAAGGACAACTCTACCAAAAGTAACAAAAAGACAGTTAAACCTGACAATCAAAATCCTAGTGGATTTGTTTTTTAGTTCTCCTTCACTTGAAATGAGAAATGTTAGCATGTGAATAAATGTAACTCTGAGATAATTTTCTTTTCCATGAAGTTCATTCATGTGTTCATTTATACACTCAACAGTTACACGTCATTGCCACTGGGTCACTGGTAAAGACTTTACCAGTCTACCCAAGCAGCTTGTAATTCACTGCAGCAATGTGCAAATGCCCTCTAGCTGTTGAAGATGGTGAAGTAAGGTATCAATAAGAAGAAAACATAGGACCTTCCGGGTGGTCTGCTTCTCTTGTGGCTCAGCTGGTAAAGAATCCACCTGCAATGCAGGAGACCTGGGTTTGATTTCTGGATTGGGAAGATCCCCTGGAGAAGAGAAAGTCTACCCACTCCAGTGTTCTGGCCTGGAGAATTCCACTGGGGTCCCAAAGAGTCAGACACGACTGAGTGACTTTCACTTCACTTCTCTGGTGGTCTAGTTGTTAAGAATCTGCCTTCCAGTGCAGGGGAAGTGGGTTCAATCCCTGGCTGGAGAACTAAGATACTACATGCCATGGGGCAGCTATTAACATAAGCCCTCAGGCTGCAACTGTTGAGCCAACACTCTAGAGCCCACGCAACACGACTAGAGAAGGCATGAGCCATAATAAAGGCCCAGCCAACCAGAAGAAGGTGATATAAATATGCAGTGGCCACTTAAGTATATCTACTTCTATTCCAACACAGCCCTTATAGAAGGAAAATGGAAGAGAGGAAGGAAAGAGAGAATATGGGGGAAAAAGCAGTATGAGTATAATGGAGGCAGGGTGACTGCTAAGGGAGGCCGCACTGGAAAGAATTTCTTGTGGGATGAGGCCATGTCCTCTTCCACAATTCAGAGTTGCCTAATGTCTGCAGGGTGCTGAAAAGATTCCTTGCCTAGAATTGTAAGCTGTTGAATGCAGGGATCCTCTGTCTCCAGCGACCATTATAGCTCTCAAGACAATGAATGTAGTATCTGTACAGTGTCATCCACACGATAAGGTGTGAAAATTCACCCTGTATTTTGATTCCACTGGCTTCAAACAATAATGCTTTACTATAATTTAGGGCAGCCCATTGTACTGTTACAAAATTTTCATTAAAAGGCATTATTTTGCAATTCTCTGGATTCTATTTTAGCAACCCTATTTCGTCAAAAAAATTTTTTTTAATTAGAACTAATACCCAATTTGTTTACTGGAAACTTCTCTACCTACTAGACTCCAGGTAATTGATGTTTTCCCATCCAGTGGCATTCTCTGTAGGTGGTTGTATGAGTTAGTTGATAGTTGTGTTTGTCTAATCCCTAAAACTGGTTATCAGTTATGGTAAGTGATAAGGAATTTTCCCTGTTTCTATAGCAACATAAACCCTGGAGATGTTTTCAGCAAGTCTATCTCCTAAATGATTCCCTGTTTGTGACTTGGAAAGCTAAAGAAGATCCATTGGTTCAATTAGTTTACTAAGAAGCTGTTTAGTGCACTGATGAAAAAAGATAACTGAAACACTGATACAGCATTCCCATGGCTAGAATTTAACAACAGTTTATTGAACAAATGGTATGTGGGAGATGCCAAACTAAACTCTTTGAGAAATGCAGATGAATTACATAAGAGACCTACTCTTCTCAAGGAACCTACAGTTCAGTGGGAAATGCTGGAAGGAAATGAATGTCGGAAGGAAGTGAATGGAGGAAACAGCAAGAAAATTTCAGGGGGAAAAAAGAAAAGATAAGTACATTCTGACACATAAATACCTAATGAACCTTTAGCAGAGAGGAGTAGTAATTTTTATTAACTTTAGAATCTTAAAAGTAATTAAAAAACAATTGACCTAGAATTCTATGCAGCAAAAATATTCTTCAGTATAAGGGGGAATTTAGACATTCTCAGATGAAGGAAAACAAAGAGCATTTGTCACTGGGAGATCTATCCTAAAAAAATGGCTAAAAGAAATTCTCTAAATAGAAAAGAAATGAACTTTACCAAAAAGAAGGAACAATGGAAAAAGCAAAAGTAAGGCTAAAGTTTATTTTCTTCTCCTCTTATTTTCTAAATTATGTTTGATTGTTGAAGCAAAAATTATAACACTGCCTGGTGTGGATCTCAATGTAGGGAAAATATTTAAGACAATTTTAAATTGATGAAGGTAAAAGGACATAAATGCAAGTAAGTTCACTACACTTCATCAAACACGTTATTGTGTTTTTTATTTCAAATTCCAGTTGTTTATTGCTGTATATAGGAAAGCAATTGACTTGTGTATGTTAACCTTATGTTCTGCAATACTGCTATAATCACTTATTAGTTCCGTGAGTTTTTGGTTGATTCTTCCAGATTTTCTGTATAAGTAATCATGTCATCGGTGAACAAAGACAATTTTATGTCTTACTTCTCAATATGTATACTTTCATTTCCTTTTCTTGTCTGTTTTGCATTAGCTAGGACTTACAGTAGAATGCTGAAAAAATGGTGAGCGAGAACTTCCTTGCCTTGCTCTTGGTATTTGCAGGAAAGATTTCTATTTTCTTTCCATTAAGTGTGATGTTAACTGTAGGTTTTTTGTAGATATTCTTTACCAAGTTGAGAAACCTTTTTTTCCCCTTCTTTCCAATTTTAACATGATTTATTACTACCATAAAACTACATATAAATCTGTATATGTTCGATTTTGTTGCTGTTGTTCAGTCGCTAATTCATGTCTGACTCTTCGGGACCCTGTGGACTGCAGCACGCCAGGCTTTCCTGTCCTTCATCATCCCCCATCGAGTTTCCTCAAACTCATGTCCATTGAATCGGTGTTGCCATCCAACCATCTCATCCTCTGTTGCCCTTTTCTCCTTCTGCCTTCAATCTTTCCCCAACATCAGGGTCTTTTCCAATGAGTCAACTCTTCACATCAGGTGACCAAAGTAATGGAGCTTCAACTTTAGCATCAGTCCTTCCAATGAGGATTCAGGGTTGATTTCCTTTAAGACTGGCTAGTTTGATCTTCTTCCTATCCAATATGTTTAATTATATCATTAATATTAATAAGTATAACACATTTCTTTTAAAAATTTTATATGTCATTGAAGTCATCACAGTGAAAATTTACTTAGTATATTCATGATAATTTATATAATTCTGAATATCTATAACATTTTCTTTCTACCAAGTTTTTCTTCTTGCCCAAAATATCACATATTTTAAATTTAAATTAATGGGCCTGCTTTTATTGCTTTAAGATATTTTCCCTGATAGTAGCCTTTCCTATGCTTGGGCTCCTTTATGAGACTTTTTTTTTTTTAACTTCTTAAAATGCTCAGGTTCACAAATAATTTTAAGAGCCATTTTCATGGAGAATGGTCTTACAGGGTCATCATTTGTTTTTCAGCTGTGCTTGGCATATAGGAAAAATAAAATCTAAGAAACATCATAATAATGGTTTTGACTTTTTGACAGGAGGAGCACTGAAATAATTTGTTTTATGTTTAAAAGTTATTCTTGAATGCTGCTTTAAGAGGGGGTGGATTTTTCCTCTGAAAATTTTCAATAGTATTTCAAATTAACTGATGCTAACCAGCTATTTAAGCCAAATAAAGAACCTCAAGAGGAGAGTTATTGAGGTTTTTTTAAAAATCTGTTTTTCATTATTTCACAATAAGCAAGGCTTGGTATTTGTTAGAAAGAACTGACATTTTAGAGAGAGAGAGGTTAGAGAGAGCTATGTCTTGTTAGTAGTTTAAATGCATAAACACTTTAAGCAGTAATAATGAGCAATTAAGTAATTGCCTTATAGTGCCTAGACTCTAGTCTTTTTGTATAAGCTCCAGCAAAAACTTGGCTAGAGGGGAAATGGTTTGGTGATCATAGTTCTCAGCCTGAACTCAGACTCAAATCCCCTCAAGAATCAGGGAGTATGTTATGAAGAAATGCATTCCTGGGTCTCTGGGAATGAGCCTAGATAGTGAGAGCTGATTCTTGTTTCTCCTCCCAGATGTCAATTTGTTGATAGCTAAAATGCATCAAGGCTTCCCTAGTAGATCAGACGTTAAAGCATTCGCCTGCAGTGTAGAAGACCCGGCTTCAATCCCTGGGTTGGGAAGATTCCCTGGAGAAGGAAATGGCAACCCACTCCAGTATTCGTGCCTAGAGAACTTCATGGACAGAGGAGCCTGGTGGGCTACAGTCCATGGGGTCGGAAAGAGCTGGACACAACTGAGCGACGAACACATACAAATTGCATCAAGAACCATTACAGCCATACATACGTGAATCCGCCTTAAAAGAAAAAGCATGTATTAGGAGTGTTTTGTCTTTCAGGATGGAAATACAAAGCCCAGGCATAAATGTTCTGTTGTGTGACCGGAGTTTGGTGATTTCCTGGTTCTGGCAGGTCCTTGCTTGTACTGAGAATGTTCCCTGAAATTTGTCTTATTAGGGCAGCAGAGCCATACTACTTGCATTCCTTCACAGCCGTTCTGACTCTTTGTGACCCTTTGGGCTGTAGGCCACCAGGCCTCCAAAATCCTCATGGGATTTTTCAGGCAAGAATACTGAAGTGGGTTGCAGTTTTCCTCCTCCAGATGATCTTCCAGACCCAGGGATGAAACCCACGTCTCCTGTGTCTCCTGGATTGGGAGGAGGATTCTTTACCTGCTGAACCATCAGGGAAGCCCAAGCCATACTGAGACATTAAATTAGCTCCGGTACTAAGTAGCCTTCTCTTCAAAATTCTGTAAGTTTGGCTAAATAAACCTGACAGTTTATAGAGAGATAGGAATGTTTTCTCTTTCCACTGTAAGTAACCTACCTGAAAACCAGCAGAAACGAAAGTTCAAAATGGGATTCCCTGTCTCTATCACCTTCCTATCTCTTCAGGCTATTACTCAACAAGTACATCATAACTGGAGACAGAATTCAAAGTTGTAGCTGGTATACAGTTGTCCCCATCCCTCACACCTTATGCATGAGGAATGCATTCCAAGACCTTCGGTGGATGTCAGAAACTGCCGATATAACTGGGTCCTATATACACTATGATTTTTCCTATACATACATACCCATGATAAAATTATAAATTAGGAACAGTTACAGTATCTGAATTGTCAGCATCACTACCCTTGAACTTTGGAGCTATTGTTAAGTAAAATAAAGGTCATTTGAACACAAGCACCACCATACTGAGACAGTCTGTCTGATACCTAGAGAATGGCTACCAAATGACTAATGGAAAAGATGCTCTGGACAAATGAATGATTCATGCTCCTGGCCAGATGGAGCAGGGCAAGCAAAGCTTTCATCAGGCTACTCAGAAAGGCATGCATTTTAAGCCTGATGAATTGTTTAATTCTGACATTTTTCATTTAATATTTACAGATTGTGGTTGACCACGAATAACAAACCGTGGACAGCAAAAACACAGTTGCAGGGGAGGACTGCTTATTCCTAAACTGGTCACATGATCACATCCCTTCACTATTATCTCCTGGGGTCATTACAACAGAAGTGAAATGATTTGGAGTGACGGTATGTTTTTTCCAAGTTCCATTTTGGAAATATATTTCTTCTTCAATCAAGATAACTTGGCTGTAATGGATTTCATATCTAGGAGGTAGGAAGCTATTTACAAGTAAGTTGCTGTTCATATATACATCTCTCCGTGGTCTCTAGGGGTTGAAGTTTTGCAATGGAAATTCTCAATGGTCTATTTGCATCCGAGTTTACAGCTATGTATATTATAGTCTAAAGCCAAAAACCTAACGAATAAAGAATATTAGAAAGGCTTCACTATGAGGGCTTTGATGGTTTCACAGATCCTCATGCTTGAGGATATTTGGAGAAGTCAGAATTAGGGTGAAAAACGCCAGTGTGGCCAGGCAGCAAATGCTGCTGAGGAGCAGGAACTAGAGAGAACAGACCCCTGAAAATGGCAAAAATCTATCTGTATGCATGACTGATGAGACAGGCTTTCCCCAAACGGATTCCCACCAAAACACTGCAAATAAAATTCATCACATAGAAATTCATCACATATGAAATCAATGTGTATAATGTTAAGGTAAGCACTCAGCTGAAGGCAGCAAGAGGATTTTGAAAAAAAAAAAAAAAGTATCTCAACATTTGTAATTGATCACTAAATGAACACCATGAATGTCCAGCTTTTTATCCATCTTTTTTGGGGAGGGATGTTAACCTTCACAATTGTCATTTGGTTCTTGAAAGTGGGTTGTTGACTGTTGGATCAATCTCTTTGTTAGACTTTTCCTTCTAAATAGGGTTGTAGATTGGATATTTTGCTAAACACAAGAAAATAGGACCATGTTAACAAAATCTGTTTTCATAGAGGACTCAAAACACAGCAGTAGCATAAAAGAAGCATGAAATCTCCTTGAGTTATCCCAAAGTGTACATTTTGTTTTGATATGCTTCTCTGTATTATTGACACTTTCCCTGTATTTTGTAGAATAAAACTGAGGAGAAATCGTCTAAAACTTGAGTCACGGAGGGAAACACCCATTAATGTGAATATGTGGTGAATGAAAATTGTATAAGCTAAACTGTCTTGAAAAACTGGATTATATTTCAGTGACCGAAAAAGAATTCTCTTAACACAGTTCACATCACTTACAATGTATTTCAAGGCATTAATTAGATGAGAATCTTTCTCTTTTACACAAATTGTAAGTTTGAGTTTATTATTCATCACAACAAAGTCTCTTGAGATACAGAAAAGGAGAAGCCACCTTATTAATTTGTTAATGTTTATCATTCATTTCTTTTTAAAAAATATTTTTATTTGTTTATTTATTTTGGCTGTGCTGGGTCTTCACTGCTGTGCGTGCTTTTCTCTAGCTGTAGCGAGTAGGGGCTACTCTCTACTGTGGAGTATGGGCTTCTCATTGTGGTGGCTTCTCTTGTTTTAGAGCACAGGCTCTAGGTGCTTGGGTTTCAGTAGTTGCAGCCTGTGCGCTCCGTAGCTGTGGCTCCCAGGCTTTCGAGCAGAGGCTCAATAGTTGCGGCTCATGGGCTGAGTTGCTCTGAGGCATGTGGGATTTTCCCAGATCAGGGATCAAACCCACGTCTCTTGCACTGGCAGGTGGACGCTTAGCCACTGAGGCACTAGGGTAGCCCTATCATCACTTTCCTGTTATACCTTTGCTTAATGAGTTTTGGTGGCATCCTTTGTCTTGTATGCTTGTGATATTAAGGGGTATCGAATGGAAGTAGAGTTCAGGGGGAGGGGGAGGCTGCATTCTGTACATCAAGTAACACAAGCTGTTGTCTCAATTAGTCAGGCCTTTTCTGCTTTGTGTTCTTGGGGACCCAGCTCAAGCCCTACTACATCTAGAGACCCTCAGGGGAATTTATAATTATTCTTCTGTTCTTATGGTGGTTACCCTCAAGTTTCTAAATTAAACATTTGGGAGGAGAAATAATTCCAAATTTGAAAAGGTTACAAAAGTAACACAGAAAAATCCATATATACTGTACCAGGTTTACCTGCTGTCTATTTACCCATTTCCTTCATCATTTCTCATATGTTCTGCTCTCTTTTTGTTTTATTTTTTGGGGGAGGGTTGTTGTTGTTTTCCCTTCTCTCTCTCTCTGTGTATATACACACACACACAGAGATATACATTTATACTGATGTACATTTATCTACCTATTATATATATACACACACACATATATATATGTATATATATACACTCACATGATTATTTTCCTGAGAAATTTGAAAGTAAAACATTAAGATCTTTTACTCCTAAATGCTTCGTTGATTGGCGATATTCACTTACATAACCCAGTCCAATTCTCAACTTCATAAATTCACACTGATAGGATATTTTTACCTAATCTTCTGTCCAGATTCCAGTCTTGTTGTTCACCTAATAAAGTCTGTTAGAGCCTAATGGTTCCCTCTGAAACAGAACCCAGTGTGGAGTCAGGTACTGCTTTTTGCTATCATGATTTCTTAGTGTGCTTTGTTCAGAGACACCTCCACAGCCTTTTTTTTTCCTTTTGTAACATTGACATTTGGAAGAATACACTCCCAAATCTACCTTTTTATTAATAGAACATCCAGCAGTTTATTTTTATGATATTTCCTCATAACTAGGATGAGATTATACATTCTTGGCCAGAAAACTGCAGAAGTGATGCTGTGTCCTTCTCAAGGTATCATTTCTGAAAGTGAGCAATGTTCATCTACGCCTCATGGGTGCTAGAAATTGGTGAAGGACTGGCCTGATTTCTCCACTGTATAATAACAGTTTGCTTTTCTCCCTTACAATTAATAAGTGGTCTACGAAGAGACATTTTTCGATCACACAAATAACCTGCTCACCAGCACAATTTCCTCCTAGCTTTAACTTCTATGGATGGTCCTGAGCTGACTCCAGTCTTTCCCATGATAGTTGCAAAGTGATCCTTTTCCAACCCAGCAGCCCCTCCATAAGCTCTTAGCCTTCTACTGTAAACAAGAGCTTTTCCTTATCTGTTCATTATTGATACTGACTTAGAAAATTTATAACTCACTGTATATCTTAATACTGTCAAAGAAAAGGGGTTTGAATATGTAACTATTCTTAATTCTTTTTTCCATCCACCACCAGCTGTTCCACATCTTTACCATTCATTTCAGTTCTCCATCCCTCCTCTCACCCAGGGTTATCTGGCTTCCCACTTACTCAAGGAAGTTGGGGACATCAGCCATGAATGACTCCACTTCCCTGCTCTCACTTTGCACATAAAAACGTATTCACATATGAATCTATTCTTGTCCACTTTGTGCAAGTCACAGTAGGCAAAGCAGCCTTCCTTATGATTAAAGGCAAATGCTTCATCTCTGGCTAATTTTCCTCTTCTTTTCTCTTTTATCTTATTAAAAGTATGTTCTATAGAATTAATCAAATTCTTGGGTTGATGAAATACTCTGAATTGGTCCATGCCTGGTTTCTTTTCATCTTATCCTTTTGTCTGTATTATCTCTCTCTCTCTCTTTTTCTTCTTCTCTTCCTTCCTTCCCTCCCTATTATTTGTCTATCTATTTTAATTAGTTATGTGCTCCTGTGAATTGATGACCTTTTGTTATAAGATGGTGAAGGGCAGGGAGGTGTGACGTGCTGCAGTCCGTGGGGTTGCAGAGAGTGGGAGATTACTGGGCAACTGAACAACAGCAGCAATGACAACATCATAAGACGACCAACCATATTGAATTCAGGCCCACACAGTGTCCTTGTGCATGCATGCTTTCATTTCAGCCGTCTCAAGACTCTTTGAGATCCTATGGACCATAGCCCTCAAGCCTCCTTTGTCCGTGGAATTCTCTTGGCAAGAATACTGGAGTAGGCCATGCCCTCCTCCAGGGATCTCCCACCCCAGGGATCCAACCCACATCTCTTTTGTCTCCTGTACTGGGAGGCAGATTCTTTACCACTAGTGCCACCTGGGAAGCCCTCATTAAACCTTAATTCCCTCTTTAAACACACTGTCTTCAAATCCTGTCATATCCCAAGGCATTAGGAGCTAAGACTTCAACATATGAGCTTTGGGGTGCAGAATTCTCATTCTACTTAGTATCTCACATGAGCCTTTCAACTGGTCTCTCTGTTGACGACCCACCAGAGCCCTCAATGTTATCCAAATAAACAGACAAGGAACAATTTGTATATGTTAAGTACTCACCACTTTCTTCTCTGCCTACCTGATCATCAGTATCACCAGGATCCGAACTGTCATCTTGATAGAGCAAGAAAGTGCTATCAGAAGTGATGTCATCTGCACACATTTTGTATGCCAAATCCCTTTTCAACTTTATAGTTGCTTACTTTCTATTTTGATATGTTTTTGCATTTGAGTCCAACCCAGCCTATAGATTACTTTTAATTTTTTTTCTCATTCATGGATTAGTATGAGGGTATCTCACTGCACCAATATATGGTATATTCACATATCCTACACAGCTCAATGAAAGTCCATGGAGTACTTGCTATGTTCTTAACATCTGGCGTTCAAAGATGAATAAGAAATGGTTCCTGTCCTCTAGAAGTTAAAATCTACATAGAATGCGTATATGTGAGAAAATAAGTCACAGTTTGGTATGATGAATGAAGACAATGAATTTTTCAGCAACTTTTCTGGTAAAGCAGATGGTTTAAAGAAAGACCTGGCATGTCTAATTATAAGATTTTTCCTTCTCCATATCCTTTTAAAACTGTCTTTACTTAAAACCTCTCCCATGTTACCAGTTATTTTGTCATTTGTTTATTCTCCCATAAAACTTTCAGAAAATCACCAAAGGACTGTGTCTTTTTGCTAAAAATTCCTGTACAAAAGGAGCAAGCATTTCTTTCATTTTTAAAAGATACTTCTTTCTTTAAAAAAATTTATTTATTTATTTATTTCGTCTGTGATGGATCTTCGTTGCAGCATGTGGGATCTATTTCCTTGACCAGGTATCAAACCTGGGCCCCCTTCACTGAGAGCATCGAGTCTTAGCCACTGGACCACCACCGAAGTCCCTGCTCACATTTCAGTATTGATGCTTTTGCTCGATTATGTTTCTGGGCTTACCAGATGGTGCTAGTGGTAAAGAATCCATGTGCCGTTGCTTGAGACTGAAATGCAGGTTCAATTCTTGGGTTGGGAAGATCCCCTGGAAGGGGAAATGGCAACCCACTCCAGTATTCTTGCCTGGAGAATCCCACAGACAGAGAAGCCTGGTGGGCCACAGTCCATAGGATCACAAATAGTCAGAATGTGTTTTCTTGGTCTTGTCTTTGATATTTCACCTTTGACCTGTACCATTTTCTTCTTTATTTTTCCTGTAAAATAGTTCCAAAAATACATTTTAAAGTTAACAATTCTTCTTTTGGAGTACCATCTTTTCTTTTTAAATTTATAATGCTTTCATTAACTTTCATGCGGTTTTTAATCTTTTAAGAATTTCTTCATCTTTACCATACTGATGCCAAATTTTCTTTCTTCTGAGAAAGCAGGTCCACTTTTGAATAGTTTGATCACATTGTTTTTCACACTTTTATTAGTTCTTATAAATAAATCTTGACTGATATACTGGATCATTTTCTTACACTCTTCTTAAAATAATTTTTAGGCTGCAGTTTAAATAAGAATACTTTGGAATTTCGATTTAAGTGTTTGTGTATTAGTCACTCAGTTGTGTCTGATTTTTTTCGACCCCATAGACTGTAGCCCACCAGGCTCCTCTGTCCATGGAATTCTCCAGGCAAGAATACTGAAATGGGTTGTCATTCCCTTCTCCAGGGGTTTAATTTCTTTAAGTTGAGATTACTAATATTTATTCCCTCCAAGTTACAATGTACTGTACACATTCTGAGAATTTTATCTTTCAGATGCCCAATTTTTGGAGTGGACATGGAACAACAGACTGGTTCTAAATAGGGAAAAGGAGTACGTCAAGGCTGTATATTGTCACCCTGCTTATTTAACTTCTATGCAGAATACATCATGAGAAATGCTGGACTGGAAGAAACACAAGCTGGAATCAAGATTGCCGGGAGAAATCTCAATAACCTCAGATATACAGATGATACCACCCTTATGGCAGAAAGTGAAGAGGAACTAAAAAGCCTCTTGATGAAAGTGAAAGAGGAGAGTGAAAAAGTTGGCTTAAAGCTCAACATTCAGAAAACTAAGATCATGGCATCTGGTCCCATCCCTTCATGGGAAATAGATGGGGAAACAGTAGAAACAGTGTCAGACTTTATTTTTTTGGGCTCCAAAATCACTGCAGATGGTGATTGCAGCCATGAAATTAAAAGATGCTTACTCCTTGGAAGAAAAGTTATGACCAACCTAGATAGTATATTCAAAAGCAGAGACATTACTTTGCCAACAAAGGTCCATCTAGTCAAGGCTATGGTTTTTCCTGTGGTCATGTATGGATGTGAGAGTTGGACTGTGAAGAAGGTTGAGCGCTGAAGAATTGATGCGTTTGAACTGTGGTGTTGGAGAAGACTCTTGGGAGTCCCTTGGACTGCAAGGAGATCCAACCAGTCCATTCTGAAGGAGATCAACCCTGGGATTTCTTTGGAAGGAATGATGCTAAAGCTGAAGCTCCAGTACTTTGGCCATCTCATGCCAAGAGTTGACTCATTGGAAAAGACTCTGATGCTGGGAGGGATTGGGCGCAGGAGGAGAAGGGGGAGACAGAGGATGAGATGGCTGGATGGCATCACGGACTCGATGGATGTGAGTCTGAGTGAACTCCAGGAGTTGGTGATGGACAGGGAGGCTGGTGTGCTATGATTCATGGGGTTGCAAAGAGTCGGACACGACTGAGCAACTGAACTGAAACATAAAAATATACCCTTTTGTAGGGGACTTTTCTTTTGTTGACTGGTTTGGAAGTTCAATCACTGTTATTTATCAAGATTGTTTTTTTATATTATTTAAAAATAAATTTAGTCTGTCTTCACTCAAAACTCTGCTGTACGGTTGCAGTTTACAGTATAGCTTCCTGTTTTATATTGTGTCTCTTGCAACACATTTGTGTATTTTCATGGCATGCTCCCCAATGTCCTCTCTTTCCTCCAGTGACTTTTCTCATTACATTTGCCCTTTTTGGCTCCTGTGGTTATGGAGCACGGTTTTTTCTGGGACTAGAGATTCTGTTCTCTTATAAATTCTCTGAACTCTTTCCTCACAATATTGCTTTCTTTCCCTCTATAAATTTCAAGCAAAACTGACTCTTGTAAAGTTACTTTCCCCCACTTGCTTTTCTTGTATAAGAACACTATTCTCCCCAGTGATTTCTGGATCAGATTTAGCTTTGAGGGCTTCATTTTTTTTCTTTTCCCTCCTTTCTCTCATCTTGTCACCTGCTGGATAAGAGACATCATATTTCTCTTTCCTGAAGATTTTGCCTGCTGTCATTTTCTTATAGAATTCAGGAGATTCATCTTCATCTAATTGGTCAGATGCAGTCTATAGAAAAAAAAAACATCTAGAATTTGGCAAGAGGCAGAACTAAACTTGAACCCATGTCGCCTGCTACGTTGTGCTCAGTTGCTCAGTCGTGTCCAACTCTTTGTGACCCCATGGACTGTAACCTGTCAGGTACCTCTGCCCATGGAATTTCCCAGGCAAGAATACTGGAGTAGGGTTCCATTTCCTACTCCAGGGGACCTTCTCAACACATTGATCAAACCCGTGTCTCTTGCATTGGCAGGCAGATTCTTTACAACGAGTGCTAGCTGCATAAACTTAAGAAAATTATATAAAATAAATTTATATTAAAACAACAACAACAACAAAAGAGAATTATAAAACCTCCCTAAGCCACAGATTCCTCATCTAGATAATGAGTTCATGATGGTAGCACCAGTCCTTTTAAGAATTTTTAAAATGATAAGTAATAGAGGACTTAGCATAATTCTTGGCAAATAATAAGCATTAAATACAGAGTAATAATATTTTAATTTCATATTCATTATGTTCCTTTCTTTTTTAATCTGCACTTTCAAGATGTCTTTGCTGTACCCAGTAATGCTGTAATTTGCATTCTTACATATTTGTGATTTTTAAAAAGGCAGTTTCTTTTTAAAATAGAGTGTCCAGTTTCTCTACACTAGCATGCTTTTCATGTCTGGATCTTAACCAGAAGTGATTTCTCGAGCCATGTCTATAGTAGGTTTTTGACTGCTTGGTGAATTGCCATCTTTCTTTTATCCTAACTGAAGATGATTAGTATGTGGCAAAAAGCCAACACATCTAGGGCTCTGGTTCTATTTAAACTTCTAGTAATCTGTCCAACCATCAAATCTATGTGCTAAATTTACTGGAACTGATAATTTGTCAAGATGAAATTTATAGGAGGACACAGTGTTGCCTAAGGGCATCTCTGGTGGCTCTGGTGGTAAAGAATTTGCCTGCCAATGCTGAAGAACCAGGTTCAATCCCCGGGTTCAATCCCTGGAGTAGGGAATGGCAACCCACTCCAGTATTCTTGCCTGGAAAATCCCATGGAGAGAGGAGCCTGGTGGGCCACAGTCTATGGGGCCACAAAGAGTCGGTCACGACTGAGCAACTAGCACTTTCACTTTTGATAGTATTGCCTACAGCCACTGTCTCAATTTGCAAGCAACTAGACAGAGTCTTTAATATTGGTCTATACTTGAAGTCAACACTGACATCTTCTAGTGGTCCTTTTTTACTTCTGGCAGAGAGCTTAATGTTTATTTAGTAAATAAATATTTTAGGAATATATAATGTTGCTTCCAGAAATTACAGAATTCACAAAAGAAGTACCATAGAGGCTTCTCAAAGTATGCTCAGGGAAAAAATATTGAATTATACCATCTCCCTCCCTTTACCCTATTTTTAGGCTACTTACATCAGGAATATGAAACAGTTCAGATTTTTCAAAAACATCAAAATATCCCCTGAAATTGCCTGCAGACCTTAAATGCAATATATCCACAAAGTCGTCAAGTCCAATAATTATTCTCAAACTTGAATGTAACTTTCAAAGAGTCAGTGGTAGTTCAGTTTTAAAGACCATAGTCAGTAGCAATGAGATGCCATTTTTTGTTGTTATTTGAAGCTTTGTGTTACGATAGTCAATCTTCAAATTGCCATGTATATATAATGAACCATTGACCCCCTAAACAACTGTTTTGCATCCTCTGCAATTGTTTTTGAAAGGTTTTTTTCTTCAAATTTTAAAATATGTACTTTTTAGTTTAAAAATTCATCAGGAAGTAGTTGCAAGTCATTACAATATACAACATAACCAACTTATATATATATAAATTGGAGGCTAATTACTTTACAATATTTTGGTGGTTTTTGCCATACATCGACATGAATCAGCCACAGGTGTATATGTGTCCCTTCAGATTATCCACCTTATTCTAGAAAGAAAAATGACTAGAGAAAAATGAATGATGTTTAAAAAATAACACAGACAATATTATTGGAAAATATTAATGATCACTAGATTTCATTGAAAAGGACTTATGGATACTTGTGTATATATTTGATCTTACTTTCTTCAATCCCAAGTTATTAACAATTTTTGATAGTTTTATACTGATATTTTAATATTACCTGAAGCAAAATTAAAATCTACTTCTGTTACAGTCAATATTTTTGTTTTTATTTTGAAGTATTTTTAAGGAGTTTGACAAGAAATAGATAAATCATTTGAGAATAAGACCTATGTTATCTTCACCCTTGAGAATTTTTCAGTAAATGTAAATTGGCACTAATATTTCAAAAATGAATAAATCATAAGAGTGAACATTAGGCCAAATTAATTTATAAAAGCAAATAGTTAAATTATACTGTAGTGGATAAGACAAAAATATTCCAGCTATTGTAAGACTAATTTTCATGAAAGCCATTCTGAAAATTCTAAGTTAATATTATTTTCATAGCTCTAAGAAAGGATTTTTTGGAGGGTTTCTTTGTCTATCAAGGAACCATGATAATTTTATACTGTGATTGGTTTAAAACATTTAAATTTTAGGAATCAGTTGCAGAGAAAAAGTACCCAAGAACAAGTAAGATTTTAGCTTAATAAATAAAGGGAAAGAATTTACTTTCAAGTACACTGGTTTAATTCTGCAGGCATGCTCAAAGGAAAAAAAAAAAGGCAGAGGGCAGGAAAATATATAATGAAAATACAAATTAAAATATAACAACTATGGACTCAGAGGTTCAGTATGGTGTTATGTTTTTAAAGAAAAAAAATTTTTTTCATTATTTTTATTTTGGTTGTACTGGATCTTCATTGCTGCACAGGCCTTTGCTAGTTGCAGAGAGCAGGGGCTACTCTTTGATGCGGTGTGTGGGCTTCTCATTGAGGTGGCTTTTCTTATTGCAGAGCATGGGCTCTAGAATATAGGCTCAATAGTTGTGGTGCACGGGCTTAATTGCTGTGTGGCATGTGGAATCTTCCTGGACCAGGGGTTGAACCTATGTCTCCACATTGGCAGGCAGATTCCCATCCAGTGTACCACCAGGGAAGTCTGAAAACACATTTTTAAGTGACTGTAACCTTAGAAAGAAAGCCTTTCTAAATGGCTCTGTGTACAGTGCCATATCCCCATTTATACAGAATCTAATAAAGTCATGTGAAGATGTTAACAGAGCAAATCAGGGCAGAGGCTGGTGGAGGCCAAAAGACCCATATCTTCTGAGCAATAGAACAGTTTTTCTTCTTAGGAGAGTGGAGGTAAAAATAGATGACCTCACCATCCTGAGAATTAATTGAATCAAACCAATCTCTTCCTACTTTCAACCTTTCTCCTCTAAGAGACATTCTAATTGTATCTCAAAATAGTTTCTCTCTGTGTCATCTCTGTCCTTTCAATGCCATTTCCTTCACAAACTGATGCTATCTCTCTGTCTGGTATATATGCCAACTAGAGAATCTCCAGACCAGACATTTGCAGTTGATAACAGAGAGGCTATTTGCAAATGGAGTTGATATCATTCATTCATTCTTCATTCGATTAATATTTCCTTCATGTGTACCCGGGGCTATTTGGCAGATACACACATGAACGTGATGGTTTCTTCTTTCACATATAAAGTGCAGTATAAACAGGTACAGAAACATAGAGGGGGAAGGAGAGACTGGATGAAGGAAAGGCAGCAGATACACACTCCACTGACCCAGAAACATCTACATGGAGATGTTCTGGGGGTCTAGGAACACGGCATGTGGTTCTGTATGAGGAGGGGGCGATTTTTGAATTAAGAGCTATTTGCCATTTCTTTGGGCTAAGCTTGTATTTTGCATTTGGTGTAAGAGAGGCACAGGTCCCCCTGGCCCGGGTAGGTACCAGAATAACAACATGGCTCATGGCAAAGGCAGCAAGGAATTGATTCAGGATGCTCAAGTGGAGAAACAGAGTGATTGATACTTCTGCTTCTGCACTAAAAAGGAGACATAGACCTTTGTTATGGGTAAAAGATTGTGAGCTAATTTCCTGGTTTATATTTGTAGAACTGCCATTTGTATGTTTAGACATTGGAGGCAGTA
This sequence comes from Oryx dammah, assembly GCF_014754425.2. Taxonomy (NCBI): domain Eukaryota; kingdom Metazoa; phylum Chordata; class Mammalia; order Artiodactyla; family Bovidae; genus Oryx; species Oryx dammah. The sequence goes on from NW_024070206.1 coordinate 23,270,546, forward strand.
TTTACTTGCATCTCAGTTTAAGTAACCAACAAATAAGTGGTAAACCTGCTTCAAACTTGACGGTGTCCCCCTAGTCCCCCATGCCGGCATACTCAGTCATGTCTGGCTATTTGTGACCCTTTGGACCACAAGGCTCCTCTGTCCTTGGGATTCTCCAGACAAGAATACTGGAGTGGGTTGACATTTCCTCCTCCAGGGGATCTTCCCAGCCCAGGGATTGAACCAGCATCTGCTGCAGGTTCTTTGCAGGTGAGTTCTTTACCATCTGAGCCACCTGGCACTCTGAGGACTACACCTAGTCCTCCAGCCATAATGAAACTTCCTGGGGCTTTGGTGACCAGTGTGGGTCAGGTAGTTAAAAAGTTTTTCAACCTGCAAGAGGAAGAGGTTGGATGGTCTCAGAGAGAGAAGGATGTAAGTGTTCTTAGAAGAGGCCACTGAATTCCTTCAGGAGTAGCCAGTTTTGAGGAAGAGCTATTGGTGACTGAGAGTTGAAAAAGGTGTAGTTGGAAGTCTTTGGGGACTAGAAAACAAGTGTTTGAAATGGTGGACTTCAGAATTTTAGTTCAAAACCAAATTTTCAAAGAAAAACAGGAATTATTTCACTTGCGGTTTCCTAGGGACTGCTACAGGGATCATCCAGTAAGATGTAGGGCAGATTGGCTCATTGAATCAGTAATACCTGAATCTAGTTCAGTTCAGTTCAGTCACTCGGTTGTGTCTGACTCTTTGTGACCCCATGCACTGCAGTACCCTAGGCTTCCCTGCCCATCACCAACTCCCAGAGCTTACTCCAACTCATGCCCATTGCGTCGATGATGCCATCCAACCATCTCATCCTCTGCCATTCCCTTCTCCTCCTGCCTTCAATCATTCCCAGCATCAGGATCTTTTCAAATGAGTCGGTTCTTCACTTCAGGTGGCCAAAGTATTGGAGTTTCAGCTTTAGCATCCGTCCTTCCAACGAACATTTAGGGCTGATTTCCTTTAGGATGGACTGGTTGGATCTCCTTGCAGTCCAAGGGATTCTCAAGAGTCTTCTCCAACACCATGGTTCAAAAGCATTAATTCTTTGGCACTCAGCTTTCTTCATAGCCCCCCTCTCACATCCATACATGACTACTGGAAAAACCAAAGCTTTGACTAGACGGACCTTTGTTGGCAAAGTAATATCTCTGCTTTTTAATATGCTATCTAGGTTGGTCATAACTTCTCTTCCAAGGAGCAAGCGTCTTTTAATTTTATGGCTGCAGTCACCATCTGCAGTTATTTTGGAGCCCCCCAAAATAAAGTCTGACACTGTTTCCATTGTTTCCCCATCTATTTCCCATGAAGTGATGGGACCAGATGCCATGATCTTCGCTTTCTGAATGTTGAGCTTTAAGCCAACTTTTTTACTCTCCTCTTTCACTTTCATCAAGAGGCTCTTTAGTTCTTCTCCGCTTTCTGCCATAAGGGTGGTGTCATCTGCATATCTGAGGTGATTGATATTTTTCCTGGCAATCTTGTGCTTCATCCAGCCCAGCGTTTCTCATGATGTACTCTGCATATACGTTAAAATAAGCAGGGTGACAATGTATAGCCTTGATGTACTCCTTTCCTGATTTGGAACCAATCTGTTGTTCCATGTCTAGTTCTAACTGAATCTAGTTAGTGTTGAGTAATTGATCATCAAGGGAGTCCCAGGTGTCTCAGTGGTATAGAATCCGCCTGCCAGTGCAGGAGACCCAGGAGAACCTGGTTCAATCCCTGAGTTGGAAAGATCCCCTGGTGAGGAAAATGGCAACCCACTCCAGTATTCTTGCCTGGGAAATCCCATGGACAGAGGAGCCTGGTGGGCTACAGTCTGTGATGTCGCAAAGAGTCGGACACGACTGAGCACGGAAGCCCAGGTGATAATCAAGAATTATTGAACAAATCTGAGTTCCACCACGAACTCCAGGGTGTCGAGCTTCTTTCCTGGGCTAGCGAAGCTATGGGAGTGAAGAAAAGAGTTGCAACCTTGGAGCAAACCAGGACTCAGAGTCAGGTCTTCCTTGAACCCTGGTGGTCCAGTGGTTAAGACTCAGCTGTGGGGGCATGGGTTTACTCCATGGTCTCAGAACTAAGATCCTGGGAGATGCATGGCTTGACCAACAAAAAACCCAAAAAGACTCAAAATTTCAGAAGGAACATGAAGGGCTGGAAATGAGGAAAGTGGCCTTGACTTTCTAATGTCAGACATTGGTCAGCCTTGAAGCCAGTAAGAGGTGAGTGAAAACAGCCTTCATCTGGCAAGCATAGCTTGACATTTTTTACCTGGAACCTGCATTATATTTTCTATGTGTGTTCTTTCATTTCTCATATATTTAGGCAAAGAGTTTCTTTGCTTATCCAAAGATCAGTTAAATATTATATGTGTGTGTATATATATATATGTATATGTATATATATGCTGCTACTAAGTTGCTTCGGTAGTGTCTGACTCTGTGCGACCCCATAGATGGCAGCCTATCAGGCTCCTCGTCCCTGGGACTCTCCAGGCCAAGAATACTGGAGTGGGTTGCCATTTCCTTTTCCAATGCATAAAATTGAAAAGTGAAAGTGAAGTCGCTCAGTCGTACCCGACTCTTCGCCTACCAGGCTCCTCCATCCATGGAATTTTCCAGGCAAGAGTACTGGAGTGGAGTGCCATTGCCTTCTCGAATATATTTAACTGAAATATATATATTTCCACTTTTTTTTCTGCATTTAACTCTTCATGTTAGAGTATAAAGGGAGGTCTGGATTTGATGATTATTCTCCCTGAGGGCCAATTTCCCCCAAAACTCTTTATAAATAGTGGAACCCCAATGTTTTGTGATGGTCCTTTTTTTTCTTACATCCTATTATTGTCTGTAACATCCCACTACTAGGCTATGCTTCAGGATATTTATCCTGTCTCACCCTTGTGCAATGTTTTGCACAAATTCTGTACTATTTTATTTACAGTAGTTTTATATGTTTTATGTTCCATGTGTAGCTTACTATCCTAACATTTCTGTTTGAGACTTTTAAAGACTATTAATATACTTATTCTTCCCAATAAACTTTAGAGTCATTTTTGTCAAGTTCACAGAAAAAAAGCACACTAGAATTAAATCATTATATTAATATGGGAAATGTTGACTTTTCAATACTATTTAACACTTCTGGGTTTAAAAAATGTGTATCTTAAAAAAATAAATTAAAAAATGTGTATCTTAATATATCTGATCTCTATTTGCATCTTCCAAATAATTTCTATAGCTTTTTTCCTTAGGAATTGCAAATGTGCTAATTCTAGATATTTCATGTGTTTATTTTGCTTTTGTGAATGAAAAATATTCCTTTTGTTTTATCTTCTAAATTTTGGCTCTTGATATAGGAGATGCCTAGTGACAACTTCATTATATATGACAACTTACTAGTTAGTTTTTAAAGTTTTAAAATAGTAAATTACATTGCACTGAACTTTGGGCTGCATGTATCTTTTCATTAGTGTTTTCATTTTCCTTGAGTATATATCCTGGAATGGAATTGATGGGTCATATGGTAGTTCAAATTTGAGAAAACTCCATACTGTTTTCCATGGTGGCTGCACCAATTTACATTTCCACCACCAACTATTCTCATCTCCACGTTCTTACAAACATTTGTAGATTCTAATGAGAACCATTCTTACAGGTGTGAGGTGTTAGCTAACTGTGGTTTTGATTTGCATTTCTCAATTCTTCAAGAGATGGGAATACCAGACCACCAGACCTTCCTCCTGAGAAATCTGTATGCAGGTCAAGAAGCTACAGTTAGAACTGGACATGGAACAACAGATTGGTTCCAAATCAGGAAAGGAGTACGTCAAGGCTATATATTGTCACCCTGCTTATTTAACTTATGTGCAGAGTACATCATGAGAAACGCTGGACTGGATGAAGCACAAGATTGCCAGGAAAAATATCAATCACCTCAGATATGCAGATGACACCACCCTTATGGCAGAAAGCAGAGAAGAACTAAAGAGCCTCTTGATGAAAGTGAAAGAGGAGAGTAAAAAAGTTGGCTTAAAACTCAACATTCAGAAAACTAAGATCATGGCGTCTGGTCCCATTACTTCATGGGAAATAGATGGGGAAACAGTGGAAACAGTGACAGACTTTATTTTGGGGGGCTCCAAAATCACTGCAGATGGTGACTGCAGCCATGAAATTAAAAGACGCTTGCTCCTTGGAAGAGAAGTTATGACAATCCAGACAGCATATTAAAAAGCAGAGACACTACTTTGCCAACAAAGGTCCGTCTAGTCAAAGCTTTGGTTTTTCCAGTAGTCATGTATGGATGTGAGAGTTGGACTATAAAGAAAGCTGAGCCCCAAAGAATTGATGCTTTTGAACTGTGGTGTTGGAGAAGACTCTTGAGAATCCCTTGGACTGCAAGGAGATCCAACCAGTCCATCCTAAAGGAAATCAGCCCTAAATGTTCATTGGAAGGACTGATGTTGAAGCTGAAACTCCAGTACTTTGGCCACCTGAAGTGAAGAACTGACTCATTTGAAAAGACCCTAATGCTGGGAATGATTGAAGGTGGGAGGAGAAGGGGACGACAGAGGATGAGATGGTTGGATGGCATCACTGAGTCAATGGTCATGAGTTTGAGTAAACTCTGGGTGTTGGTGATGGACAGGGAAGCCTGGTGTACAGCAGTGCATGGGGTCACAGAGTCAGATACGACTGAGCGACTGAACTGAACTAAACTGAATGATTAGTAAAGCTGAATGCTTTTTCATGTACCTGTTAGCCACTGTATTTTTTTAAATGCCTATTCGAATCTTTTGCCCATTTTAATTGGATTTTATGTTGATTTGTATGAGCTTTTTTTGTATAATTTAGATATTAATCCCACCAGTCATACCCTTTGCAAATAGGGTGTCTATTTTATCAATAGTTTCTTTTGGTGTGGAAAAGCTTGTAAGTTTAATTATGTCCTATTTGTTTATTTTTGCTTTCATTTCTTTTGCCTTAGGAGACAGATCCAATAAAACATTGCTGTGATTTATGTCAGAGTGTTCTGCTTATGTTTTCCTTTAGGAGTTTTATGACTTCAGGTCTTACATTTAGGTCTTTAATTCATTTGAGTTTATTTTTTGTGATGTGAGGAAATGTCCTAATATTTAAAAATTTTAATGATATATAACCATATATTAAAAAATAGCCATCATTTATCTCTCTATAATTAGTGAGAATTTTTGCATATTTGGCCAGTTTGCATTCTTAGTGTCCTATGTTATGGCTAGAGTCTTATTACTGTAACTTACAGCTAGAAACAAAATCATAAAATTGACAACCTTACAGACTATATTAGGTAGAAAATTTAAATACTAGTTGTATTTAGTTAGACTTACTCTTTTAAAACCTGAATTTTGTTTCTTTTTCTTAATAGTATATTTTGGTGACATTGGCACTCAGGATTTCTGTCCAAGAACTGATAAACACAGTGGCTGTGATATTTAGTGAATTTTTACCTGTTATGATCAATCAAATTTCATTTAAATGAATCACTGAAAATTTTGCAAAGAGATTTATAAAGGATAAATGGGCTTCCCTGATGGGTCAGTGGTAAAGAACCTCCCTGTCAATGCAGTTTTGATCCCTGAACTGGGAAGATCTACTGGAGAAGGAAATGGTAACCCAGTCCAGTATTCTTGCCTGGAAAGTCCCGTGGACAAAAGGCCTGGTGGGCTGCAGCCCACGGGGTCACAAACAGTTGGAGATAACTTAGTGACTGAACAACAATGACTGTAGTAATAGTTCAGCTTGCAGCTTCAGACACTGAAGGAAAATTTCAAGATGACTTTTAATTCTGTGTATTTAAGATGGGGCATTGCAGGGTGAAGTCCTGGTTTTTAAAGGGTATTCCAAAAATGGGTTCAGGGTTAGCTTTGGTACAGATTAATGAAGAGGTCAGCCAGTCAATCATCAAACTTATAATAAGTGGCTATTCTGGGTTTAGAATCATCCTGTATTCTGAGGAAGTTACAGAAAATATTCTCCCCTTGTGCTCAGCCTATGGTGCTAAGGACTTCCACGCTCCTCTGAAGGTTGTTTCCTTTGATCATCTTTTAAGCATCAATTTTTCTACCAGTTTCTATAGGCAATACATCCTATTGTTTCCGCTTCTCTTGAAAACCCTAATGCAGACTCTAATAATTACTTTCTTTAAAAAATTTTTTTATTTGGTTGCACCTGGTCTTAGTTGTGGCATGTAGGATTTTTAATTTCATTGCAGCATGCAGGGTCTTTAGTTGAGGCATGTGGGATGTAGTTCCCTGACCAGGAATCAAACCCCAGCCCCCTGCATTGGGAGCACTGAGTCTTAGCCACTGGCAACCAGGGACACTCCAGACCCTGTAATTACTTTCATTTTCCTAAAGAAAGGACAAGTGGAAGGTCTTCATCTAGATGAGACTTTAGTGGCTACACTTTGGCACTCCCCACAAAAGGGAAGAGATAACAAGAGTGATAGAAAATGCTTTGTTTCATATAGAGACACTATTCCCAAGAAATATCTTATTTTCTGTAATCCTCGATGCCATTATTTGATTTTATAACTTTTCTTAAAATAATACATTCTTTTAAAAAATAGCACTTATTCAGATGACTGGGTTTTACACTGTTGTATGGAGAAACTGTAGATATCATATTTCCATCTTTGTGCTCATGCGCTCACTGTTACAAAGATGTACCTCCTATTTCAGCTACAGTTTAAGTGTTTAAGAAATCTAAATGGTGATGTGTCTCTTTTGCATCATAACAGGTGTAGGTGGCCCTTTACTGCTTTTAATCATCATTAGTTGTACATTCTAGATGCACTGCCTGAGATAAATATAGAATTTAAGGAAAAACCCCATGGGTCTGCTCTTGGACTTCCTTTAAAAAAAAAACAAACTTCCTCTATAAACTCTCATAAAGCCTTTGACTTCCTCTCTAGCTCATTCTTTTTAGGAGGTTCCAGCAGTGTTACCTTTGATTAACAGTCTCTAACCACATTCTTTTAAAAACCATCCTCCACTTATGAAGTTACATTTCATTTTAGTGCTAGTTGTCATATTACAGTGGTTGCATAGCAACAGCATTGGCAAAAACATTATCTTTTTTTCCCTACATACAAACTGAGTTTCTCAGTGCTGATCAAAACTCTTCCTTTGCTTCAAGACTGTAAAAGCATTCATGAATTCATCGGGTGAATTGAGCCTGGTAGCAGCTGCAGTTTTCAGAAACTGAGGCACCAAAGCCAATTGTGTAAGAAGTAAATTGGTCAAAAGAAGAGTCAAAACTGTAAAACCACAGAGAAATTTGAGAGGTATAAGGACAATTTAAACATTGGAATGTTATTATCAAGATTGTGTGAGAGAGATTATTTCTCTGGGCTTTGTGGGGTGATGGGATTGAAAGATCACAACATTGGTGGTGAGCAGGGCAACTTGGGACACCATTGCATGGTAAATTTATATTTAACTTTTGAAGAAATTTCTAAACTGTTTCCAAAGTAGCTGAATCATTTTACATTTCCACCACAGTTGTATCAAGTTTTCTGTTTCTCCATATCCCATCCACCAGTGTTATTGTCTATACTTTTTATAGCCTTGCTAGTCATTCTGATTTGCTTTTTCCTATTGGTTAGTGATGTTGAGCATCTTTTCATGTTTATTAACCATTCATATATATTTGTTGGTAAAAGGCCTATTCAAATATCTTGCCTATGTTTTGAGTTGTTTCTCATCTTATTGAAGCGTATGATTTTGTATATTTTGGACACTGCTGCTGCTGCTAAGTCGCTTCAGTTGTGTCCGACTCTGTGTGACCCTATAGATGGCAGCCTACCAGTCTCCTCCATCCATAGGACTCTCCAGGCAAGAACACTGGAGTGGGTTGCCATTTCCTTCTCCAATATTTTGGACACAGTCTTGTATAAACATTTTTTGCAAATTTCTTCCTAATCTGACTTGTCTTTTCATTTTCTTATTGGTACCTTTTAAACGGCAGAAGTTTTTATCTGTATGAGGCCTAATTTATCAATTTCATGTCTTATAGATCATGCTTTTTGTATCATATAAAAAACTTGCCTAACTCAAGTTCTCAGATTTTTATCCTATATTATCTTCTAAAATTCTCAATTCTAAGTTCTTACATTCAAATCTATAATCCATTTTGAGTTAGTTTTTGTGTTTGGTGTGAGATAATGTCATAAGTTCATTATCTTGCATGTCAATATTCAGTTGTTCAACCACTATTTGTTAAAAAGGCTACCCATTACTCATGAATGAGATAAATTATCACCTTTGTCAGAAATCAGTGACCATAAGTATAAGGATTTATTTGTAGACTCTCAGTTCTATTTCATTGCTATACTTATCTGATTTTATGCCAGTGGAACATGTTGTCTTCATAATTGTACTTTAGAATAAATTTTGATTTGGAAGGTGAAAGTTTCCCAACTTTACTCTTTCTAAAAATAGTTTTGGCTATTCTTAGTCTTCTGCAATTTCATGTAAATCTGTGGCTCATTTTGTAAATTTCTTCAAGACGTTTGCAGAAATTTTGATAGGGATTGAATTGAATCTATAGCCAAATTTGAAGGAATTTTCATCTTCACAATGTGAACATTCAAGAACACGGATTGTCTATTTAGCTGAATTTAAAAATTTTTTCTCATCAATATTTTAACTTTTCCATGTCTAAATCTGATACTTCTTAAAATTGATAAGTATTCACACAGTTCAGTTCAGTTCAGTTGCTCAGTCGTGTCTGACTCTTTGCAACCCCATGAACTGCAGCATGCCAGGCCTCCCTGTCCATCACCAACTCCCGGAGTTTACTCAAACTCATGACCTTTGAGTTGGTGATATATACACACACATACATATTAATAAAAAATTGAAGTACACAAATTTGCCTGAGGAGGGGATCAATATATTTTGGTTAGAAAATTATGAACATTATTCTAGCTGTTTTTATTTGAAGAGAAAAAAAATGTATTTTTTCCAGTTGCTTGCATAATGTTTTTCACTGTAGAGGAATTTTTCTACAGACTGTCACTTAAGAATTCAAACTTGATAATTAATGATGATCAACAGAAGACTTTTGGCTTAAAATTACTAGGAAATTACTTAACTCCTTTTTCTTTCCATCTCAAACCCTCCCAGGTGTATGGTATTTTTTCTGTAAGTCCAATCCCATTCACTTTAGTGAAAAGAGATTTCTTTCCATCCAAACTGCCAAAAATACAGACTGCAAACAAAATACATGACATACTTGATTATTTTAAACTTTAGCAGAGTTTTAAAGAAGGAAGATGAGGTAGTTAAGACCACAAATCATGGGGCTGGGGAGAAGCAGAGTCAGACATAGCTGTGCCCTGTGATCTTGTGTACATTACTCATTGGCGCCGAGGTGTTGTGCCCTCACTTTGCAGCTCTAAAACTCAGTTACCTCATCTATTAAGTTGGAGAGTCATACCTCACAGAGTAGTTGTTGAGAAGACAGAAAAAGGATTAAAATACTTGGCAAATTCATCACACATACAAGCTGAAAAACAGGTGCTATAGTAGCTTTGCCCTTGGATGCAGTTTCTAGGCTCTTTAAAAAAATGTGAGATCCATAAAGAAGGCTGAGCACTGAAAAATGGATGTTTTTGAATTTTGATGCTGGAGAAGACTCTTGAGAGTCCCTTGAACTGCAAGGAGATCAAACCAATCAATCCTAAAGGAAATCAACCTTAAAAATTCATTGCATGGGTTGATGCTGAAGCTCTAATACTTGGGCACCTGATGCAAAGATCCAACGCATTGGAAAATACCGTGATGCTGGGAAAGATTGAGGGTAGGAGGAGAAGGGGGCAACAAGAGGATAAGATGATTGGATGGCACCACCAGCCCAATGGACATGGGTTTGAGCAAATTCTGGGAGATAGTGAAGGACAGAGAAGCCTGGTGTGCTGCAGTCCATGGGACTACAAAGAGTTGGACATGACTTAGGAACTGAACAACAGCAAAGGAAATGAACAGTTGTGGCCTGTGAACTTTCCATACCAGCAGTCAGGAGAGGGTTGAAAGTAATAAGAAATATAATCTGATAGGAAGATTTGACTGCATTGTACTGAAATCACATAGTTTAAGGACAAGTAAACTTTGTCTTCTCATTTTTTCCTGATGATATCTTTTTATTAGCAAATAGCAAAGAATTATTTTTAGTGATGCCATTGGAAATAAAGTTTGAAATCTACAATCTCTCCCCATGAAGCATGTGTACTTCTTGAAGTTGGATGTTTCTTCCATATCTCCAAAGTATCAATATATAGCAAGCACTCAAATAATATTTATTGAAGTGTCACTAAGTTCCATGCTTTGAAAAATGATAATTAAAATTAGACTGCAACTAAAAAACAGCAAAGACCCAGTAATGCTAGAAGTTTACATAGCAAGTCTCACTAGGAAAATTAAAGCTTTACTTCCATTTTTAAAAATTGCCCTGGCTTCAATTTGGTTTAGCAGTGGGACCAAAACAACTCATTACTGTGATAAGTGTCAGAGATTCATGCAAAACTGTACTGCATATGATGTAAAATACTTTTTTTAAAAAAATAAAAGTGTTATTAAACATGTCCCCCAGAAGTTAGAATCATAGTAAAAGAATACTCTGTGCAGAAAAGTGGATTTCAAATGAGTGCACCGCAAACCTCTTTATTACTTTTAATGTAATATTTCTCCCCAATGTCTCATAACCACTGTTACAGTGATTACTCTAAATTCACTGAGCAGCAACAGTGAATAAGTTACCTCTGGCATTAAGTTCAATGGAATCTTTACCCAGAGGACCTATTTTTTTTTTAATGACATACCAAATGCTTATTAATGACAATACTAATAATCCAAGTGATTAGTGAACTTTCTTTTCAGAAGCAAGTTTAAAAATAGGTCTGAAAAAATCATACTGTGAGGACATAATAACCTTTATTCATTAGAGGGACATTGAATGTCCATTCCATTTATTTTGGAAAGAAAGTGGCTAAACAAAGGAGGGTCTGTGAGTGAAGACCGCTCTTGGGACAAGCAGGAATTTGAACTGATAGTAATAATGGTTCCTTCTCTCTGCATATCTAGGTGTTTTTTCAAGCATTTTTCCTGCCTCCTTGCAGGAGCTTTTTGAAAAGCCATTGGAAGTGGGATGAAAATCAAGTGCAGGAACTGACACTTTTCTATTCTCCACTTTTCAGTGCAGACGTTTCAGAAACCATCAAAACCCAACTTTCAAGAACTATGAAAGAAACTATCAACTTTCCAACCACTGATGCTACAGAGGGGAACACTAGGAGTGGTTTCAGTAAAAGCAGTCACATGTGGAAAGAAATAGCACTTACGCTATTTAACTCCAGAAGAAATTTACAATGTATGTGGCAAAAATGGCTCAGGAGTATATGCATGAACATGCATATGTATGTGTGCATATGTGTAGATACATGCTAATGCTGCTAAGTCACTCCAGTCGTGTCTGACTCTGTGCGACCCTATAGACCGCAGCCCACCAGACTCCCCTGTCCCTGGGATTCTCCAGGCAAGAATACTGGGGTGGGTTGCCATTTCCTTCCCCGTGTAGATACATAGATATGTTCAATCTCATTTGAATAGTGGAAATCCTTCTAACTATGCAGATCAGTCAGTCTGCTAAGCGGTATGGAAACTCGGTGAGAATATTACACCTTCTTCCTTGGAAATCAGACCCCAAAGAGATGTTTGTTCTAGTTTAGGAAGCAAATACCAGCTACTGTGTTTCAGTGTCTGTTAATTTCCTGGCTCTAAATTGTTGCCTAACACCTCTACCTGCTGCTGAACTTGACCTGAGTCCAGCCTGCTCTCCTTAACTAGATTGTCTGCCTGTTTTATAAGCAGCTTTTGCCTTGTCTTGTCTTATTCATATGTGGCCTGATTTTCCTTGCCTCTTTGGTTTGCTTTTCCTTAGGCTTTGTCCCTGTGCATTTGGGCTCTGGCATTTTTATTGTAACAGAGGAACAATTTTGTATCTCTTTATGCCTTGATTACGTTTGTCAGCAAACAATAGATTCTTTGAATGATCTAAGTCATACTCATTAAGGTGAAAAGGCTGTAAGATTGAACTATCCTGTGGAAATATATATATTTATATATGTTTTATATAACATATAATAAAATATATATTTATGTTTTTATAATTACATATAATATATACTTATATTTTCTGTATAAGAAAATATTAAAGACAAAACAAGACTAGATATCATATATTGAAATTATACTATGTACAAAGTACTTTATATGCTTTATTCCTTTCATCTTTACAGAACCACATCAGTTAACTCTTTATTTCATGTTATTTACAAGAAACCAAGGGTCACACAGTTTATAGCTAGTTAGTGCTCTTCCTGCTAAGTCGTGTCAGTCGTGTCCGACTCTGTGCGACCCCATAGACAGAAGCCCAGCAGGCTCCTCTGTCCCTGGGATTCTCCAGGCAAGAACACTGGAGTGGGTTGCCATTTCCTTCTCCAAGCTAGTTAGTAATAGGGAAGAAATTCCAACTCATTTCCTTTTTACCTAGAAGTATTCTCTATAAAACTTACAGGTCTAGAAAATGGCTTCATACTGTGATATTTCAGTGGAAGACAAACCTTGTCAGTATAGGTAAAAGAGAAGGTGAAAACCTCCATTTTTCAGGCCAAAAGTAGTCTTTTGTGAACATGGTTAGAAAAATTACTCTTCATAGTTAACTGTATGTTTTATTTCCTAATGATCAGTCTAAGATCAACAGTCTGTGAAATCCATAAGTATTAAAGGAAGAGATTTCAGCTTTGTCTCTTGCTTCTTCTGTATCATCTATACTCTGGTGTGTAGATAAACTCCACTTGATAAACTCCATTTGCCCTTGAAGGTAATTCCTCTTGGTCTCCTTCATCTTTACATCCGACTCCTAAGAACACACACACACACACACACACACACACACACACACACAGGCACAATTAGGTCCTCCACACTGTGATCCTTTTGCATTGATTCCCTATTTCTATCATACTTACTGCATGTAATTCCCCCTATTACTTGGTGACCTTGAGAGCAAGTATATTCTTTTCATGTCCCTATCTCCAGTGCCTATGATATAGCAGTAACCAGGCATAATGAATGAACATAAGCATTGAAGTAAAGCAACACATCAGCTAATTGTCAAATTGAATGAAGTAAGAGAAACCATTCAGATGGGATGAATTAACTTTTCCCCTAAGTTCTAAACTTTAAAGCATGATTTCCACTTCTTCATCTCCAACTTCAGAAGGATTCCCAGATTAAAATTTGTAACACCAATATAATTTTAACAGCTCCTGGACTGTAGCCCGCCAGGTTCCTGTGTCCATGGAATTCTGCAGGCAAGAATACTGGAGTGGGTAGCCATTCCCTTCTCCATGGGATCTTCCTGACCCAGGGGTCAAACCCAGGTCTCCCGTACTGGAGACAGATTCTTTACCACCTGAGCCACCAGAGAAGCCCTCTTTAACTGCTTCATTGAGACATAATTCACAGACCATACCATTTCCTAGTTTATATTAAAAACAGTTCATTGTTTTAAATATATTGACCATTGTGCATCCATGAACACAGTCCAATTTTAGAACACTTTCATCACCAAAAAAACCAACAGTTACTATCCATCCCCTCCCCCTGGCCCTGCTGCTGCTAAGTCGCTTCAGTTGTGTCCGACTCTGTGCAACCCCAGAGGCGGCAGCCCACTAGGCTCCCCCGTCCCTGGGATTCTCCAGGCAAGAACACTGGAATGGGTTGCCATTTCCTTCTCCAATGCATGAAAGTGAAAGTGAAGTCGCTCAGTCATGTCCGACTCTTAGCGACCCCATGAATTGCAGCCTACCAGGCCCTAGACAATCATTAGTATACCCCCTGTATACATAAATTTGACAGTTCTGGGAATCAACCATAAATGTAATCATATGATATGTGGTCTTTTGTGACCGGCTTTTTTCACTGAGCATAATGTTTTCAAGGTTCAACTGTGTCCTGTCATGCATCAGTTATTCATTCCTTTTATCGGCTGAGTAATATTCCATGGTATGGATGTACCACTTAATTGTTTCATCCTTTGGCTGCTGTGAATAATGCTGCTGTAAACGTCCGTGTGCATGCTTTTGTGTGGATGTGTATTTTCGTTTCTCTTGGATGTACACCGAAGGGTGGAGCTGATTTGCCATATGGTGACTCTATGTTTAACCCATTTGTGCATATGTGCATGCTCAGTTGCTTCAGTCGTGTCCAACTCTTTGCAACCCTATGGACTGTAGCCTCTGTCCATGGGATTCTCCAGGCAAGAAAACTGGAGTGGGTTACCTTCCTCCTTAACTCATTGGAGGCACCGCTAAACTTTTCCTTGATGACTACACTATGTTACATTTTCACCAGCAATGTATGAGAATTCTACCCTCACATCCTTGCTAACACTTGATTGTATCTGACATTTTGATTCTAGTCATCATAGTGGGTATAAATTTGTATTTGAGTGTTTTTTGATTTGTATTTGCATTTCCCTAATGGCTACTTATGTTGAATACCTTTTCATGCACTTATTGGAAATTTGCATATCTTTTTGGAGCAATATCTACTCAGATTCTTCACCATTTTTAAATTGGGTTATTTGCCTTTTTATTATGTAAGAGTTTTTTATATGTTCTGAACACAAGTCACTTCTCAGATGTATGATTGGCAAATATTTTCCCTCATTTTGTGTTTTGTATTTTCACTTTCTTGATGGTGTCCTTTGAAGCACAAAAGTTTTTAATTTTGATGGAATCCAACTTACTTGCTGATTTTTTTTATTGGTCACTGTGTTTTGGTATTATTTCTTTGAGTATTTTTAGATTCCCTTGTAGCTCAGTCAGTAAAGAATCTGCCTGCAATACAGGAGACTTGGGTTCAATTCCTGGATTTGAAAGATCCTCTGGAGAGGGAAATGGCAACTCACTCCAGTACTCTTCCCTGAGAAATCCCATGGACAGAGGAGCCTGGCGAGGTACAGCCTATGGGGTCGTAAGAGTCGGACACAACTGAGCAACTAAACCACCAATGTCAATATGGATTCATGGATATTTATTCTAGTCTGTGGGTTTGCAATACAATAATATTATTGTTTATTTTATTGTTCAAATTGCTCCAGCTTTGGCCCTTAGACGCTCCTTCAGGGTAGTTTCTGTATCAGTTCAGGATGATCCATCAGTTGGTATTATTTCTAAGAAGCTTTTGTCTAATTGATGATCATGAAGATTTACTCTAAGAGTAAGATTGCTTTCTGTATTGATTCATTTGGAGTCAGTTTTGTTGATAGTACTAGGTATTGGTTCAGCTTCATTCTTTCACATGTGCATACCCAGCTGTTCTGGTGCTTTTTGAGGAAAAGAACTAAATTTCATTTCAATTGAATTGTCTTGGCACCTTAGTGCCAGTATGGTGTTAATAAAGGCAGAATATATTCATTGAAGCCTGCAAGCAGTGACAACATCAAGTCCCTAAACTCTCTCCTTTTTCTGTCATTGCCTCTATGAAACCAGAAAGTGAGTTGGCTTACATTTTTGGAATAAAGCTATAAAGAACCAAAAACTTCACTGGCTTTTAAAATTTTGCTGCTCAAATCCAAAATGCAGCCATCTCTCATTTGGCAGCTTGTTAAGTAGTCTGATGCATTAGCACTTAAGTGTTTGTATAATATCATCTCTGTAATTCAGTTCCGTTATGTCCACATCAACTGAACACAGAATGAATGTAATAAATGGCTTCCCAGAGATTCACAAATGGAGCTCATTTCTCACCACCATTCAATCTGCAGTGACTTGATACAGTTTGTATACTGTGTTCCATTTGTGACACATGTACAACATCTATTTGCAAAGAGATTTACCCATAACTATGGGGAACATCATGAACTATATAGGGCAGTGTATCAGATTGTTTTCTTCTAGCTCTTTTGGTCATCTTATATATAACTCTTCCCCTAATAAATGTATTTGTTGCTTTTGAAATTACTGTTGAGCTGAGTGAATATCCTTCTCAGCATCACTAAGAAAGTAAGTGTTAGAGTAAGATTAAAATCTGTACTGAGAATTTTAAATTCTTTGGATCAATAGGTAAAAGAAAACAATCTTTAAAAGCAAGCCAATTAAAAAATAACTCAACTCTTGGAAGCAAACATAGGGTAAAAGCCTCATGACATTGGATATGCAACAATGTCTTGGAATATGACACCAAAAACGTGGGTAACAAAAGAAAAAAAATAAATAAATTAGACTTTATCAAAAGTAAACACTTTTGTGCGCCTAACGACACTGTTGACAGATGCCACAGTTGAACATTTATTTACCTAAAGAGTTTGTATTATGTATTAGTATGAAAATAATTGTTCCTGATTTAATCTTTGGGTATTATTAAATGAAGCAGAGTAAATGAGTTCATTAATCCCAGCCTTTTGTGGAAGAGCAACACATGTTTTTAAATTTTCAAATAATACGTGGACTCCTTAAACCCACCTTTGCAAAGGTTATGAGATGCTTTGGTCTCATTTCACATTGATTTGCTGCTTAGAGGACTAAGTAATATCCATTGTCTTTTAAATTTTCCACAAAATATGGATATAAAATATCCTTCTCTATTTCACTACCTTGTGAGTGGAAATGATTTCTGACTTTGACAAGATTCAGACAGTTCTCTCTGGGAGCTAGAACGTTTTAGAGGGGCTACCGTCTGGTTCTACTTGTGTCTCCAAGCTCGGAATATGTCGGTTACACGTGAGTGATGGTCACCTGGGTCAGCAGAAGATATTTTCCTACTTTGCAGTTTTATTTGTGTATGCGTGTGTATGTATGTGCCTAGCGAAAATCCTCTAGAGCTATCATTTATTCAGAACACTAGAAATATTTCCAAGGAGACTGAGTGAAAATTGTCACTGAGGAAACATTCCGGGTAGAAGGTACCCAAAACTAATAATCTTGGGTTAAAATAAGATGCTAATTGAATTAGTCAAATCATCCTCATTTTATACCAAAGAAGAGAACCAGCCCCTGCTATGCTAAAATACTGAAACAATTTATGAAATATTTAATTATTGTTCATCTCATCAAAATGTTTCTTTCTGGGCATAGTTATTGACAATCAGTGAGTTTTCTCATCTTTACTGTCTAATAAAATGCCATTGCCACGACAGTTTGTGCTTTTCCACATACTGTGCTGACACTTAAAAGACATCAACTACCCTTGAATTTTACTTCATCCAACCATTAAAGCAGAGACTGCAGACTGGTGTTCACAGCAGCATGGTCCCCGATCTAGTCAGCATCACTGTCAACTCTTCTTGTTAAGATGAACAAATAAGTTCTTTCATTTATATAGTAATCTCTAGATGTCCTCGCAAATGAAGGGAAGCAAGAGAAAGAATAATTCAGAGGGCATCCTGAAGCTTTTGAAAGATGCCATAGTCATGGTTTCCGGAGGCAGGAATTCAACAGGAATAAGTACAGGGACCTGGAAGAATAATACTAAGGGAATCTGGAGGTGTATGGAAAAATTTTTATTCTCATCATGTATGCTTATTTTTTCCTAAACTTTAAACTATCTGAGAGGCAAAAAGTACTAATGATATTTTGTTTAAACCACTTCTTTGACCTCTTCTTCCACCTCTGATTTTTTTTTACCTGGGTAATTCTACCCACCATTTAAATCATCTAATAGGAGGGGCTTCCTGACTTACAGACTGTGTTATAATCCCCTAAATTAAGCCTCCTCATTTACAGTAATGACTTGCATAGTAATTCCTTTGAAGAAAGTCCATCTTCCTATCTGGATATGAAGTTCCATCACAACAAGGGGAACACTCACTGTGTGCTCAGCAGCATACCAGGTCTGACACATAGTAGGTGATAGGGCCTACGTGGGGGCTCACTGTTAAAATGGCTCCTCATATTGACCTTGCAAACAAGGAATAAAATCACCCTTAGAGTGATTTTAGAAAGAATAAAGTGACCCTTGAGACTGACCAAATTGCCCAAATTCTGTTTTCCCACTGGTGCCTTCTCATATCTTTCTCAAGGATATGAGACCACCGGATTCCAGACCTCTGGCTATGTGACCATAGCACTTAGCTATGGGCTAAAAATTAATGACCACTTCAGAGAATATTTCATTGGCGGGGTATAGGAAAGACCCCCATCAGAAAGGGAGGATGCTGGTTCTCCTTAAGGGCCAGTCACCCTCTCGTTTCCGTCTGATAAATGTCCTTCCCTTTGCCTGACTGCCCAGCTAGCTTTTTCTCTGCACTCGCCTTACCATAGGTAGTTACCAAATACTCATTTAATGAAAGAAAAAGTTATAATATCCCTGGGAAGCAAAACAACCCCTTGTTGTGAAACACTGCTTTAAGTCTGTATGATCCATAGTTTTCTGCGTATTTAAGATTGACTCCTAGAGAACATAATTCTAAAATTAATACTTAAAGGAGCATTATTTTCTGGATCAAATTCATCATTGTTTCCCACAACTGAATATACAATAATTTTATAGATTTAGTATCAAAACATTTTCCTGGAGCTACCCATGGTTTTTGTTATATTTTACCTAAAACATTTTCCCAATTCCCAATACTTAAGGACTATCTTTCTCAGAAGCCAAAGTCCTATTCTTGTTGTAAATACCCTGCACCCTGGGGAGTTTTTCATGGCTTCCTCAGAAATCCGTAAGAATCACCAAGAAGTTATTTTTAGTCCAAATAACTCTTACAGGCATCCTTCATCTGTCTCAGTCATTCGAATTTGCCTTTATTTCAGACTTCCCTTTTCATTAGTTCCACTCTGCTAGAATTTAGATGGACAAGGGCAAAGTTGCCTGGGCAGAGGTGAGGAAAAGTTAAAAGGATTGTCATTTAAATTGCTTTCCTTTACCTACTGTTTGAAGAAAAGTCCTTTATCTTTGAGTACAGTGTTGCTATTATATACCATTTACATTTTAGTCAGAGACTGAAATAACCCAAATAGACATCCTAGAATAGCATGAACCTGTCTTGTCTAGTACCTTGGAGTGATTTTCATGTACCCTAGAAGGTGGCTTTACAGATGCGTTTGAAGTCTGAGATGACAGGAATCAGATAGAGGTGGTTGCCTTTTAGATGTTGCAAAATCGATTTCTTTGCCTAGGGGAATGCCTGAGATGGTATCATTTTGATAGTAACCCTAGCCGGGTGCAGTGTTACCTGACCTCGGATATCCTGGTGAACTTGACTCTTCCTACAGACACTCTGCCAGCATCAGCTCAGCAGAACCAGAGACTCAGAGCATCCCAATGTGAAATGGTGGTTTCTGTGGGTCATTCAGTCCTAGCACGGGGTGACAACGACAGAACAAGCTGCCTTTATTGCCGTTGGACCTAGTCCAAATCTCCAGGGCTGGCTCATGTCTGTTCTAACATTCCTTACCAGGGGTCAGCAGCTGCAGAAGCACAAGGTCAATTTGCTAGCTCTTGTTTTTCTGTCATGATGGTGGAGGTAAATGCCACAGGGTCTAAAACAAGCAGTGGGGAACTGCTCTTCTCCAAGCTTATGCCAGTTGTCTTCATTTGACAAAGAAGCAGCTCTAGGAAAGATTATGTAGATGATACCACTCTAATGGCAGAAAGCAAAGAGGAACTAAAAAAACCTCTTGATTAAGGTAAAAGAGGAGAATGGAAAAGCTGGCTTAAAAATTCAACCTTCAGAAAACTAAGATCATGGGATCTGGTCCCATGATTCCATGGCAAATAGATGGGGAAAAAAGGAAACAATGAGAGACTTTATTTTCTTGGGCTCCAAAATAACTGGATGGTGACTGCAGCATGAAAATAAAAAACACTTGCTCCTTGGCAGGAAAGCTATGACAAACCTTGACAGCATATTAAAAAGCAGAGACATCACTTTGCCAAAAAAGTCTGTCTAGTCAAAGTTTTGATTTTTCCAGTAGTCATGTTATGGATGTGAGAGTTGGATCATAAAGAAGACTGAGCACCAAAGAACTGATGCTTTAGAATTGTGATCATGGAAAAGACTCTTCAGAGTCCCTTGGACAGCAAGGAGATCAAACTCGTCAATCCTAAAGGAAATCAACCCTGAATATTCTTTGGAAGGACTGATGTTGAAGCTGAAGCTCCAATTCTTTGGCCACCTGATGCAGAGAGCTGACTCATTAGAAAAGACCCTGATGCTGGGAAAGATTGAAGGCAAAAGGAGACGGGGGCGGCAGAAGATGAGATGGTTAGATAGCATCACCAACTCAATGGACATGAATTTGAGCAAACTCCAGGAGATAGCAAAGGACAGGGAAGGCTGGTGTGCTACAGTCCATGGTGTTACAAAGGCTCAGACATGACTAAGTGATTCTGAACAATCCCATCAGGGTGCTCCACCCTCATGATCTCACCTAAACCTGACTACTTCCTAAAGGCTCCACTCCAAATACTGTCACATTGCCAGTGAGGTATTCAACATTTGAATCTGGGAGGGAAGGGAAAGCTGTGGAGCATGGTCCTCTTTGGAAACGGACAGACCTGAGAAGAGGCTCTTTGGACTCTTAAAAAGTGGCATGACATTGCTATTTAGGTCAGAGATTGCCAAGAGGGGGCAAAAAATGCCAAGGCAGCTTGACCACATGTAGGCAGAATTCACAAGTTTATTTTGGACCTACTAGAAATGATTGCTCCAACTACTAGGCAACATCATGCCATATGAGCTGTTGATGTTTATGCAGATGCTTGTCTTGACCCTAACTTCTTAGTGGCATTTGAAGAGTAACTCTCTCCATCCTGCTTAGATCTTCCCATGTTGTTTGAAGTGAAGTGTTAGTCACTCAGTTGTGCCCAACTCTTTGTGACCCCATGGACTACAGCCCACCAGGCTCCTCTGTCCATGGAATTTTCCAGGCAAGTGTACTGGAATGGATTGCCATTTCCTCCTTCAGGGGATCTTCCCGACCCAGGGATCAACCTGGGTCACCTGCGCTGCATGCAGATTCTTTACCGACTGAGCTACGAGGGAAGCCTTCCCATACTGTTTAGTGCTAATTAAATACTTTTTCTCTCTTACTTAATGACAACATCTCCATCTTATTTTGGTCACCTTTCTTTCCATTCAGTACATGCCAGGAGCCGCCATGGGAGATCCCACCCATGACAAAGTCATGTGGAAGAGAACTGTTAAGCAAGGCTTCAGAACTCAAGGGGCTCCCTAGGCTTTCTCGAGCATCTACCCCAAAACCAGAATCTGTCTGTTTTACTGTTTCATGACTTTCGCCAACTCCTCTGACATTAACAGGGGGCTAACCCTGATCACCTTTCTCTGGAGAAAATCAACTTAGGGCTCTAGCTAATAAGTCTCCTGGACATGAGAGGAACATTTCAAATCAAACCCCCTCTATTAGCATTCTAGCTTGCTTGGCAGGTTATCCAGACTCTTGCAGCTATGCATACAATTATTTACAGCCTCCCAACTGTGAGAAGCATGAAAAGCCTAAACATAGAGCCTTTGAAAGAGTTAAAAGTTATTAGAGTAGTGCTAGTGTTAATGTAGGATTTCATTATTAGGCCAATGCTTGTTGCTAAGTTCCCATATCTCTTATCCACTGTGCACCTGGGAATGCATTAGTTAACATAGTGAGAATGCTAGAAAAACAAGTGTAGCCTTGAATTTAACCATATCAAACTTTTGAGCTAATTGGTTCTTTCTTATAACTCATTGCACCTTTGCCCTGTGAAAAACGTAACTCTGTTTGGCATTTTCTGAGGCGGACATAGATTAGAAATATAAAGAAAAAACACTTTCAGGGAAAACAAGTTTTTTGGTTGAACAGCCTTTATCAAAAGACGGTCATAAAATGTTCACAGGCCTCCAAGGCCAGAAGATACTGTACACAACATCTTTTGTGGAAAAGGTATGCAGAAAAACCATGGTTTCGATAAAGGCAATACCGCTGGAATGTTGGGCTGACTCTGTATGACCTTGCATCTTTCATTTCTCTCTACGTACAAAAAAGGTATATAAGTACCGTTTAAAAATAAAGCTATGGATCTTGCTCATCAAAGCAGCTTGATCTCCTCGTGTCACTCATTTTCCTCCTCTTACTCTCTCTTTCTGGCTAGTTCCCATCTGGAGTACAGAGATCCGCCATGTCTACTTATTTGCCTGGGTTTCTAAGACCTGAACGGGAAGGCGTCCTGCGCCTTCACTCCCTCGGGAGACCGGGAGGGCACCTGTGGCCTCACGTAGACGGTGCAAGTCTCTTGTCTTGAGACTTTATTGATTTTCTGTATAAACCAAGGAACTCCAGCCTCTTTTCTCCTCTCCTCTAGTTTCTTATCTACAACATTCTTGTCTCTCTTTCTCTCTCTCAATCAATCACCGATGCTGTTTCTCCTTCGGGTTTCCCTGGATCCTGCGGGGCTGGACCCCGGCGAGTACATACATACACATATATATGGGATGCTTGCTTCTAGATCTGTACAGAATCATCCTTGGAGGATGGCAACCGGTACCCTCTGCTTTGGGCGAAGTTATACCAGCTAGAAACGAACTCAGTGAGGCCACTGGTGGCTACAGTACAATTAGCATCAGCTACGTGTTCCTCTGGGGCTCCTCTTTGCCCTTTAATCCTTTTCTAGCTCTTGCCAGCAGCTTTTTGGAGTATGTCTTTGTTCCCTTCCTATCTTAGTTCTTTTCTTTTTTTAAAGATTTTTTTTTTTTTGATGTGGACCATTTTAAAAGTCTTTTTTGAATTTGTTACATTATTGCTTCTGTTTTATGTTCTTGTTCTTTGGCCACAAGGCATTTGAGATCTTGGCTCCCCAACCAACAATTGAACCTGCACCCCCTGTATTGGAAGGCAAAGTCTTAACCACTGGATCCCCAGGGAAGATCCTGTCCTGGGTCTTTTCTTACACACTGTGGTAGATATAAGCACTGTCTTATTTCCAATATTTGATGCTGTCCCAAACCTTCATCCCTGGATTTGCAGTGGTGTTTGGGAGAAATATGGGCTTCCTTTGTGGCTCAGAGAGTAAAGTTCTGTCTGCAATGCAGGAAACCTGGGTTTGATCCCTGGGTCAGGAAGATCCCCTGGAGAAGGGAATGGCTGCCCACTCCATTATTCTTGCCTGGAGAATCCTATGGACAGAAGAGCCTGGAGGTCTATAGTCCATGGATTTGCAAAGAATTGGACACAACTGTTGGAGAAGGAAATGGCAACCCACTCCAGTGTTCTTGCCTGGAGAATCCCAGGGACGGGGAGCCTGGTGGGCTGCCATCTATGGGGTCACACAGAGTCGGACATGACTGAAGCGACTTAGCAGCAGCAGCAGCAGCAGCAGCAGCAGCAGCAGGATGACTTTCACTTTGGGAGAAATACAATGATTTCAATACTCTTGTTTATCTGATGTGTATGTCAGGAACTTTTTAAAGATTATTTGCTACTCAATATACTTGTAGTTATTTGTAGGAAATATCACTGGCAAACATACTCTAAGTGCTTTTGTGGTTGTTTGTAGCCTGTCTGTTATCATTTATAATTCAGTTAGATAAGGTAGCAGGCTATTTTTTTAGCTCACAATATTAAGAAAAAATTGTCATCGATTTCAAGTTGTCTTGACTCTAATTCTATATACTTTACTATAAACACTGGCTTACCAATTTGTTCTTTTTGTGTCGCTAAGTCCTGTCCACTGACTCACCAAGAAATCTCCTCAAAATAGTTCAATTTGTGTTTCTTTTACATTTCCTTTTTTAGTTAAATAACCACCTAGGTCATTGCAAGTCTCTACTAATTATACTCCAGAGCATCTGTTCTTCAATCAGTCAAGGCTCTTCCCAATTTGGCAATTGACTGCTCTTCCGTCAGGCCACTGCTTTTGCGTAGAAAAAGTCGGTATATACAAGGCATCATTACTGTTCCAACAGATAAGAATTGTCTGTGGTTGAACTCTTACTTGTGGGGTCCAAATAAATTGCTGAAAAGAGAATAAACAGTCAATCAGGGAAGAACTAAGATAAAACTTTGGATCAGAAACCAAGTAAGATTCTGCCTGGAAAATGATCAGTGGAAACTCTACAGAATAGTAGACTGATGTACCATAAAACCTAGACAGCATATTAAAAAGCAGAGACATTACTTTGCCAACAAAGGTCCATCTAGTCAAGGCTATGGTTTTTCCAGTGGTCATGCATGGATGTGAGAGTTGGACTGTGAAGAGAGCTGAGCACCGAAAATTGATGCTTTTGAACTGTGGTGTTGGAGAATACTCTTGAGAGTCCCTTGGGCTGCAAGGAGATCCAACCAGTCCATCCTAAAGGAGATCAGTCCTGGGTATTCACTGGAAGGACTGATGCTGAAGCTGAAACTCCAATACTTTGGCCACCTCTTGCGAAGAGTTGACTCATTGGAAAAGACTCTGATGCTGGGAGGGATTGAGGGCAGGAGGAGAAGGGGACGACAGAGGATGAGATGGCTGCATGGCATCACCAACTCGATGGACATGAGTCTGGGTAAACTCCGGGAGTTGATGATGGACAGAGAGGCCTAGCATGGTGCAATTCATGGGGTCGCAAAGAGTCAGACACGACTGAGCCACTGGACTGAACTGAACTGTACCATAAAAAGAAAATATTGTATACTTTTAAAGTAATACTGGCTATAGACATGGCAACATTTGTTCATTTGATCAGTATTCCCTGAGTGGCCATTGTATGCCAGATACGGGGCCAGTCACTGGGATAAGTGCTGGGAAGCTTCCCTGGTGGCTCAGAGGTTAAAGCGTCTCTCAATGCGGGAGACCTGGGTTTGATTCCTGGGTCGGGAAGATCCCCTAGAGAAGGAAATGGCAACCCACTCCAGTATTCTTGCCTGGAGAATCCCAAAGACGGAGAAGCCTGGTGGGCTACAGTCCGGGGGGGTTGCAAAGAGTTGGATATGACTGAGTGACTTCACTTCACTTCCAAACTAAAAAGAACCCCCCAAATAGCATATGCGATGTATCACTGCATAATATTTGTGCCCTGTTTTCAATATGTTTTCTATTGAGCTATAATTGCTTTACAGTGTTGTGTTCGTTTCTACCCTGTTGCTGTTGTTGTTTAGTTGCTTTGTCATGTCCGACTCTTTGCAACCTCATGGACTGTAGCCTGCCAGTCTCCTCTGCCCATGAGATTTCCCAGGCAAGAATGCTGGAATGTGTGGCCATTTCCTTCTCCGGTGGTCTTCCTGACCCAGGGATCGAACCCATGTCTCCTGTATTGGCAGGCAGATTCTTTACCACTAAGCCACCTGGGAGGCCCCAGTTTCTGCCATACATATACATATATCCCGTCTCTCTAGAGCCTCCCTCCCACTCCTCTAGGTCATCACAGAACTCAGCTCCCTGTGCTACACAGCAGCTTCCCACTAGCTATCTGTTTTACACAGGGTAGTGTATATATACTACCATGTTGGTGATGGACAGGGAGGTCTGGCGTGATGTAGTCCACGGGGTCGCAAAGAGTCGGGCACAACTGAGCGACTGAACTGAAGAGTGTGTATGTCAACGCTACTCTCTCTATTTGTCCCACCTCTTCCCCCCTCCCATATCCACGTGTCTGTTTTCTATGTTTGTGTCTCTATTCCTGTCCTGCAAATAGGTTCATTTTCCTAGATTCCATGTATATGCTTTCAGTATTAATATGGTATTTGTGTTGGGATAGACTCTAGGAAACTCAAAGGCAAAGTAGCAAGCATAGAGAAGCACAGGCTGCTTGATTTCAAGCTGTGTAGCACAGAGAGCTCAGCCCAGTGTAAAGAAAGTTATACAAATAGTGTCTCAAATAAAGAAAAGTTCACTGTTGAGTTGATGCTTTACAAATTATATTTTTGAAAAATATTTATTTGTTTGTTTGGCTGCATCAGGTCTTAACTGCGGCACGTGGGCTCTTGTTCCCTGACCATGGATCGAACCTGGGCACCCTGCATTGGGGGCATGGCGTCTTAGCTACTGTACCACCAGGGAAGTCCTTATATTCTTTTCTGTTTTATCTTTGACTTTGGAACATAACTTGTTAAATTCAACTTAAGGTCATTTTTATCTGCTTTTTCATAGCACCATGATGTGTTTCTCAAATTATATGCATAGAAATTTCTGTAGTCACAGCAGTGTGTACAAACCAATTGGTTCTAATGTATGTGTTCTGTGAGCTGGCAGCCTTGAAACTATCCACTTTTTTTTTTCTAATTAAAACATTTTTACTAACAGATCTAGGTAGGACATTAAAGGAATCCATTAAGGAATCTATTAAAGGAATCCATTCAATCCTAGTCATTGAATCTTTATCTACTCCTGTGTTCACGGAAGAAAGAGTTTCTTCTTTCTTTGTAGCTGGGGAAATTAAGACACAGAAAAGTGAATTTTCTGTGAAATGTACCAGGAAAAGCAAAAGTAAACCCATGAGAACTGTCTTCTCCTCCATGTGCTAACTGTGCAGCCTCTTACAAGTCACCCCTACATTCTGCTTTTGGCAGAAAACATGCGAAATTCATGGGTGAACATTTCTAAGAAAAGAGGATTATGTTTCTCTGTTTTAGAGACAAAGAAAATTAATATAATACAGTGTGGTTAGCACGTGGAACTCCAGCTTTTTTTTTGTAGTGTGATGATGGAGCTGATATTATGTCAGCTACACAGTGAGTGCCAGCAAACTGTCATTAAATTCAAGTGAATAAGGCATGCTACTGAATTTAAAAGATGAACAAAAAACATTTTTACTTTATTAAGAAGTAGTGAAGAGCAAAGCAAGCTGTTCTGAGAGTCATGAGATTTTTTTTAAACTCATTTAGGGATAGATATCTGGTGAACACACATACACACACACACAAATAGAACAATATGCTGAGTTGTAGCAAAATATCTGTATAAAACAAAACCTTTCTAAATATTAAAGAGTGTGAGAATTTCGATAAGGCAAAATGAACTGAAGTGGATGGATTAAATAGATTCTTCACTACTCGTCACTTCACAAGGCGTGGAAACATAAACACCAAGAACAAAAACAACAAAACCCCTAAGGTGACATATAGTCACTGTGACTGCTGGTGTTTTGGCTGTCTTGTGTACATTTTCTTTTCTTTTTTATTTTTTTACTTTACAATACTGTATTGGTTTTGCCATACATTGACATGAATCCACCACAGGTGCGTACATTTCCTTTTCAACTTATCCTGTTTGTTTTGGGGAATCATCCTTCCCCACATCATGTGTGGTTTTGAAGGGAGGCTCACTCCAGGTGTCCACTCCCCATAGTAGAGATGAGAGTTCCACCAGGGTTGTCATGTGACATCAGCTTAGCCAATCAGATTCTCTCTCCTGGGATGCTCAATCTGCAGTAGCCACTGTGTTATTCGTGGCTTGTTGTGTCTGCTGGTTTGTCATCCTTGTCATTCCTGCTTCCTGGTCCTCCTTGATCTTTTATCCCTCTGAAACTTTAATTGCTGCCAGCTTTCTTCATTTTATTAACTTCCTTATTGAGGCATAATAAACACACAACATAGTGCACATATTTTAAGTAGGTGCTGTACTGTGCTTAGTCACTCAGTTCTCTCCAGCTCTTTGTGATCCCACAGACTGTAGCCCACCCAGCTCCTCTATCCATGGAAATTCTCCAGGCAAGTACACTGGAGTGGGTTGCCATGCCCTCCTCCAGGGGTTTTTCCCAACCCAGGGATCGAACCCAGGTCTCCCACATTGCAGGCAGGTTCTTTACCATCTGAGCCACCAGGGAAGCCCATTTTAAGTATACATTTTGGTAAGCTTTAACATTTATAGACACCCATGAAATTATCATCACAATCAGAGTCCATCTTCCTCAAAGCTTCCTATGCCCCTTGGTCATCCTTTCTTCCTTCTCCTCAGTAGCCCCTGTTCCTCAGGCAACCACTGATCTTATGCCACTTTTGATTAGCTTGCATATCCTGATATTTTATATGGATAGAATCATATCAAATGAATATGTTTTCGTCTTCTTTCACTCAGCCTAACTATTTGAGGTTCACCCATGTGGTAGCAAATATCAATATTTATTCCTTTTTTATTGCTGAGTAGTATACCATTGTTTAAGAGTTGGTTTATTCATCTGTTGATGAAAATTTGAATTACTTCACGTTTCAAGGTATTAGAAGTGAAGTTGCTATGATTATTCATGTACTTTATTTTGTATGGACATATGCTTTTATTACTCTTGGATAAATACCTATGAATGGAATGCTTCCATCATGTAGGAAGTGTGTATTTTAAAAATAAAAAAATTCCAAGATGGTTATGCCATTTTATATTCTCATCAGAAGTGTATGAGAGTTACAGGTTCTTCACTAACACTTGGTATGGTCAATCTTATGAATTTTAGCTAGTTTACCAAATGTGTAGTGCCATTTCACAAGGGTTATAATTTGAATTTCCATGGTGACTAAAAATAATGAGTATTTCTTATATGCTTATTTTCAATCCATATATCATCCACCATGAAATATCTGTTCAAATCATTTGTCCATATACTTATTAGGTTATGTTTTTTCTTACTGAATTTTGAGAGTCATGTATTTATTCTGAATGTAAGCTGTTTGTTTTTTCATCAAGAGTATGGTATGCAAATAATTTCTCACAGTCTGTGACTGTCTTTTTATTTTCTTAAGTGTCTTTCTAAAGCACAAATTTTTACACTGGTTGAATTGCAGTTTAGCAAACATTCTTTTAATGACTTATGCTTTTGGTGTCTTATCTAAAAAATTTTTTTTGACAAAACTTTGGGTTAGGCAAAGTTTCTTGATGAATTAAGTCCTCTGTCATTCTGGAATAGTTTGCTTTATCCATTGTAATACTTTTTGCTCTGAACTTTACTTTGTTTGACATTTATATAGCCACTTCAACTTTCTTTGAACTACTATTGGCATGTTATATTTTTTTCACCTTACTTTAAATCTTTATGTGTCTTTAAGTTTAAATCACTTTATCTCTTTTATTCAGACTTGAAATCTCTTTTTTCTCTGTAAAGAAACAAAAAGTACATATTTTAGATTTTGTGGACTATACATGATCTCTGTTGAGTATTTTTCATATTTTGTTTTCTTAAGACTCTTGACTAATGTTGAAAAAATTTTAAACATTACTAACCAACAGGCCACAAAAAATAGGTTATGAGCTAGATTTGGTTCACAGGCCATAGTTTGTTCACACCTGCTTTTCAGTCTTACTTTTTTGAGTTGTTCAGCAAAACTGGAGCAGAACTTGGGCCAGAGCTTACTGTTCTCCAGCACTGAGGCAAAACCTTTCTGTAGATCCTTCTCTAAAGTTTCAGTCAGAATTGGCACTGGTATTGTTATCTCTAATCATTTTTTCTTAAAAAGTTTTGGAGTGTAGTTGCTTCACAGTGTTGTGTTACTTTCTGCTGTATGGCAAAATGAATCAGCAATATGTGTATACAAAAGGGAAAATGTTAGTCGCTCAGTTATGTCCGACTCCGCAACCCCATGGAGTGGAACACATCAAGAAGTGTTCATTCATCAAGAAACTTTGCCTAACCCAAAGTTTTGTCAAAATTTTTTAAGATAATTTTTGTAGCCCACCAGGCTACAAGAAAGAAAAAAAAAAGAGGGGATATATGTACATGTACTGCATATCATCTTTTTTGAATTTCCTTCCTATTTAGATCGCTACCAAGTATTGAGTAGTGTTCCCTATGCTAGATAACAGGTTCTCATTAGTTTTCTATTTTTATACATAGAAATGAATATATGCCAATCCTGATTTGATGGCCTTTTCCCCAGCCTTGGGTCATCTTCACAAGCATGATCTCACCAATTTTTAGCTGATGCTCAGAAGAACTCTCGGCAGATATATGCGGTTCTCTCTCTGAGCAGTTCTCTGTTCTTTGGCACTTTGTCGCATGAACTCTAGTTACCTGTTCTCCCTGGAGTCTGAGCTCTGTCTCCTGAATCTGGGGAGTCTGCTTTGGTGCCTCCCATTTATGGTGTCCTGGAAACATCTCCAGGCTGTGAGCTGGGACCGTCACAGGATTCACTTCATTTGTTTTCTCTCAGGAATCCCTGTCCTTATTTGTCTGATATCCAGGGTCTTGAAAACCATAGTTCCATTTGTATTTACCATATTGTGAGTATTTCTGATGGGAGGGTAAATCTAGTCTCTATTCAATCTCGTTGAGAGGCAGAAATCTCTCTGGTTTTCTTTTGATCCTGCTATTCCTCTACCAATTCTGCAAGGCTGTGTGATTCCTCCAATAGATTACCTTCTGCTAAACTGAATAGAGTTGTTTCTGTAGCTTGTAAACAAGACCTAAGCAGATACAATATATCAGCAGTATCTGAATAAGATAATTCTGTTGAACTCGGAAAGAGAAAAATTGCCTTGGTCTCCTACTGCCCTGCAGAAATTTGGGGTTTTGTTTTGGTTTGGGATTTCTTTTTTTTTTTTTTTGCTTGTTAGAATACAAATTATGCTTTTTAAAGATCATCATATTAAATTTTAATAAATTAAACATTGAAATTTACACAAATTTTATGTAAATTTATGTATATGAAAACACATAACTATCTCTAAATATGCACCAAATATCATCTCTTGTCAATGAAGTGATAAAAATGTGTTAACAGTTTTGTTGGTTCTCCTTGTGATGACTTAAAAAAAAAATCACAGAACTTCAAGGGTTGCAAAAACCTGAAGGACATGATTTCTGCACTGTCAAGGGCCACAGTCATTTAAGGAACCAAAGTCTGAGCTCTGTAACAGACTAATCATTTTTTTTAAAGAGATAGCAACTGGAACCTGTTGTTTTCCATTATATTCACATATTCGAAATTAAACCAGTTGAAGTAAAAGCTTTAAGTTAGGATTTTTAAAAGGGGAATAGAAATTGTAATGCCCTTCTACTGTTGAAGACATCTGGCAGACAATGACAATAAGTGTCTGAAGTTAGAGAAATTAGCGAAGAAGGTCAAGTCTATAACTGTGCTTGTTAGTCACTCAGTCGCGTCTGACTCTTGGCAACCCCATGAACTGTAACCCGCCAGGTTCCTCTGTCCAGGGGATTTCTCAGGAAAGAGTACTGGGGTGGGTTGCCATATCCTTCTCCAGGGGATTCAATATATACATAGGCAGCCGCCTGCACCAGTATCTCCACTGGCAGTACCAGACTGTTTCCAGATGCCACATTAACCCTTGTGGCTCTGGTTTACTGTCTCAAGCCTGTTCCTGGGCAGCCTGTTGCTTCGAGGGCAGCAACGTTGTTGGAGCATATCTCATTCAAGGTTGGAGCCAATGAAGGACCTGCTGGCATAGCTCATAGAGTCCTGTTGACTGTTTGCTGCTGTTACCAGGGGGCTTTGGGATGCTCAGAACTTCTGGTTCAGTTGCTGCTGGTTTTGCATGACTTCTACTTCATGAACAGGGCTCTGGAAGGGAGCTTCCAGACCCCAGAATTTCCCTTCTCAGACCCTGTGGTCACCTGCTGACTTTGTGGATAATAATGTGCATCATAGCATTTAGTTGCTGTGCTGCCTGCTGCTGTCTATGAGACAGTGTCTAACCATGACTAAGCATGTAGCCAGGACCACTAGGGAAAAAAATCTTCAAGTGCAGCCAAAGGGTCTAGGAGGGAAGGACTGTGCCTCTTTGCACAGTGCAGACCAGGCACATAGTGAGACCCAAAGATCCTGCTCTGTCTGCAGATTCTTGTCCTCAGTACAGTCAGACAGTACTGGAGTCATGTGTTTATTGCCTATCTGACAGCTTCTCCTGCTTTCCTTTCAAACAATACTCTTCTTGTTGAGATGTGTCCATGTGAACCCATCACCAGCCCTCATCTCTTGTAGCAATAAAGCTTCCCTTATTCCTACCATACAAAAAATTAGAAAAGGTTTGGTCAGGAAATAAATAAAAATTCCTGATAATTCCACCATTCAAAGGGAATTATTTTTAATAATTCTAAATTTGTACTCTACCTTTTCCATATGTATAGTCTGTATTTATCTATACACTTAAAAATCTATATATCTGTACATATATACTCATAAATACACACACATACATACTGTATATATATATATAGTATATATGTGTATATATAGAGATATATATCTGTATATGTGTATATAGAGATATATATCTATATATCTGTGTATGTATCTATATCTGTATCTATAGCTGTCCCATTTTTACAAATAAAATTAACTTTTTTCTAATTTTTGTGGTAAAATATGTATAGCATAAAAATACCACCTTAACCATTTAAAATGTTCAGTTCAATGGGATTAAGTGCATTCATAATGTTGTACAGCCACCCATCTCCCTAATTCTATCTTGTATAACTGAAAACACCCATTAAATAATTGTTCCCCACTTCCCCAAGCCCCTGATAACCATTTTACTCTCTGTTGTTATGCTTTTGACTATCCTAAGTACTTCACTGAAGTGGAATTATGCAGCATTTGTGTTTTTCACTTAGCATAATACAATCAACGTTTATCCATGTAGCAGCATATGTCAGAATTGCCTTTCTTTGTGAGACTGAATAATAATCCATTGCTGTGTATACCACACTTTGCTTATCCATTCATACAACCAGGGACACTTGGGTTGCTTCCACATTTTAGCTATTATGCATAATGCTGCTATGAACAAACACTGGTCTACATAAGTATCTCAAAAGTATCTTTTTGAGACCCTGATTTCAATTCTTTTGGATGTATATCCCAAAGTGGAATTGTTGGGTCCCATGGTAATTCTGGTTTTAATTTTTTGAGAAGCTTTGCCACAGCAGTTACTACATGCAGTTGCTTTTCAGTGTCTAGTCTTTGATGCCTAATTCCCAAAAAAGAGAAAAAGAGAAAAATAAATGGGAGGGGGAAGAGTGCTGGCCCTTTCGTTACTATGAAAGTCATTTCAGCTGAAGGAGGGGGCTTGTAACAATGGGGAAAGACGCAGCAACAGTGGCTACCTGCCTTTTAGCACCTCTGTGATCAGAGGCAGAAATCAGTGATCACAGTATAGATCCATGATATTTGGGAGACACTGCCCAGTCCATTTTGCCCATCCTGGCTCCTGCAAGTAGTGGGCAGGTTGATTTGGAATGTGTGCATAGCTGCCTGCCACATGGCTAGGGGTGGGGGATTGGGAGCCGCTATTGCACTAAAAACTGAAATTGACTAAAATTAACAGCTTTAATTCACTGTCCAAGCCTATCCTGGAAGTTACAAACCTTCAGTAGATGCTAGAGTTTCAAAAGACAGATTCTGCCATTGCAATTTTTATCTAGATGGAGAGAGAGAATCCGAGGATTCCTACTGGGCTTCTTCCCAGAATCCTTTTACTTGCTTTTAAAGCTTGATACACAGTGACGTCAGTGTATGTCTATACTGCCATGTCTGATCACTATATAGTACTCAATGTTCTAGACTGAGTACTAGATTTGAGCTGGCAAATTTCTTCTATAAAGGGTCAGGTAGCAAATATTTCAAGCTTTGCAGACCACTCACTGTTCAGTTGCTAAGTCGTGTCTGACTATTTGTGACCCTATGGACTACGGCACGCCAGGTTCCTCTGTCCCCCACTTTCTCCGAGTTTGCTCAAACTCATGTCCTTTGAGTTGGTGATGCCATTCAACCGTCTCATCCTCTATCGCCCTCTTCTCTTCCAGTCTTCAATCTTCCCCAGCCTCAGGGACTTTTCCAATGAGTCAGCTGTTCATATCAGGTGGCCAAAGTATTAGCGCTTCAGCTTCCGCATCAGTCCTTCCAATGAATACTCAGGGCTGATTTCCTTGAAGACTCACTGGTTTGATCTCCTTGCAGACCACACATGGTCTATTGGTAGTGTTCTCACTGCTGCTGCTTTTTCTTCCTTCCTTCCTTTTCTTATAAAACATAAGAAATGTAAAAGCTCTTAGCTCAAGGCCCATCATCTTCATACACTATAAATTATAGGCTGAATAACAAGATTTTCCCTCTTATTTGCTGCCATAAACATCACTATAATATGAAAGTAAAATAGGTAATAGCTAGAGAATATAAAAATTTATTTCATCTTCTGCTGCCAGCCTTCATGTCATTTAACTGTTGATTAGAATTTCCTCACTAAGGCAGGAGCCTTGTTTTTCTGCTCAGTCTAAATTTTATTCACCTGATGCAAAAAAAAAAGTTACAGTGAACTCTTTTAGTTTTTAATTCAAGACACATTTACTTAGAGCCCATTCAAAATACTACAATGTACTGATAATCAGGTTGATCAGTGGTTTCAGTAGTATAAGTTCTCAGTTCACAACAGAGGTTATTACTAGCATCATTTACGTTATCCTTTGTACTGCATTTTGTACAACAACTTTTAAGTTGGGTTGAATCCTAGGATTTTGGCACATGAACTTTTTGAGGAAATGTCCAAATGTTAGGAAATTTGAGGAAATTTAACATGTTGATTTCCTTAATAACCTCTGTACCTTAAGGAAACTCCAGGTTACTTTCTGCTGTGAAAATTCACATTAATCTTAAATGGAACTCCTGTAGTACTTGGTTCACAGGACGAATTTTCAACAACAGTTCCATGCTGTTGAAAGAAAATGTTAAGTTAGACTTGCTGAATGGTTTTGGATATGGAAAAATTTATTTCACAAATATATTTTTAAGTATGTATATGCTGACTAAAAAGGGCCAAAGCTGATGAAATCCAAATATAATGGCATTAGCAACATATAGTAAGAGGTAAAAATAATTGAAGATGGCAATAGAATGTTTATTTTCCATTTGACTAATGGATTATGTCTTAGAGGATAACTTGATGGTGGAAGATGGACATGCAGGGGTTCTTAATGTCTAATATCTTCATCAAAGAATTGGCTAAGAGACAGTCTATCCACAAAGCAAATGGCACAGACAGAGGCTGCACACTGGAGTTTTGAGTTTTGTGCTTCTAAAGGCATGTTTCATCGAACTTTTGTTTCATTGAAATTTTATATGCAAGTTAGGGTTTGTCTATCTCCTTTTTGTCGTCCAAAAAAAAAAAAAAAAAACCAAGAAGTTATATATTTTTTTAAGTTACCAGGTCCCTCAGGAACAAAACTCTAATAAAAATTGTGGAAATTGAGAACGTAATAGATTGGTTTCCTATGTCCTTAATTAATGCCCATAGATCTAAAATATCTGGAAACTGTTTAAGTGATTGATGGTCAGGCACTGTTCTGGGTGCTGAGGATATCATAATGGACAAAAACGGGCTATACTGCCTGCTATTATAGCCTTAAATTATAGTGGAGAGGAGCTACAAATCAAAAAACGAGTATTTAAATAAAACATAGTGATAAGGTCTATGTGTGCATGCTAAATCACTTCAGTTGTGTCTGACCCTTTGTGACTTATGGACTGTAGCCCACCAGGCTCCTCTGTCCATGGGATTCTCCAGGCAAGAACACTGGAGTGGGTTGCCATTTCCTCCTCCAGGGGATCTTCCAAGCAGGGATCAAACCTGCATCTCTTACGTCTCTTGCACTGGCAAACGGGTTCAAGTGGTTCTTTACCAGTAGCACCACTTGGGAAGCCTGATAAGGTACTATATACCCCCCAAAAGGGAGAACATAGATGGCTAAGTATCATTGCCAAAGTAGCATCTTTGGCTTTACTCTTCAACTAATATTTGTGCTTAGACCTAAAGGAAACATAGGAACTGAACCATTCAGATACTAGGTGTGAAAAAGACTTTGAGGCCAAGGTCCAGTCTGAGGGTTTGAGGATCAGCTTGGAGGAGGCCAGTGGCTGGAACATTATGAGTGAAGGAAAAAGAGGAGTTGAGATTAGCATGTATCCGGCCCAGCTTGGGAGTCTTGTGGGCTATGGAGGGGATGGGAATCACTGATGGGAACAAGAAGAACAAGTGTCATCTGATGGTTATATGGAGAAGAAGGAAAGAGTGGGATCAATAGAAGCACTTGGCAGCCTTTGGAGTTAATGATGATTTGGTCCCTGACACTGGGCTTCCCTGGTGGGCTCAGATGGTAAAGAATTTGCCTGTAATGTAGGAGACCCAGGTTTGATCCCTAGTCAGGAAGATCCCCTGGAGAAGGGAATGGCTATCTACTCCAGTATTCTTGCCTGGAGAATCCCATGGACAGAGGAGCCTGGCAGGCTACAGTCCCTAGGGTCACAAAGAGTCAGACACGACTGAAGTGACTTAGCATGCATGCATAGACCTTATCACTGTGTTTTATTTATATACTCATAGAAAGAAAGAAAGTGAAGTCGCTCAGTTGGATCCGACTCTTTGCAACCCCATGGACTGTAGCCTAGACAAGAGTACTGAAGTAGATTGCCATTTCCTTCTCCAGGAGATCTTCCCAACCCAGGGATTGAACTCGGGTCTTCTGCATTGTAGGCAGACGCTTTACTGTCTGAGCCACCAGGGAAGTCATATACTCTTAGACTGAGCAACTAACACTTCCAGTGTTTTCACTTTTACTTATACCTGGATATGGTAAGAGGCGCTGGAGGGTAAGGATAGAGGGTATAAGAACTTGACCAGAGTCAAGTTGAATCATTTTTGCTGACTTCTTCACTGCATGCATTCACAGAAAGTCTAGGGTGAGAATCTTGGTGGAAGATGTAAAATATTTTCTCTTGAGGCTGATTAAAAAACAAATGCCTCCTGTGTCCATTTCTGTACAACATTGTACTGGCGGGGGGCACGGGTGGGGGTCTTGGCTAAGGCAGTAAGACAGGATAGAGTAATAAAGTTTTAAGTATTGAAAGAAGAAATGAAAATATGTTCCTGTGCCTGTATATACCTAGGACAAAGAAAAGTGGCAAACTTCAGTAAGAAACAATATAATTTTGTTTTTCAAAAATAGAGGATTTTATTTTATTAGGTACAATAATATGGTAACCACAGATGACACAGGTATAATGATGCAATCTTACTTCAGAGATGTGTGAAGTGCAGTGATCCTTGAGTAAATCACATGATAATTTCCTTGCCTCACTGACAAATATTAAGAAAAAGAAGGAATGGAAAGACTGTATTAGCTCTACAGGGTATACTATACCTATAACCATTAAGCACTGAGTGGAGACTTTCTCTTGAAAGAGTAAAAGACTTCTGTGGTTACAGGAAATGATTTGTTATAAGAAAGTAAAAAGAGTATTCAGCAGGACTTTCTTTTCTGCATACTCCTGCATCTGAGAAGGTGTGTCTACACAGAAAACAAAACTGGTTAATTGGAAGTGAAGTCAAGGAAATAGATCTAAAAACCAAGAAGTGACAGGGCATGGACACGACACTTGTTGTTGTTGTTTTTGCTGCGTCAAAGAATAGCGCATGGCTCCTGGTTTTGACTGCCATACGCAACAGCACAAGGATGCTGTTGGCTGTGGGAATAAGTGGCATGTTCAGGTACAACATTCTCCCTGGTGTGATTTCACAGTGATCAGAAATCTCTAGTCTCCTGTCAGGATTCTGTATCGATCATTCTGTCAAAGAAGATAGCCAATGACTTTGATGAAAATAGAACTACATATCAAAATTGTAGTTTATGCCAGGCTGGAAACAGTAGTAAATCAATTAAATGGAGGGTCAATATACAGAGTGAAGTTGACACTCTAGAATTATGATCTGAAATTAATAATAAATTTTGTCAGGAATAAAAAGTAAATGCCTCCACTAAAGTTATACAAATTAATGGCACTAAAGAGGGTTGGAAAGCCTTGTTTAGCTACAGTTTTAGAGGGGAAATGCCTTTCTTCTTGCCTCATACTTCTAATCAGAGAGACTTCTAATAGAGTGACATTCCTGTTCTCTTATCCCATGACTTACCTTATTAGGGGGTCACTATCACTAATTCTTAATTGGTGGTGGAGCTGACCTTCTATAGATGAATCAGTACTAAAAGACATTCTTAGCTCTCCACCACAGATCATCAGAAAACAACGATTAAGGGAAAGTGCCTCTACTCTACAAAACCAGATTCTTTATGATAGCACTATTCTAGCCCCCAGGTTCACAGGAGCCAGGTATCAGCTCAGTTCAGTCGCTCAGTTGTGTCCAACTCTTTGCGACGCCATGAATCGCAGCACGCCAGGCCTTCCTGTCCATCACCAACTTTCAGAGTTCACTCAAACTCATGTCCATCGAGTCGGTGATGCCATCCAGCCATCTCATCCTCTGTTGTCCTCTTCTCCTGCCCCCAATCCCTCCCAGCATCGGTCTTTTCCAATGAGTCAACTCTTCGCATGAGGTGGCCAAAGTACTGGAGTTTCAGCTTTAGCATTAGCCCTTCCAATGAACACCCAGGACTGATCTCCTTTAGAATGGACTGGTTGTATCTCCTTGCAGTCCAAGGGACTCGCAAGAGTCTTCTCCAACACCACAGTTCAAAAGCATCAATTCTTCAGTGCTCAGCTTTCTTCACAGTCCAACTCTCACATCCATACATGACCACTGGAAAAACCATAGCCTTGACTAGATGGACCTTAGTCGGCAAAGTAATGTCTCTGCTTTTGAATATGCTATCTAGGTTGGTTGGTCATAATTTCCTTTCAAGGAGTAAGCGTCTTTTAATTTCATGGCTGCAATCACCATCTGCAGTGATTTTGGAGCCCCCAAAAATAAAGTCTGACACTGTTTCCACTCTTTCCCCATTTATGTCCCATGAAGTGATGGAACCAGATGCCATGATCCTCATTTTCTGAATGTTGAGCTTTAAGCCAACTTTTTCACTTTCTTCTTTCACTCTTGTCAAGAGGCTTTTTAGTTCTTCTTCACTTTCTGCCATAAGGGTGGTGTCATCTGCATATCTGAGGTTATTGAGATTTCTCCCAGCAATCTTGATTCCAGCTTGTGCTTCTTCCAGCCCAACGTTTCTCATGATGTACTCTGCATATAAGTCAAATAAGCAGGGTGACAATATACAGCCTTGACGTACTCCTTTTCCTATTTGGAACCAGTCTGTTGTTCCATGTCCAATTCTAACTGTTGCTTCCTAACCTGCATACAGGTTTCTCAAGAGGCAGGTCAGGTGGTCTGGTATTCCCATCTCTTGAAGAATTTTCCACAGTTTCTTGTGATCCACACAGTCAAAGGCTTTGGCATAGTCAATAAAGCAGAAATAGATGTTTTTCTGGAACTCTCTTCCTTTTTCCATGATCCAGTGGATGTTGGAAATTTGATCTCTGTTTCTTCTGCCTTTTCTAAAACCAGCTTGAACATCTGGAAGTTCATGGTTCACATATTGATGAAGCAAAATTGCTTGGAGAATTTTGAGCATTACTTTACTAGCACGTGAGATGAGTGCAGTTGTGAGGTAGTTTGAGCATTCTTTGGCATTGCCTTTCTTTGGGACTGGAATGAAACTGCCCTTGTCCAGTCCTGTGGCCACTGCTGAGTTTTCCAAATTTGCTGGCATATTGAGTGCAGCACTTTCACAGCATCATCTTTCAGGATTTGAAATAGCTCAACTGGAATTCCATCACCTCCACTAGCTTTGTTCGTAGTGATGCTTTCTAAGGCCCACTTGACTTCACATTCCAGGATGTCTGGCTCTAGGTGAGTGATCACACCATCATGATTATCTGGGTCATGAAGATCTCTTTTGTACAGTTCTTCTGTGTATTCTTGCCATCTCTTCTTAATATCTTCTGCTTCTGTTAGGTCCGTACAATTTCTGTCCTTTTTCGAGCCCATCTTTGCATGAAATTTTCCCTTGGTATCTTTAATTTTCTTGACAAGATCTCTAGTCTTTCCCATTCTGTTGTTTTCCTCTATTTCTTTGGATTGATCACTGAGGAAGGCTTTCTTATCTCTCCTTGCTATTCTTCAGAACTCTGCATTCAAATGCTTATAATTTTTCTTTTCTCTTCTCTTCTTTTCATAGCTATTTGTAAGGCCTCCCCAGACAGCCATTTTGCTTTTTTGCATTTCTTTTCCATGGTGATGGTCTTGATCCCTGTCTCCTGCACAATGTCATGAACCTCCGTCCATAGTTCATCAGGCACTCTATCTATCAGATCTAGTCCCTTAAATCTATTTCTCACTTCCACTGTATAATCATAAGGGATTTGATTTAGGTCATACCTGAATGGTCTAGTGGTTTTCCCTACTTTATTCAATTTCAGTCTGAATTTGGCAATAAGGAGTTCATGACTGAGCCACAGTCAGCTCCTGGTCTTGTTTTTGCTGACTGTATAGAGCTTCTCCATCAATCTGATTTCAGTGTTGACCATCTGGTGATGTCCATGTGTAGAGTCTTCTCTTGTGTTGTTGGAAGAGGGTGTTTGCTATGACCAGTGCATTCTGTTGGCAAAACTCTATTAGCCTTTGCCCTGCTTCATTCTGTATTCCAAGGCCAAATCTGCCTGTTACTCCAGGTGTTTCTTGATTTCCTACTTTTGCATTCCAGTCCCCTATAATGAAAAAGACATCTTTTTTGGGTGTTAGTTCTAAAAGGTCTTATAGGTCTTCATAGAACCGTTCAACTTCAGCATCTTCAGCATTACTGGTTGGGTCATAGACTTGGATTACTGTGATATTGAATGATTTGCCTTGGAAACGAACAGAGATCATTCTGTCGTTTTTGAGACTGCATCCAAGTACTGCATTTCGGACTTTTTTGTTGACCATGATGGCTACTCCATTTCTTCTAAGGGATTCCTGCCCACAGTAGTAGATATAATGGCCAGGTATAAGTGGTAGTAAACTCATTCTGGGCTTCCCATGTGGCTCAGTGGGCAAAGAAACACTGAGTCCATAGGATCACAAAGAATCAGACCCTACTGAGCATTTATCACTTTAAGTACAGGAATGGGAAATAGAACAATGTTCCAGGCAGAAGAAACAGCTTGTTGAGAAGCTCAGAGAGGAGTAAAGATGTAAGGCCCTAGGACTTCACCCTAAGGATCATGAGAAATAGCTGAAAACAGAAATATACCCAAATTTTAAATTTAAAAATATTACCTTGCCCTGTAAAGCACAGAGGGCAGCACAAGAAGTGGGGTCATACAGATGGAGTAGACAGATAGAGAGATTGAGGGATATACTGAGCTTATGGGATGAATGACATGTGAAGTGGTTAGCTCTTGTCACATGAAAAATTTGTGAAGATGCTTAATACCCACACAGTTATCAGAGATATCCTATATAAGTTTCATTTTTTGACCAAGCATACAGTAACCTCCAAGGGCATTGCTGCCTGCAGACTCCCAGTGGAATAGAACTGGGTGAAGGTCATTACTCATTGGAATTGGAGGTGTTCGCACATGTTCAGCCCAAGGAAGCATCAACAGCTGTGTTTTCTTCATCTAACCACCCAAATATGCAGTGATTTTCTTGTGTGGAGGTGGTGAGGTCTAAGCTCAGTGTGAGGGGGTGAATTTTTTGACATATCTCTTTTCAAAAAGACATCATTACTTGGAATTTAACATTCCCTAGCGAACATTTAGAGACTGGATTGGTGTTATCAGGGGCCATTAGAGATAAGCGGAAGCAATCTGCCTAAATTATGGCTGCTGGTTGATATATAATCATATATATATATATATATATATATATATATATATATATATATATATTTGTTCTTCATATTTTAAACTCTTATCAAAGTAGTATATACATATATTTTAACAAATCAGTTTAAACCAAAATATTAACCATGAAAAGCAGCTGTCTTTTTCTCAGCCTCCCCAAACCTCAAACACTATTCCCTAAGGGCATTCGCTTTTAACTTTTAAACCTATTTCTTCCGACACTAACTTATTCTATTATTTACCCTATGTCTTTACTTATCTCTTTTAGAAATTATCTGTTGACATCAGTTACAATAGGTGCAAATCTAAACTCGTTTTCTTCTTTCCAGCTTTAATTTCTTCTTCTGTGAAATATGAGACAACAGTAAGCATTCAACCACTAGATTGCTGTGTGCCTCAGAGAGGATCTCAGAGCTCGGTCACTGCTCTGAGTGAATGGAACCTCCCTTTTACCCACAGGAACATCGTCCATTCTCCACTCTTGTTATAGAAACTTGCTGCATCTTAACAGGGAACATGCCTGCCAGGTTTCATTGCATCTGGGAGTGGCTGTGTGGCTGCTTTCACCCATGGAATATTAATAGGAATAATGAGGACCATTTCCTTACAGACATTGTTCCCAATCTTCTCTCCCACCCTTCCAATAAGCTGGAAGGCAAATATTCAGGTGTGAAATAACTTTGACTCTAGAAGCAAAACACCTTAAAATACAAGCAGCAAGATACGAGGACCCTTAGTCGCTGAATACATTCAGGAATGGTCCCCCACACCCCTACATCAGCAGTTTGCCACCAATTTGGGTAGCTAATAGAGATGACACACCTTTATTATCCTGTCATGTATTCCTATGTTGTTTAGTCACTAAGTCCTGTCTGATTCTTTTGTGAGTCCATGTACTGTAGTTCACCAGGCTCCTCTGTCCATGGGATTTTCCAGACAAGAATACTGGATTGGTTAGATATTTCCTTCTCCAGGGGATCTTCTCAACCCAGGGATCAAACCCACTTCCCCTCCACTGGCAAGCAGATTCTTTATCATTGAGCCATTTTATGAAAGAAAAAAGTTTACCTCGTTTATTTGAACTGCTACAATTCGAAGACTCTTTGTTACAACACTTCTGCCTGTTAACTCTTGCAAACATTTTGTAAACTATCAAGTTCTTACTAATGTTCAGTTGTGATAACTTGGCTCCTCTCATAGAGTCATTGACAATAACTCTGCTCGTTGACTTTGCACTAGCAAGTTCCCATACCTACTAAAAATTAGATCAAGTCAGCCATGAAAATTAGCACAAAACAAGCAGTTTACTAAATAGATCCCTGGTGGTTTTAAAGAGTTAATACAGCTTCTAAAATTACCTTACCCAGCTTGCTCAAAGCTGAAGCCTCGGAAAGACCTGGCTCATTACAAATTGGTAGCTACTTCCAAGTTTTAAGGTTTTGATAGTAGTTTTATGACATTCAGCTCTTTAGGTGTGAACAACTGAGGTATTCAAAGACATTGGTTGTTCGATTTAGCATACATTAAATGGCAACCCACTCCAGTATCCTTGCCTGGAGAATCCCATTGACAGAGGAGTCTGGAAGGCCATAGTCCATGGGGTTGCAAGAGTCAGACATGATTTAGCGGCTAAACCACCATAATTGAATAACCAATATTTATACGGCACTGACTTAGTAAACTTCTCCTGCCTGGATGTGGAGGCAGTTGTTTACTGGGACTAGATTAGGAAATGACTTTTTGGCAACAGTTGGCAGCCATAGAAAAGAATGAAATAATGCCATTTACAGCAACATGGATGGACCTAGAGACTATCAGATTAAGTGAAATAAGTCAGACAGACAAAGACACATATCATATGATTTCATTTACGTATGGAATCTAAAAATGATACAAATGAACTTATTTACAAAACAGACTCATGGAGAAAAAAACAAATTTATGGTTACCAAAGGGGAAGTGGTTGTGGGGAGAGAAAAATTAGGAGTTTGGGATTATATATCCACTGCTATGTATAAACTAGGATCTACTGTATAGCATAGGGAATGATATTTGATATCTTATAACATATAATGAAAAAGAACCTTTAAAGAATATATATATGTATAATTGAACCACTTTGCTGTACATTTGAAACTACTGTGACATTGTAAATTAACCGTGTTTCAATTTTAAAATCATTTAAAGTTTAAATGTATATAATATACCTAGGAGGCTTTGTGGAATACAGAGAATTATGGTACTTAAATCCACTGGTGGCTCAGACAGTAAAGCATCTGCCTACAATGCAGAAGACCCGGGTTCAATCCCTGGGTCAGGAAGATCCCCTGGAGGAGGAAATGGCAACCTACTCCAGTATTCTTGCCGGGAGAATCCCATTGACAGAGGAGCCTGGCGGGCTATGGTCCATGGGGTCGCAAAGAGTCAGACATGACCAAGGGACTAACACTTTCACTTTTCACAGCATTCAAACAGGCGTCTAGAATCATACTCTCTGATCACATCCTGAACCAAAGGGAATACTTAGGGGGAGAACTCCAGAGACCAACTAGTGGGATTCCACTTTGGAGGAAGCCTTGTTTTGTTCTGCATAGCGATGGTAATTCGGTACCGTAGAAGTAACAGCCCAGCATATGGTGTGTTTTTGTCCTTATGGCAGAGACCTCTAGTATACTTG
Source organism: Oryx dammah (assembly GCF_014754425.2). Classification (NCBI taxonomy): domain Eukaryota; kingdom Metazoa; phylum Chordata; class Mammalia; order Artiodactyla; family Bovidae; genus Oryx; species Oryx dammah. The sequence continues at coordinate 23,314,878 of NW_024070206.1, forward strand.
TTTGAACTTCTCAAAGAAACCTCTAAAATAACTGATTTGTGTTACTTTATTAATTTGATTCAATGATTTTGTGTCTATTTTAAAACGAAGTTAGTGACCATTTGCATTTCTAGTTTCAGTATTTCCTCTACACAAATAAAGCAATCATATTTTACAAGTGAAAAATTTGGACATGCTGCCTGATGGGTATCAGTATATGGAGGTAGTGAAATAAGTAATTTGAAATTGAGAAAAGCCCCCCAAAATCTGCATGTTTAGAGTGAAGGCTAAGCGCACACACATTCAACCTGTGCTAGTATCAAGCTGCTCGTGCTCAGTGGCTTCAGTCGTGTCCAACTCTTTGCAACCCGTGGACTGCAGCCCACCGGGCTTCTCTGTCCACGGGATTCTCCAGGCAAGAATACTGGAGTGGGTTGCCATTTCCTTCTCCGGGGGATCTTCCCAACCCAGGGATCAAACCTGAATCTTCTGCATCTCCTGCACTGCAGGCAGATTCTTTACCCACTGAGTCACCTGGGAGGGACTACTATCTGCCCAAAACCTAAGTAAAAATAAGTTGTTCTGAAATTAGAATGAATAGATTGTTGTTTATCATCTTATTTTTAAATCTGGAGTTCAACCCCAAGGGTATTTCGAAAAATCATATTTTAAGTGAAATAAAGTGTTAGTTGCTCAGTTGTGTCTGACTCTTTGCAACCCCGTGGACTGTAGCCCGCCAGGCTCCTCCATCTATGGGATTTCCCAGACAAGAATACTGGAGTGGGTTGCCATTTCCTTCTCCAGGGGATCTTCCTGATCCAGGGATCAAACTTGGGTCTCCCACACTGCAGTCAGACTCTGTACCATCTGAGCTACCAGGGAACATAAGTAAAGTGCTTTAACAAGGTCTATCTTTTCTGCTAAACAGTGTACAAGAAATGAGACAGTCTTTTAAATACTAGTGTAACCTCCAGTGTTCTTGCCTGGAGAATCCCAGGGATGGGGGAGCCTTGTGGGCTGCCATCTATGGGGTTGCACAGAGTTGGACATGACTGAAGTGACTTAGCAGCAGCAGCAGCAGCCTACATACTGTTTGACCTCCAGCTTCTGAGAAAGATATTTATTGTTGTGACAGAGGCACTGTATATTTCAGAAAAGCAAATTCTGCAGTACCTCAAAGTATTTACCTCTTTAAGGCGTTACAGTAATATGATTTGAGTAGCATTCTGCCCCAGATCCTTATGGTTTTTGAATTCATAATAAAATCTGTGCTAAACATAATCAGAGGTGGCAACCAGTTAAATGGGTAATAATGTACCTTCTTAAGTTTTTTTTTTTTTAACAGTATTTAGAAATAATTCACCTACCCCATACAACTTATCCATTTAAAGCATACAATTCAGTGGACTTTAGTATATTCATGGATATGTACAATCATCACTACAGTCATTTTTAGACCATTTTATCACCTCTAAAATAAACTCTGTACCTTTAGCTGTTTTTGTTCAGTCATGTTTGACTCTTTGTGACCCCAGGGACTGCAGCACACCAAGCTTCCCTATCCATCACCAACTCTTGGACTTTGCTCAAACTCATGTCCATTGAATTGGTGATGCTATCTAACCATCTCATCTTCTGCTACCCTCTTCTCCTTTTGCCTTCAATCTTTCCCAGCATCTGGGTCTTTTCCAATGAGTTGCCTCTTCCCACCAGGGGGCCAAAGTATTGGAACTTCAGCTTCAGCATCATTCTTTTCAGTGAGTATTCAGGACTGATTTCCTTTAGGATTGACTGGTTTGATCTCCATGCTGTCCAAGGGACTGTTGAAAGTCTTCTCCAGCCCCGCAGTTTGAAAGCTTTAATTCTTTGACGCTCAGATTTTTTTATGGTCCAACTCTCACATCTGTACATGACTACTGGAAAAAACCATAGCTTTTACTACATAGACCTTTGTCGGCAAAATGTTGTAACTTTAGCTAAGCTAGCACCCACCTAAATCCCCATCCTCTCTAGCACTGAGCAGGCACTAATCTTCATCCTGTTTGTATAGATTTCCCTAGTCAGGATATTTGTATAAATGGAATCATATAATATGCAGCTTTTGTGACTGTTTTTTTTTTCATTAACCTAAAGTTTTCAAAATTCTTCCATAATTATAGCATATGTCAGAACCTCATTTTTTATGGTGAAATACTATTTGATTATACAGATATACTACATTTTGTTTATCCACTGATCAGTTGATATATCTTTGAGTTGTTTCTAGTTTTTGGCTGTCATGAATAATGCTGATGTGAACACTGATGTTCAAGTTTTTGTGTTGACATGTTTTCATTTATCTTGTGTGTATACCTAGGAGTGGAATTTCTGGTTCATAAGGTATTATGTTTCATCCTTTGAGCTACTACCAGAGTTTATTGAGCAACTATCAGAGAAGTTACACCATTTTACCTCCCCTCCAGCAGTGCATGAGGGTTCCAATTTTTCTATGTTCTTGCCAACACTTGCTGTTATCCGTCATTTAATCTTAGCCATTCTAATGTGGTATGAAGCAGCACCTCATCCTTGTTTTGATTTGTATTTCCCTGGTGGCTAACAGTGTTTAAAATCTCTTCCTGTGCTTACTAGCTATTCAGATCTATTCTTTGGAGAAATTTCTGTTCAGCTCCTTTGTCAGTTTTTAAATTGGGTTATGTTTCTTTTTATTCCCATAAGAATTCTTTAATTCCATCTGATTACGTATTCCATGAATAGATATCATCTCATTCTCTTCACTAAATGTGTTGAGCTATTTCTTTTTTCCAATGGCTAAAAGACTTTTTATAACATTGGTTTCTGTGTGGTAAGCTTCTGCTTTTCTGGAAAGTGTCAGAGATTTTTATTGCCTTCCTTAAGGCTTCATGACATGACTAAATAGACCAAACACAATTCTTTTCTGCACTAGTAGTTAGAGTTTTCCAACCAGAATAGCTTTTATTGATCCCTAGGGTACCAGCTAAGGGAGAATGACAATGAGTTGGTGAGCTAGGTAAGCTTCTAAAGTGATTACAAAATTTTAGTATTTTCCTTTCACATGCTTCTAATTTCAGTGAGTTTTGCATGATGACTTTCAAATTTTATTTTGTATATTGTAGGCCCAGACAAAAAGCAATTTATTCCCGAACTTTACAAAATTAATTTAATCATGGTTGAGCATTCATTCTGTTGTGATTTGTGTGCATTTGGCATTGTAATAAGAATTCTTCTTTGCAATATAGATATTTTTCATGAAACTTTTATGTGCCAAATAAATTACGTCAATATGTATGGGAAACAACAGTTCATCAGTATCATTCCCTGGTGACCCCATGGTAAAGAACCTGCCTGTTAGTGCAGGAGACTCGTGTTTGATCCCTGAATGGGGAAGATCCGCTGGAGGAGGAATTGGAAACCCACCTGGGAAATCCCATGGACAGAGGAGCCTGACAGGCTCTAGTCCATGGGGTCACAAAGAGTTGGACATGACTGAGCATGTGCAGGCACGCCATGCAAGCCAGAAAGCACAGAGTGACTGTGGTGGTTCCTAAGTCTGTCTTAGGTCAGGCAGACATTTCAGATAAATGGGTAGAAAAGGAAGACGAGAACCCACCCCAACAAAACTCTAACAACATCAAGCCATGAGCAGAATGCACCTGTCTTGTCCTGGGTGCTGACATCACAGTTTCTCAACCTGGGGGAGGGTGAGAGTACATTGTTGGAAGTGTTAGAGAAAATAATTGAAAAATCCATTCCCTTGTGTCAACATTATTCCCTTTTCTGGGACGACTGACACCTTTCTGTGTTTTTGAAATAATTGATAAGAACAGGCTCAATAAACAAAACAAAACCAGAAAATCACAACAAGTAGAAAAGAGAGGGTCGTAAGTTATTTTTCTCAAATAATTTCTAGAGAGGCCTGGACCCTGTCAGGTAGGATAGGGCAGGTGGCCTCTGTCTCTGGGAGGCAGTGCACCCAGCTACCATTTGTGGTTCTGTTACAAGAAGCGAAGGGGAAGTGGATGCTGGAGGAAGCAACTATACCCTTTGCCTTAAAAGGTGATCTTAAAATCCACAAGAACATATGGCCTCTTATCATTGTACTCCTGCACCCTCTTTGAGATTGATTTGGAAGGGTTAGTTGAGTAGGCATTATAGATGTACTTACCAAGCATACTGGTGCTTTTTCACTAGCTCCTTTATTTTTTTATAAATGTATTTAGTTTTAATTGGAGAATAATTGCTTTACCATGTTGTTTTGGTCATACATCAAAATGAATCAGCCATAGGTACACACATGTCCCTTCCCTCCCACCTACCAACCCAACCCACCCAGCGAGGTTGTCACAGAGTACCAGTTTGAGCTCTCTGCATCACACAGCAAATCCCCATGGGCTATTTGTTTTACATGTGGTGATGAATATGTTTCCATGCTCCTCTCTCAATGCGTCCCACCCTCTCCTTCCCCTACTGTGTCCGCAGGTCTGTTCTCATGTCTGGGTCTCCATCGCTGTCCTGCAGTTGGACTTTGCCAACTTAACCACTTTTGTCACCTTTCCTTTATAATCATCTCAAGCTATTCTACCTAAAACTACAGACTTAGCTTTGAAATCCTTACAGTGGAAAGGGTTTCATGATCTATGACCAAGCTCTTGGGATCAGCATCGAATCAAATCATTTCTAGCAACTGGGTTTTTCTGTCTTGTCTCCAAGTGCTGTTCTCATTCTATATCCAGATTTAGTCAGTGAATTCATCTCTGTGTGTGTGTCTCTATGTTTGTCTCTCAATACAGCTTAGAGTCTGTGTTATAGAAGATGGTGGAGAGGAGTGGTCTTGCCTTGTTTTGACCATAGGGTTTAATGTTGCTTCTGATAATTCTGAAATTAATCAAAAATTTTTTTTGCCAGCTTTGATTTTTAAAATTATTTAGAAGCCTGAATTATACAATCTTTGCTTTCTTCCTTTCTCTTCAGCTACTCAGGGTAAAATGTCCCTCTTTAAATATTGACATAAAATTATTACTCTTGTGTTCAATAAAGAAGGCTTACACATGCAAATCTAAGTACTGAGCTGTGTGGTGAGCAACAGTGTTTTGAAGAAGACCATAATTTCCTTTTACATTTTCAAACCTGCATAGAAGGTGGAGGTAGAGAACAATATCCATTTCTATTTGTGAAAAGAAACGCCTCATTTGTTCGTTACTGATGTCTTTGATTAATCTTGAAATGCGTTGACGGCACAATGATGAGGTTGAATACCTTTTGCTCGTTGCAGTAATTTGTAATCATTTACAAGGTTGCTGAGTAATAATTTTATTATTGTTGTGAGTGGATGAGTCAATTAGGAAACAGCGATTGCCAACTGTTTATCCCTTATAGTACCATGTAAAGAGAATTATGATACCAATGACAGTTTTCCTTCAAATGTTTGTCTTTAATTGGCAATAGCAGAGAATACTAACAGCTAGTGGAGGACTGCTTAAAGCTACATTTTTTTCCCCCTGGATGGTCATAAAGGGACTGCTGTCTTCCTATAGCCGAAGTAGCATTCATTTTGTATTCTCTATGATTTTAAACATTTTTGTTTCCTCTTTATGTTTTGCTTACTCCTTTTCCTACATCAACTTTGAAAAAACAACTATCAAACTGTCATATGTTTAATTTTGCTAGCTATATGTCAGCAAATCATACATGCTGATCACCTTTTGGGTTGGATGTTAAGACACTATTTCTCCCTTCATTTAAAAAGTAGATGAGTAGTTTTAGCTTAGAAACATAAAGAACTGGAAAAAGATCAACACAACTACCCCTACAGTAAGAAAAAAGCTGGATAAAGTATAAATCAATGACTTTTCTTAAATCCACCGGAGAACTGGGGTTAACAGAGCTGAAGCCCAAATAATATATATTATGTGATGCCATTTACATGACATACTGGAAAAAGCAAAGCCACAGAGATGGAAGACAGATCAGTGGTTGCCAGGGAGGTTTGGAGATGGGGTTGACTATGAAGGGACTGCAGGAGAGAAGTTTTAGGATGATAGAAGAAGGGTGAGCAACTACTTGACTTAGTTTGTGCTTGTTCTGCATTTCTTAGTTTATGAATGTTCTGAATTTACAACTACACAGCCTGCATGCCAGTTCCTCTTACATCCAGGCAAACCAAGATTGTCAGTGATCCTAGATGAAGTACCCTATATGATACTAGCTTGATAGATACGTGACTCTACCCCGTCACAACCCACGGAATTGGACATTGCAAGAGGTGAATTTTACTGTATGAAAAAAAAGTTTTAAGCTCAATTAATATGTCATGGATCCCAGGACATAATGTAGGCTGCTGCTGCTGCTGCTGCTGCTGCTGCTAAGTTGCTTCAGTCTTGTCCGACTCTGTGCAACCCCAGAAACGGCAGCCCATGAGGCTCCCCCATCCCTGGGATTCTCCAGGCAAGAACACTGGAGTGGGTTGCCATTTGCTTCTCCAATGCATGAAAGTGAAAAGTGACAGTGGAGTTGCTCAGTCGTGTCCCAGTGCAGGCTATGACAAATGAATCTTACTATGTTAGAAATTAAGAGAAGTTGACAAGCAGTGAAGATAAAGAGCAGATATGTGGAGTTTTTAGGTTCACATAATAGGAATCTGCAAATATTTGAAACACTATCATAAAAAAAAATGCATTAAACCAGGAGCATGATGTAACTGATACCCTTAGGTTTGTGTAGAGCGCAGTCTGAACAACTGTGCTCTTTAGCCCTGTATAATTAGACTTAATCATTAAATCTCCTGAGGTCTTATTGTCCTTACTCACAAAATGGGAATGTTTCAATGATGATGCCTTTTGCATTTATTTATTGAGCCATGGGCTCTGGAATTGATCATATCTGCATTCCAATACTGCTTCCAGAATTTTCTACTTCTGACTTTGGTTAAGGCATTCAACCTAACTTTGCTTTGGTTTTCCTTTCTTAAAACAAACGTTATAATGGAACCTACCTCCATTGCTGGGATAAAGGGAAAATGAGATCATATATATAAAATAGCACAATGTCTGGCACATGGTAAAAATGGACACCATATATTCTCTATTCCAAGATGGCTAGCTTTCTCATTTGACATTTCTAGTTTTAGGACTTACATAATACAGAAGAATATAAAAACTAAAATGCCAAAATAGACTTTTGTTTCCTGTTTTGAAAAAAAATCAAAGTTGCAATTCTCGTAAATTAACTTTGTCACCTACATACAAGAATGGAGTTGACAAGAACATAGAAGGGTGTTACAGGCAAGAAATAGTTACATAACAAAAAAAGCAGGTACCAAGTACCTGAACAGTTTGTATTTGTCTGACCTTGGTTGGGCCCTTTTTACCACAGAGCTTAGACACATCTCCTGTATTAAACATATGGCAGAATTAAGGCTTGGAGTACTTTTTTTCTAATCTACCGCTACAGATCTATAGGAATCTACCACAGCTGTGCACTTAGTGACCTGTTAAAACAGTAAGCAGGGACTTCCAGTTTCCAGTTCCACATGTAAGGAGCTTGGAGATTGTTACTCCATCCTAACAATAAATAAAAGGCTACATATTCTGAAAAATCAACAACAATTCTTAGATCCATAAGAGAGGGGAGAATGCAATGATAAATCATTGCCCCCAAGATTAGAGAAACAGACAAGTGAATACAGGTCATCCAGACTTATCAGAGCAGACTCTCAAGCAGAGACCTTCATAGGAACCAGTGTCAGGGTAGGAAAACCTGAAATGTATTGATGAGTTGCTAGAGGCTTGATAGAAACGATGCTCAGAGTTAAAAACTCCAGGGGAATTCAGCCATAGGAAGGACCCCATGAGGCTGTGAGGTTTATCTCCAGGAATTCTACCAGGTTCCCACAGTAAACACTGGGGAAAATCCCCTTGTGCTTCCAGCAGAGAAGAGGAAAAAGGAAACATCCTGAAATATGCCAGAGTGGTCTGTTCACAAGGTCTACCATCAGGAGAAGGTACTGAACCAAAGCCTAACATGATAGGGTGTTGTCAGAGCCTGTCTGACCTGGTGAAGGGAAATATCCGACTCAGGCCCACTCTGACCATCCTATCCCACCTGAGAGGGGAGAATGAAAACCTGAGAAATGCTTGTGAAGTTCACAGTCCAGAGACAGAGGCTCATTAAAGGACTGAGACATAATCTTAGGACTATAGCATGCTTTCCCAATTCCACACATCACCACCACACTGCTAAAGGCCTATTTACAGCTGTTCCTTTTACCTGATAGATCATGTATCTATCACATATGTATCTGTATGTGTGTATATATATATATATATATATATGCACACTTATGTGTGCTTATAAAGTGAAATATCCAACAAAGGCAGATTACACATTCTTCTCAAAGCAGTCAACAGGAAAGGCTAGTCTCGTTGGCTTATTGCCAGTCATTGTCAGGATATATATCTATATTGTACTAAGTGGGGGCCATGCACAACACTAGTCGTTATTTTAACAAGTCCTATCATTAAAGAGTTCCCAATTCAGCCAGAGAGAATGGCAAGTGAATACATACTTAAGTGATAATAAAAGAATCCAAAGAGCCCCTTGGAGCAAAATGAGAAGAGGACACACTTAAGATATTATGCACATATATGTTTACTCTCACAACATTTTGTGATTGAGTTTGTGAACTCAGAAGCACCTGCATACTGAACTTACCCCAAATAAAATTATATATTTCAAACTGAAATATAGGATAAAAAATCTTGCCTTTCTTCATAAAAAATGAAAAAAACCTACATAAGCATGAAGATACACCATGAAGAGTTGTTATGTAAATGCATACAAAACTATGACCAACCTAGACAGCACAAAAAGCAGAGACATTACTTTGCCAACAAAGGTCCATCTAGTCAAAGCTACAAAGCTATGGTTTTTCCAGTAGTCATGTATGAGTGTGAGAGCTGGACTATAAAGAAAGCTGAGCACCGAAGAATTGATGCTTTTGAACTGTGTTGTTGGAGAAGACTCTTGAGAGTCCCTTGGACTGCAAGGAAATCCAACCAGTCCATCCTAAAGGAAATCAATCCTGAATATTCACTGGAAGGACTGATGCTGAAGCTGAAGCTCCAATACTTTGGCCATCTGATGCGAAGAACTGACTCATTGGAAAAGACCTTGATGCTGGGAAAGATTGAAGGCAGGAGGAGAAGGGGACAACAGAGGATGAGATGGTTGGATGGCATCACAGACTCGATGGATATGAGTTTGAGTAAGCTCCGGGGATTGGGATGGACAGGAAGGCCTGACGTGCTGCAGTTCATGGAGTTGCAAGGAGTCGGACATGACTGAGTGACTGAACTGAACTGTTACAGTGTACGTATATGTTTTTACATGTTCACAATATAATTATACTATATTTTAATATAGTATATATTTAACAATATATTTGATATTTTGCTGTATGTATATTTCACATACTTACAAATTTAGTGACTGTGCATATTTATATTTATAGGAGTACAAAATATTAATATTTTATATTATCAGAGCATACAATTATATAAATATGATACAATATACAAGTGGAAAAAATATAAAAAGTGAACCTGAAAGTCTCTTGATATAAAATTGCCAAGGCACAATCAGGGAATATTAGAATTATAAGGAGACCTTAGTAGCCTCTAGTTCAAGTCTGTTTCAGAAATAGAAGTCTCATTTACTGTATGTCTGTTAGTTGATAACCCAATTATGCTTGAATATCTTCTTTATGGGAAGCTCATTCTTTTATCAGGCTGCTTGTCCTAACATTGGCTAGCTCTAATCTCTTGGAAAATTTATTCAAATTTTCTGTCTTTGCAATGGCTCCAGGGTAACAGGGTTGCCTTTTGGAGCAGCAGAAAATATGCCTATTCCATGATAAAATCTTACATATGTATCACTCTTTAATACCTTTCAAGCTGTTTCATATATATTACCTATTTCATTCTTACAGCTCCTGAAAGACCTGCAGAAATATAATTTTCTCAGTTTTATGAATAAACAGCAGAGGCCTCTGTGATTAGGCTTCACAAGGGAAAAAATGAATCCCAGTGAAGTGGAGAAATTGTATTTATGTTTGTTTTACAAAATGTTAGATAGCTCTTAGAGTCTTTGGCAACTCTGTAAGGACAGAATTCAGATTAAGCAACTCCCAGAATCCCCTATGGCTCAGATGGTAAAGTAACTGCCTGCAATGGATGAGACCCCTGATCCCTGGGTTGGGACGATCCCTTGGAGGAGGGTATGGCAACCCACCAGTGTTCTTACCTGGAGAATCCCCATGGACAGAGGAGCCTGGTGGGCTACAGTTCTTGGGATCCCAAAGAGTCAGACTAACACTTTCATTTTTCAAAACCACAACTCAGAGCTATCTGAGCCCAGATGGTATAGCCTCCCTACTGGCACCCCCAAATCAGTACCTCCCCTCAGACAGCTCCATTCTGACCTGACTTACATGAGTGCATCCCAGGAGTGGAATATAAGTCACATGTCTGCACTTTAGTGACAAGGAAAGCTAGGAAATTTGGTTTTTGTTGAATTTTATATGAAAAAGGCAAGATACACAATATAAGAAAATAGCAAAATGTAGAGAGCAAGATTCAATTATTTTGAGCTGTACAGAAACACTGTGATGTCCTATTTTCATTTTTCTGATCTTGAGCTCCCCCTCCCTAATTACCATCTGAGCTTTTCTCTCTTGTTTCTATACCTATTTAAACCTGCATATGGGGTAAAATTTTCAGTCACTGTTCCTTCCCATAATCTTGAGATAGAGGTGTGAATGAGATCCAAGTTGAGACAATCAGAACCATTTTCTCTTTTTATTTGTTTATTTGGCTGCACAGGATCTTAGTTGTAGCACATGGATCTAGTTCCTTGACTAGGGATTGAACTTGATCTCCCTGCCTTGGGAGCATGGAGTCTTCGCCATTGGACCACCCAGAATCACTTTCTGGAATTTATGTGTGAACAGCCTATCCTATGCTTGGAGCTGGATGCAGAAAGAAGCTGCCCCATAACAAGCAGAGCCGACAGTTCCTGGTAACAGGAGAACCTTGATGGCATCCTCTGAGTGCTGGATCCTGCTGTATATAAAGCCCAGACAGCCTTAGGCTTCTCTGTTTTATGATCTGATAAATCCCATTTTTGTTTAATCTCGTTCGTGTCCCACTTGTGTCACTCACAACAGAAGGGACATTGAAAGGACACTAAAAATATTCTATCGTCAGTCTGACTTTTAGGCATTTTTGTGATTTTTTTTTCCTCTTTTATCTTCAAAAGTATGTATAGGAAACACAAAGAAGTTTTGCCAGGGGCTCTTCCATTCTCTGTTATATAGAGAGGAATTAATCACACATGGCATAATGGATGAGGTTAATAATAGTATGGTCAAGGTATAGGAGAAATATCAAGGAAAAATGATTAAATGCAGAAAATCCACAAAGCTCATCCATGCCTTCCACCCACCTCATCACCACCTTCCTGCCACGCAGTACCTTTGGCTTCATACTGTTTTTGTGTCAAACCCTTGATCAGTGCCGGAATCAAATCAACTTCAGTCTCTCTGTTGACAGTATTTTAGGATCACTGACAAATTTATTGCTCTTCTCTTTATTTTTAGAATTTTTAAACTGTAGAGTACTTTTTTAGGTAGAGTTTTTATGTTGCCTTTTATGTAGTACTAGCCGTCAAGGTTAACCTACAAGTTTATGTTCATTTTGTAACTTGGTGATGTATTTTTATGATCTTCACTTGATTTCCCTTTTGGATAGTTTTTTTCTCTTCCATTGGCATTGGATTTGTAGATGTCACTGGCTGGTTCATTTACCTTGGAATACTCAGAGGAAGCAAGGTGGGTAGAATTTAACCTTTGACGTAATGATGAGAAAACAGCTACTTGGTTTGGAAAACATCTTGATGGCCTCAGCCCATTGGTTAATTGGCTCAAAGTCATACATTTTTGACCTTTAGAAAATGGCAGTGTTTCCTTCTGAGTCAACAGCCTGATTACTCTTTTGCTTTAAAAAAACAGAGGTTTCTGTGTTTTACTCAGTTTAGAGGAATTACACATGCAGAATTTAACACTCTCTGCTCTGACCTACACAGTTCTTGCCAATGGCTGGAATCTTCTAACATTTAGTAGAAGCTGCATTAAAAGACCAGCTCATGAGGTAGTGACACTGATGAACTGATCTATTCGAAGATAATAGTTTAATTTGCTGTCCACAGTTTATGCAATGGGATCACCACTATATCTTAGTGATAGTTTATTTCTCAAGTAACCAGCACAATTTCTGGCACATAACAAGAGCCAAACAAACAAACATCTATAAGTAAAAGTTTATAGCTGTATAAATAAGTGAATGGACAAATATACAGTTGAAGATGAGTATACTGAGTAATTTTCTACAAATTATGCAACGTGCTCTTAGGCTTAAATTATGTTGGATATTTTTTAGGTGAATCAGAATAAAAAGTATTTCTAGAACCAATAGATCTTTCCTGTTTTATGTATATTTCTCTTTTACAATAGATGCTTTCAAATATATTAATCAACTTTATATATTAAATATATTTAGTCTTATTGCTAAAGTACCATTTTGCTATGTTTCTGTTTATTTCATATACATTAGCTGAAATATTATTGACACATCATTTCCTACGGTCTTAATAGGAAAAATGTTAAAGGTTATCAATATAATTATTAAAATTACTATAAGGCATTATGTGAAGTTGCTTTGTTATCTTAGAGAACAGAAAGATAAAGATATTCAAAGAAAGATAAAAGTACAACTCAAAAGCATCTTCAGAGAATTTGTCTTCTTATATGTAATTAAGATGGTATGAATCTTTCTCATCCCTTTTTTTGGAGAAGGAAATGGCAACCCACTCCAGTATTCTTGCCTGAAGAACCCCATGGACAGAGGAACCTGGTGGACTACAGCCTCTGGGGTCGCAAAGAGTTGGACACAACTGAGCACCTAACACACACACACACAACACACACACACACACATACATATACACACATACACATACATTACGGAACTTCCCTTGTGGCTCAGCTGGTAAAGAATTGCCTGCAATACAGGAGACCTGGGTTCGATCCCTGGGTTGGGAAGATCCCCTGGTGAAGAGAAAGGCTACCCCTTCCAGCATTCTGGCCTGGAGAATTCCACGGACTGTATTGTGCATGGGGTCTCAAAGAGTCGGACATGACTGAGTGACTTTCACTTTGTCCCTTTTTAAAATCTACATGAAGAGAGTTATGTCATAACAGGACCTAGTAAGTGGTAGGCCAAGAAAAGATTCTTGCAAATGTGAGAAATAAAAATGTGTGTATATTTATGTACTTTGAAAAATTCATCAATTCACTCAAAATAGTGTTAATCATTTTGTAAAGTGATTGTATTTATTATTGTTCTTAAACCTCTTTTGCATTCATTTTCATTTCTTCAGAATTCATTTCTTTTGAATGAAACTGTCCGCCTATATAGGAAGCTCACAGCTTACAGCTGAATCACATTGAGGTGCAAGTATCTTTTTGAATTATAGTCTTTTCTGTATGCCCAGGAGTGGGATTTTGGGATCATATGGTCACTCTATCTTTAGATTTTTAGGAACCTCTATACTGTTTTCTATAGTGGCAGCACCAATTTACATTCCCACCAACAGCGTAGGAGGGTTCCCTTTGAGAGATTATATTTAAAGTGCTTAGCATACTATCTGACATAGTGTAAGATTCATTATAAGAATAATATTTATTATTAACATAGTACATAAAATCTTATAGGCTGTGAAATAGTGGTAATATCTGCTTTCTGAAAATTTTTACAAATAATTTGAATTATTAATTTATAAGTTAACAAAATAAAAGACTTAATCCCATTTTCCCCAACTCTTTGAAAAATTTCACACACACAGAAAACTTTCCAGAATATTACAATGACCACCATTTATTCACAACAATTTGCCAATTGTTCACGTTTTCCACATTAACTGTATCTTTCCTTCTTCATATTTAAATATACTTGCATAAATCTCCTACAAACAAGGGCATTCTGCCTCGTACCCTCAGTGTCAGGCTCATATTCAAGATGCCTGACATTGATCTGCTATTATTATGTAACATACAGTTGATGTTCAAATTTTCCCAATTGCCAAAATAAAGTTCTTTATAGCTGTTTCATTTTTATTTTTACCTTCATTTTTATTTTGGTTTTAATAGTGTTCTTTATAACTCCTATTTTATTTTGATCTTTAGAACTGTTTTCTTTTTGCTTTTTTTGGAGGAACTAATCAGGGATCATTATTTGCATTTTATTGTCATGTTTCTTTTGTCTTTCTTATTCTAAAAATTCTCAGCATTTTTTTCCTCTTCTTTCATGATAGTTGATTTGAGGTCTATAGATCAGTTGTGTCACAGATCATCCCTTAAGTTGACTGTCTGATTGTTTCCTGGGCCCCAGATTCAGGTTCAAATTCTTGGCTGGATGGTCTGAGTACCATGTAACTGATGTTGCTTCCTTCTCAGTGCCTCAGGCAGGAGGTATACAATGTCTCACTCTTTGTGAGGCTCAGTTTGATGTCTTGGAGTATCCAGTAGATTTCATCACCTAGGTTCCCCTGTCTCCCTCCTAATTAATGAATAATCTATGAAGTGACACTGAGAATTTGTATGTCCTGTTATGTGTCAGCTGGTCACACTGTGTTTGTTTTTTTTTTTTTTTTAACTACCGAATTGTGATTTTAGCCTGAATAATTTACTACAATAATGGTTGCAAAGTGGTAACTTTTCTGAGTATACCATTCCTTTTGCTTTCATGAGTTGCCATTCTTCCATAAAGAAAAGCCCTGTCCCTCATTTTAGAATCACCATGGACCAGATTTTTAAAATTGTGATTAAATGAGTTAGAGTGCAATTAACATGTAAAATACAAGTGTGCCAATTTTTTTTTAGGTCTAGAATATTAGAAGTGTGCATGGTCCCTGCTATGGACCATCCTCAGTTTCAAAGCTACAGTCACAACAACGAGCAAGTGTATATTAGATTCTTCATAAGGATTTTTAAAGTTGATGTGATTTTTGAAGACAAATATATGCATTATTGTTGATAACCTATTGGGATATTTGCAGTGCTACCACTCTTCATGTCAATAGTGCTTGACTTAATTAGCATTTAACTATAAATCTCTATCAAATATAATATTGTTTAGGATGGAAAACTATTTCTCTTATTTATGACATTGTAAAACATGAAGGCAACAGACTAGTACCAGAGCTCAGAGATTTCCATTTCTTTATCCTAAACATAAAAAATGACAAAAAAAAATAGCTTAAATAAAAAGTTATTATATGCTTCAGAATTCTTCCATGGAATGGTTATTTGTTCTGGTCAGGGAAAAAAAAATAGGTTTTTGACCCAAGGGTAGAGATTTGTATTGAGTTTCTCTTTGCAGAACTCATGTTTTGATTTACTGTCCTAGAAAAGCTCCCAGTTCTACTGATTTCCCCAGCCTCATATTTTAGCATGAAGGGTTATTATTAAGTTTACTGTGTAACAAATCACTCTTTCTTTGTAAGCAACCTGTTTTTTCCTATCCGATTACTTTTAAGATTTTCTGTTTGTTTTGCTTTTCTAAAATTTTAGTACAGTATATCAGTTATAAAATTATTTTACTTAACCCTGTATTTGAATATTGATTCTTTTCCTTCATCTAGTCTTCTTCTGAAATTCTTTACATGGGATCATTCTATTTTATCCATGCATATGCATGATAAATAATGATGTTAAACACCTTTGATGTGCTTTTTGTCATTTATGTATCTACCTTAGAAAAATGTCTGCTCAAATATTTTACCCATTTTTAATTGGGTTGTTTGTATTTTTTATTGGGATATAGAGTTCTTCATGTATTTTAAATAAGAAAGGATTAATTTTATCTTGAGGTCCATGTTTGCATATTCAGACCATTTGGAACTCTCAAGAGTCTTCTCCAGCAACATAATTTGAAAGAATTATGAAGAGACGACTCTTGAGAGTTCCTTAAATGTCAAGGAGATCAAACCAGTCAATCCTAAAGGAAATCAACCCTGAGTATTCATCGGAAGGACTGATGCTGAAGCTCCACTACTTTGGCCACCTGATGCGAAGAGTCAATTCTTTGGAAAAGACTCTGATGCAGGAGGAGAAGGGGACAGCAGAGGATGAGACAGTTGGATGGCATCAGCAACTCAATGGACATGAATTTGAGCAAACTCTGGGAGATAGTAAAGGACAGAGAAGTCTGGTGTGCTTCAGTCCATGGGGTCACCAAAAGTTAGGTATGACTTAGCAACTGAACAATAACAAAAGCTTCCCCTGGCAGAGCTGTTTTGGAAATTAGAAAAAAAAGATGGAGATACAGTAAGCATTGTGCTTAGAATGCAGTGGACATTCAACAATGTCTACCATATTGGCTGGGAACAACAACAATTTGGAACTAGTAATAAAAAGTATTTATTCTTTCCAGCTATTTAGGTAGGTAAGAAATTCATATGTGACCACATGCATTCTTTTTAACTCATAACCAGAATGGATCAAAGCAGCTTACATTCCTTAAAATACACAACAATATGTATTTATTGTCCTCCCGGTGCCATGTCTTTCCTGAGTGACTTGTGCTTTCTGTCCTAAGGAATAAAATTTTCTGGGTATTTGGCAGACTATCACATTTGTTCACTGTGTCAGTTGACCTCAGAGTAATAGAGATGCCTGTAAGTAAGACCCTAAAATGTACATAAAAATAATATTGATTCATTTTAAAACATTACAAATAAAAGACAAACAAATGACTGTGATTTTATTATTACAATTGTTTGATTTCAGAGAATAAGAGAGGAGAGATATGCCAAATCCTTAAAAGATTGGTTTGGATCTGTTTCTTAAGTAGTATGGCTAGTACTTGGGTGTTTATATTATCATTATTTAAATTGTGTGATTATATATTAAACTCATTTTATATATGATGTATTGCTCAATAATGTTTTATGAGCTGGAAGAGTTCTAATAAATGAAGATAAAATTAAATAATTACAAACATGAATAATGAATCAAAAGCAATAAAAAGGATATTGACATTATTGGAAACAGAGATCTGAAGGATAGGTTTTAGATATTTAAGCAAAATGGAATAGAAAAGAATATAATGTTTAAAGAGTTAAGTGGAAAAAAAAGTGGCACGATGGCCAAAATGTAATCAATATCTGCTGTTATAAACACAATAGAATAAATGGAAAAATAAACACATTTTAAACACACAAAGGAAAACTTTTTTGATATATATAGAGAAAAAAAGATTCAAAGATACAGAATAGTAAGTACCAGTAGATATATTAGTAAAATTACTGAACTTCAAGGATAAAGAAATAATAGTATTGGCCTCTGGACAAAATATTATATTGGTCTCATAGTTCTTCACTGCCATATTCAATGATGAGATAATAACTAAATGCAAAATATTCTAATGAAAGACATTTTTGCACAGAAAGTTTCCATTTAAGAAACCAAGAGATACAAATTCTTAAACATTAAATAATTAAGGACTTATAGCCTCTATGAATCTACTTCTTGAAAAATACTTGTTGAGAATAAACGCCAATCAACAAACAAGTTGACTGGCAAAGCTATGATTAAGAGTTGTGTTATTAGCATTTAATAATTTTCATATGAAACAAAGGCTAACAACTCTGAAACTATGATTAAAGATGAATACAAATGTTATAAATCTGTATACTATAATAATGATTATAATATAACTTACTATGAGCCTGTACAGGATAGAAAAATGAGGAATAGGTTATCATGTTTCTTTCTTAATGGAATAATGTTCTTATTGATGAGAACAGGTAAATGAAGATGACCAAAATTTAGCCAGGGGTGGCTAGTCTTACATTTTACCAGGTGGGAAATAGTTTAGTCACACATCCTATATTCTATAAGCATTCTTTCAGTCAAGTATTCTGTTTTTCAGCCTGAATAAATTTGTACTTACATAGCTACTGATTATTTGTTATCCAAACTTTTTCTTAAAATATATATAACTTACAGAAAAGCCCAACTCATACAAGTTGATGAATTATAACAGTGAAAATATCAGTGAGCCCATCACTAGGTCAAGAAATACAGCAATACCAGAATCCTAGAAGTCTCTTTTTGTCCCCTTGCAACCACATCTTCTAACCTCCTTCCCAACTGTAGCAACTAAGCTGACTTCCAATATCACAAAATTCTGGAAATTTATGTAAAAATAAAAATACTGCTTTATGCCTAGCTTCTTTTGCCCAAGGATGTGCTGGTGTTGTCAGCCTTTTCCACTTACCTGCTGCTGCTGCTGCTGCTGCTGCTAAGTCGCTTCAGTCGTGTCCGACTCTGTGAGACCCCATAGATGGTAGCCCACCAGTCTCCGCCGTCCCTGGGATTCTCCAGGCAAGAACACTGGAGTGGGTTGCCATTTCCTTCTCCAATGCATGAAAGTGAAAAGTGAAAGTGAAGTCACTGAGTCGTGTCCAACTCTCAGTGACCCCATGGACTGCAGCCTACCAGGCCTCTCCGTCCATGGGATTTTCCAGGCAAGAGTACTGGAGTGAGGTACCATTGCCTTCTCCTTCCACTTACCTATTGTGGCTCAAATGATCAATTGCCTGATGACGCATGAAGTTTCTCAATTCTTTATGTTCATTGGCTATTTGGATATCTTCTTTTGTGAATGACTATCCATGTCTTTTCCCATTTTTGATCATCTCTTTGTTATATAAAGAATTCTTTATATTTTCAAGATACAAGTCTTTTGTGAATTTTACATATATTGACTATCTTCTCCCACTCAGTGTCTTACCTTGTTATTTTCATGATGTTCTCTTTTGATGACACCTAATTTTAGAAATTTGAAAAATGCTGGATTGGATGAAGCACTAGCTGAAATCAAAGAATGCATTTGAATCAGTTCTAATGAGGTGGATGAAACTGGAGCCTATTATACAGAGTGAAGTAAGCCAGAAAGAAAAACACCAATACAGTACACTAACACATATATATGGAATTTAGAAAGATGGAAACGATAACCCTGTATGCAAGACAGCAAAAGAGACACAGATGTATAGAACAGTCTTTTGGACTCTGTGGGAGAGGGAGAGGGTGGGATGATTTGGGAGAATGGCATTGAAGCATGTATAATATCATATAAGAAATGAATCGCCAGTCTAGGTTCGATACAGGATGCTCGGGGCTGGTGCACTGGGATGACCCAGAGAGATGGCATGGGGAGGGAGGTGGGAGGGGGATTGGAAACACGTGTACACCCATGGCGGATTCATGTTGATGTATGGCAAAACCAATACACTATTGTAAAGTAAAACAAAGTAAAATAAAAATTTAAAAAAGAAATCAGGAAAAAACGATTGCCAGGAGAAATATCAATAACCTCAGATATGCAGATGACACCACACTTATGGCAGAAAGTGAAGAAGAACTAAACAGCCTCTTGATGAAAGTGAAAGAAGAGAATAAAAAAGTTGGCTTAAAACTCAACATTCAGAAAACTAAGATCATGGCATCTGGTCCCATCACTTCATGGCAAATAGATGGGGAAACAGTGGAAACAGTGACAGACTTTATTTTGGGGGCTCCAGAATCACTGCATATGGTGACTGCAGCCATGAAATTAAGAGACGCTTGCTCCTTGGAAGAAAAGTTATAACCAACCTAGACAGCATATTAAAAAGCAGAGACATTACTTTGCCAACAAGGGTCCATCTAGTCAAAGCTATGGTTTTTCCAGTAGTCATGTATGGATGTGAGAGTCGAAATGTAAACAAAGCTGAGCACTGGAATTGATGCTTCTTTACTGTGGTGTTGGAGAAGATTCTTGAGAGTCCCTTGGACTGCAAGGAGATCCAACCAGTCCATCCTAAAGGAAATCAGTCCTGAATGTTCTTTGGAAGGACTGATGCTGAAGCTGAAGCTCCAATACTTTGGCCATCTGATGCGAAGAACTGACTCATTGGAAAAGACCCCGATGCTGGGAAAGATTGAAGGCAGGAGGAGAAGGGGATGACAGAGGATGAGATGGTTGGATGGCATCACCAACTCAATGGACATGAGTGAGTAAGCTCTGGGAGTTGGTGATGGACAGGGAAGCCTGGCATGCTGCAGTCCATGGAGTTGCAAGGAGTAGACATGACTGAATGACTGAACTGAATTGAATTTTAGATCAGTGCATTTATCCACCTCTACTTTTATAATCAGTGATTTTTGTGGCCTTTTGAAGAAAACTTTGACTGTTCCATGATTGTAAAGATACTCTCCTATTTTCAAGAAGTTTTATTCTTTTGCCTTTCAGATACTCTAATAACATCTAGTTTGAATGAAGGTTTGGAAAAAGGTATTGAAGTAGGAGTTTGAAGGTGTAACAACTTGATTTTTTTCAAGAGCTTTATTGAGATTTGAGCTGTATACAAAAATAACCCCACACATGTTTAAAGTGAACAATGTAATGAATTTGAACATATCAATATACTCATAATTCTATCAGCACAATTAAGGGAATAAATTCATCCATTGCCTCTACAAGCATGGGCTCTATAGCACACCCTCACTAGTTGTGGTGCACAGGCTTAGCTGATTTGTGGCATGTGGAATCTTCCCAGCTCAGGGATTGAAACTGTGTCTCCTGCACTGCAGGCAGTTTTTTGTGTTTTTTTTGTTTTTTGTTTTTTTTTTTTAAAACAATGAGTCACCAGGTAAGCCCCAGTACTATGTTTTATAAGGGATCTCTAGAACTTATCCATCTTGCTTAAATGAAATTTTACACCCATTGAACGATTCCCCGTTTCCTCCTATCCCCATCCCCTGGAAGTCAGCATTCTTTCCTCTGCTTCTATGAATTGAACTATTTCAAATAGCTCGTATAAGTGGAGTCATACTGTGTTTTTCCTTCTAAGACTGGTTTGTTTTACTTAGCATAATGTCTTACAGGTTCACCCATGTTGTCACAAATAGTAGGATTTCCTTCCTTTGTAAAGCTGTGTAATCCATTTTGTATATAGGACACATTTTTCTTACCCGTCCTTCTGTCACTGGCCATTTGGTTTGATTTTGTATCTTGGCTATTGTGAATGCTGCTGCAATAAACCTGAGTGTGTAGAGATCTCTTCAAGATACTATTTTAATTTCTTTGGGTATATACCCAGAAGTGGGATTGCTTGGTTACATGGTAATTCTGTTTTACTTTTTTGAGGAACTTCTGTGCTGTTTTCCATAATAGTGGCATTTTACATTTCCACCAACAATATACAAGTGTTCTAATTTCTCCATGTTTTGGCCAACATTTGTTATCTTTTGCTTTTATTTATCCACATATTTACTCTTCCCCATTGCTCTTTCTTCCTCCTAACATCTCCATACTTTAATTGGGATAATTTTCCTTCTGCCTTAAAAAAATTCCTCTATTATTCCCTTACAGTAGGTCTTCTGGTGACTCACAATTTCAGTTTTCCTTTTTGTCAAAATGTCTTTATTTTTCCTTCATTTTAAATGGTGATTTTGCGGGTTGAATTTTAGGTTGGTAGGTTTTTTCATTCCTCTCAGCATTTTGAAGATGTAATTCAATTGTTTTCTGCTCTCATTGTTTTGTAGTTGATAATTCATTTAGGTATTGGTCTTATTTTTGCTGTTTTGAAAGTAAGATTTTTTTAATCTCTCGTTGCTTTTAGGACTTTTCCTTGTCTTAGATTTTCAACAGTGTAACTATGTACCTAGCTGTAATTGTCATATTTTTATTATTCTTGAGATACATTTTAATTTTTAAGATATAATTTGTTGCCTTTTATCAGTTCTAGAAAACTCTCATTAATTATTTGTTCAGAAAATGCTTTTATTCCACTCTTTCTGTATTCTTATGTGAAATCCAATCGCATGTGTAATAGGACTATTCACTGTGTTACATATGTCTCAAAAATACTTTTTATATTTTCCTTTTTTTCTCTATAAACTCTGTCTGAATATGTTTTTCTGGCCTGTTTTCCATTCTACTAGTTCTTTCTTCAGCTGTGTCTAATGTGCTACTGAACACAATAGTAGAATTTTTAAGTCCAGTTTTGTATTTTGAGTTCTAGAACTTCCATTTGGTTCTTTTTTATAGTCTCTTGTCATCTTATAAAATCTCCATCCTGTCTTCAAATTTCTAAGCATATTACATACTTTTCATACTTAACAGTCTATCTCTGCTAACTATGGAGAAAGAAATGGCAATCCACTCCAGTATTCTTGCCGGGAAAATCCCATGGACAGAGGAGCCTGGAGGCTATGATCCATGGGGTCGCAAAGAGTTGGATACGACTAAGTGACTAACACCCACTCTGCTAACTATAAGGTCTATTTCCCTACCTCTGCTGGTCATTTGGTTTTATTTCCTGATATGTCTGGTAATATCTAAGTGAATGCCACTCATTGTATACAAATAATTGTAGAGATAATTTTAGGTTTTGTTTATTGTTACCTTTGGATATGGGAATGGCACCCCACTCCAACATTCTTGCCTGGAGAATTCCATGGACAGAGGAGCCTGGCAGGCTACAGTCCATGGGACCGCAAAGGGTTGAACATGATTGAGCAACTAACACAGACACACACAGTGTTACCTGCTCCCAGAATGGATTTGCTATTACAGGCATACCTTGGGTATATTATCAGTTCAGATCTAGACCACTAAAATAAAGCAAATATCACAATAAAATGAGTCACATGAATTTTTTTGTTTCTCAGTACATATAAAAATTATTTACACTATACTTTAATTTATTAAGTGCAATAGCATTATATGTAAAAAAAACTGATGTACATACCTAAATTAAAAAAAAAAAAATTTTGTTAAAAAATTCTGACCATAATCTGAAGCTTCAGCAAGCCATGATCTTTTCGCAGTAGTAACATCAAAGATAACACACATCACCATAATAGAAATAATAATAACGAAAAGTTCAAAATATTGTGAAAATTAGCAAAGTATGACATAGAGACACAAAATGAATGAATACTGTTGGGAAAATTATGTTGATAGATTTGCTTGATGCAGAGTTGCCACAAACCTTCAATTTGTAAGAAAAATAAAAAGCAATATCTGCAAAACACGATAAAGGGAAACACAACTGAAGGAGGTATGCCTTTACTTCTGGAAGGCAGTTGTGCAGGGACAGAGATTGAGTTAACTTTATGTATGCTTCAGGCTTTGTGGAAATTGGGCTTAGCTGTGATTCACTCCTATTTCTGGAGTGTAGCTGACTTTCCAGTAATGTAATGAAAAACTTCCTTCTCTTGAACTTTTCAATGTCAAACTATTACGATTTTGAAATCAGGGCTAAGCATTTTTGTCTTTCCTTGGGAATTTGCAAATGGCTAGGTTAAAAGGTATGTCAAATGTAGGTTCATTCCTTCTCTCTGGGACCTTTACACATTAAGCACTTACTGCTTTTTGATGGTAACACATGTTTTTCATTTCCAGCAATTAGAGTTCATCTCAGTGGGAGAATTTTTCAGCAGGAAGCTAGTCTGCCTTTATTGGAAATGTAAACACTTCTAATTATATTTTAAAGACCATGTTTTTTAATACAAGAAGATATGAGGAAACATTTTTTCAGCAATTAGGAATTTGGAGAGGGTCCTCTTACTCTTTGTTAATTGCAAAACCAGTACATTTTTTGTCCAAGTTGTTGAAGAAGGCACTTGGGCTGAAAGGGAGAAAAAGCAGTTGGTAGAGCTCTTAATCTTATATTTGTTTTGTTTTGACTTTATCTTGCTATTATGTTCCATGAATTGTCTCAGACTTCAGTGTGGATTTATGCAGTCAAGGAAACATAAAATATTTGAGTTGAACTTAGGCTTCACTGTTAATATTTTCTCTTATTAAATCATCTACTTCCACTTTTTCATTATATTCTATCATATTATTCTTTCCAGTGTTTTTAAAGTTTACTCTCTCTTTATTTCCATTATCAACATCTTTATCATGTCAGGTATGAAACACACTTTATAACCCTGTATTTCCAAAGGAGGTAGTTTAAATTTTCTAGTTTTGTGTCTTGGAGCACGAAATGGCAACGCACTCCAGTATTCTCACCTGGAGAATCCCAGGGACAGAGGAGCCTGGTGGGCTGCCGTCTATGGAGTCACACAGAGTCGGACACGACTGAAGTGACTTAGCAGCAGCAGCAGCAGCTTTGTGTCTATTGTAATGAAGGAAATCAGAATTGTTATTTCATAATAACACTTACTCACTCAAGACCAGGGTGTTGGTAAAAGACCAGGGGAAATGTCCCAAGGAAACAATGAATCACAGATTACAGAGGCTGAACACAATTTCTACCTGCTGTTCCCTATGTAGGAAATTTCTATTTATTTTCAGGGAGTTTAATGTAATTGAGGAAACTCATTTCCTTATAATCCATACTTGAATCATTTTCCAGCTAATCTCACTTTTTTGAAATTCATCCTTTTGTTCCCTACTGAGCATAATCTGAGCATATTAATATATTAATGTCATATTGTATTTTAATATATTCTCTGTTAATCATCTTCAAACTTGTAAGTGTGTCCTTTTCACTTAAACGACAAGTCCAGGTTCCTTGGGCTTTTTATGGTATGTCTCCTTCCTACACCTCCTGTCTATCTAAATCTAAATCTTTCCATCTAGCATATGTATTAAGGCATTTTGGCTATAATACAGGTATTCATCAAATCTGTGTGATTACATGCATGTGATTACATTAGATAGAGCTTCAACACCCATCTTCTGAGGAGACACTCTCTCTTGCTGGCTTGATAAAGTAAGTGGCCTGGTTGGGGGATTTCATATAGTTAAGAACCGGGTAGATCCTTCAAAAGGGGAAGCCCGCCTCCAGCACCTGGTGTGCCCAGTGCTGTAGCAACAGATGACTGAATTCTGCCAACACCTGGCATGAATTTGGAAGTGGATCTTTCCATAGTCCAGCTTCTAGAATGAAGCTGCAGTGCTTGCTGACAGCTGGATTGCAAGGTGGAGACTCTGAAGCTAAGAACACAGGTCGACCATCCCCAGACTCCTATCCCACCCAAACCGTGAGCTAATGAACACATGGGGTTTTACGCAGCTAAGTGTGTGATGACACTTTTGTCCAGAGATAGAATACTAGTTCTCTCCTCATGTTGCTTCTCACCTTCATATTTTGCACTTACAGTACTCTACCCATCTTTGTTCTGCCAACTCATTACTATTTGTCATTGAGGACACAATTCATCACTTTGACAAAGCCTGTGAATTCTTGTCTAATTCTGCCTTTTGTGGAATACAGTCATTCATCTTGCTCCTTAACCTAATTAGTTTTCAACTTTGATTTTTGCACATTTCATGCTGTATTAGGTGGGATTATTTTCCATAGGCTAAACTTGAGGACAGAGACTGTGTCATATTTATCTTTGTATCCACAGCATCTACTACTGTGCCAGTTGATAGGCCCCCAAACATTTCATGTTCCAGCCTTTTCAAACCTATGACTATCGCTCTGACTTTACTCTTGTTATTGCCTTTCCTAGAATGCTGTTTCCTCCCCTTTAGGTAAATAGAAATCATTATTCAAGATCAACTGCAATCTTAATCACCTCTTAACATCTTTGAATATGTATGCTTGACAGTCTAAAAATTCATAACAAAGACTACGTGTAGGTTTGATTGCAGAAGACAGGGAAGTCGCCTGCCTCACTGCTCAGAGCTACTTGCTATTCTCCATTCCATGCTAGACAGAAACTGCCTCTTACAATGAAACCAAAATAAATAAGTGAAAATGCTAGTTGCTCAGTCGTGTCTGACTCTTTGCAACCTCATAGCCTGTGTACCAATTAAAAATGAACTGA
This sequence comes from Oryx dammah, assembly GCF_014754425.2. Classification (NCBI taxonomy): domain Eukaryota; kingdom Metazoa; phylum Chordata; class Mammalia; order Artiodactyla; family Bovidae; genus Oryx; species Oryx dammah. Next base: position 23,340,829 of record NW_024070206.1, read on the forward strand.
TTCTGTGTTCTTAGTGTACTTTTGTCTAAAACTTTCTATGTTTAATCATATTTTTGAGAGGCATCAAAAATACGATTGTTCTAGCTTAAAAGGATTTTGAGTGGGAAAGCTTGCAACATGTGAGAAATAATTTATAGCAGTACTCTTAAAAAAGTCCATACTCTGATAAGAAAATTTCAGAAATACTAATGAATAAAGTATGTAGTGAGTTTACAGGAAAAACATTTTTGACTCCTAATTATCATGTATTCTGTTTGTTTTGATATAATACGAAAGTGTTTTATATACAGACACTGTCTCATTTAAGCCTTTCAGCAGTCCTGTGGGGCAGCGTGGTACAATGGCTAACAACATAAATCGTGATGTAACAGGAATGTCGTTTTTGTACGGAGTTATGGAGATTCCCTGAACTGATATATAAAGTGTTCTTAGAATAGTGCCTGACATTTTGTAAATGTTAGCTACTATTTTTATATTAGAAAAAACAGGCTAGAAGAGGTTAAGTTACTAATGAGAGGAGTACTACTAGTAGGGGGCTCTCCTGAGTTTAAACCCAATGTGTCTGACTCCAAATCTCATGATGTTAACCACTCAACTATACTATACAATAATAATTTTTAAACTGTAGTCTAGACAAAGAAATATAAGTTGAAGCAATGCTATTTCATGTTCAAATTAGCAAAGATTAAAACAAATCGTGGAGGCCCATCTCAAAGTTACCAAGTAAAAGGGAAGCCATTGAAATGATCAGTCTTGTATATTAGTGGTAGGAATTTAATGGTTAGACAGAGATTAAAAATGAACTCTTTAGTATTACTATTTAACAGTCCATTATTGTACTACTTCATAAAATAATATTTAATAATTCTCATAATTTCATCATCCTATGGAACTATCCTAAGTGAGGAAAGCAAAACAAATAATTAGGTGCAAAGATCTTAATAAATGAATTATTTATACTACTCTTGACTAGCCCAGAACAGTACAATGGTTAAATAAATTTTAATTTTATATCATTGACTATTTTATTTTTGTACATTCATAATTGAATATCAGATTCCTATTTTAAAATAATGCTATTATATTGTTCAGTTGCTAAGTCACTAAATAAAATTATATTTTAAAATAGAATTATTTTTATCCATTTTTTAAAAGATTTGCCTAAGAAAGAAATATTATATAGCAAATAAAGTCTAAAGGGAAATAGATCATAAATGAAAATAGCTTTCATATATGAATAGAATACATGAGTGAAATTTAATTTTCTACTTGAACAGTTATTTACTATGTATACCTGTATAATGAACATGTGTTACATTTAAAATCAGGAAAAGAACAATAAGTTTGATTTTAAAACTAACAGCCTACTTCTCTTTTATGGGTTATGGGAGAAATAAAAATAAAGGATTGTGAATAGGTTCAAAATTATTAAGCATTTGTAAATTTACAAAATCAGTATTTACCCTAGATAATATACCAATTGATGTAGTAAAACACCTGGAGTAACAGGCAAATTTGGCCTTGGAATACAGAATGAAGCAGGGCAAATGCTAATAGAGTTCTGCCAAGAGAACGCACTGGTCATAGCAAACACCCTCTTCCAACCACAGAAGAAAAGACTCTACACATGGACATCACCAGATGGTCAACACCAAAATCAGATTGATTATATTCTTTGCAGCCAAAGATGGAGAAGCTCTATACAGCCAGCAAAAACAAGACCAGGAGCTGACTGTGGCTCAGATCATGAACTTCTTAATGCCAAATTCAGACTGAAATTGAAGAAAGTAGGGAAAATGACTAGACCATTCAGGTATGACCTAAATCAAATCCCTTATGATTATACAGTGGAAGTGAGAAATAGACTTAAGGAACTAGATTTGATAGATAGAGTGCCTGATGAACTATGGAATGAGGTTCCTGACATTGTACAGGAGACAGGGATCAAGACCATCCCCATGGAAAAGAAATGCAAAAAGGCAAAATGGTTGTCTGAGGAGGGCTTACAAAGAGCTATGAAAAGAAGAGAAGCGAAAAGCAAAGGAGAAAAGGAAAGATATAAGCATCTGAATGCAGAGTTCCAAAGAATAGCAAGAAGAGATACAAAAGCCTTCCTCGGTGATCAGTGCAAAGAAATAGAGGAAAACAACAGAATGGGAAAGACTAGAGATCTTGTCAAGAAAATTAAAGATACCAAGGGAATCTTTCATGCAAAGATGGGCTCAATAAAGGACAGAAATGGTATAGACCTAACAGAAGCAGAAGATATTAAGAGTTGGCAAGAATACAGAGAAGAACTGTACAAAAGAGATCTTCACAACCCAGATAATTGTGATGGTGTGATCACCCACCTAGAGCCAGACATCCTGGAATGTGAGGTCAAGTGGCCCTTAGAAAGCATCACTATGAACAAAGCTAGTGGAGGTGATGGAATTCCAGTTGAGCTATTTCAAATCCTGAAAGATGATGCTGTGAAAGTGCTGCACTCAATATGACCCCAAATTTGGAAAACTCAGCGGTGGCCACAGGACTGGGAAAGGTCAGTTTTCATTCCAGTCCCAAAGAAAGGCAATGCCAAAGAATGCTCAAACTACTGCACAATAGCACTCATCTCACACACTAGTAAAGTAATGCTCAAAATTCTGCAAGCCAGGCTTCAGCAATACATGAACCGTGAACTTCCAGATGTTCAAGCTGGTTTTAGAAAAGGCAGAGGAACCAGAGATCAAATTGCCAACATCCGCTGGATCATCAAAAAAGGAAGAGAGTTCCAGGAAAACATCTATTTCTGCTTTATTGACTATGCCAAAGCCTTTGACTGTGTAGATCACAATAAACTGTGCAAAATTCTTCAAGAGATGGGAATACCAGACCACCTGACCTGCCTTTTGAGAAACCTGTATGCAGGTCAGGAACCAACAGTTAGAACTGGACATGGAACAACAGACTTGTTCCAAATAGGAAAAGGAGTACTTCAAGGCTGTACATTGTTACCCTGCTTATTTAACTTACATGCAGAGTACATCATGAGAAACGTTGGGCTGGAAGAAGCACAAGCTGGAATCAAGCTTGCCAGGAGAAATATCAATAACCTCAGATATGCAGATGACACCACCCTTATGGCAGAAAGTGAAGAGGAACTAAAAAGCCTCTTGATGAAAGTGAAAGAGGAGAGCGAAAACGGCTTAAAGCTCAACATTCAGAAAACGAAGATCATGGCATCTGGTCCCATCACTTCATGGGAAATAGATGGGGAAACAGTGGAAACAGTGTCAGACTTTAATTTTTTGGGCTCCAAAATCACTGCAGATGGTGATTGCAGCCATGAAATTAAAAGATGCTTACTCCTTGGAAGGAAAGTTATGACCAACCTAGATAGTATATTGAAAAGCAGAGACATTACTTTGCCAACAAAGGTCCATCTAGTCAAGGCTATGGTTTTTCCAGTGGTCATGTATGGATGTTAGAGTTGGACTGTGAAGAAAGTTGAGCGCCGAAGAATTGATGCTTTTGAACTGTGGTGTTGGAGAAGACTCTTGAGAGTAGCTTGGACTGCAAGGAGATCCAACCAGTCCATCCTAAAGGAGATCAGTCCTGGGTGTTCTTTGAAAGGGCTGATGCTGAAGCTGAAACTCCAATTCTTTGGTCACCTCATGCGAAGAGTTGACTCATTGGAAAAGACTCTGATGCTGGGAGGGATTGGGGGCAGGAAAAGGGGATGACAGAGGATGAGCATCACCGACTCGATGGACGTGCGTTTGGCTGAACTCTGGGAGCTGGTGATGGACAGGGAGGCCTGGCATGCTGCGATTCATGGGGTCGCAGTCAGACACGACTGAGCAACTGAACTGAACTGCACTGATGCTTTGCTGCCCAAATATGATTCTTTCCGTCATAGAGGTATTTTAACTTGAAATGAACCTCCTACATATCCATTCATGTCATGATTCTGTGAACTGCCAGCCCTGAGGAAGAAAAGCACCCAGCCCCTTCCACGTCCCATACCCATGCCAGTTTCTTTCATAATCTCATGGTGATGGATAATAATCAGACATGGCCAAACGTATCCTTTTATAATTAGCGCAAGAGCCTCATAGCCAGTAAGCTCGTATCAGCAGGGAACCCCACTTGTATTGTCTATATTCAACATATCTCATAGTTGAGTCTTTTAACTTCAGCAGTGATGTTCCTCAGGAGAAAAGGAGACGCAGAATATTCCCGTCTTACCAAAATGCCAGTTATCAGCATGTACACACTGCATCTCCCTGATGACTTGGTTTAGTCAATGAGCAGAAAACACCGCCTTGTGACAGTGAAATAAGAAAACTATGAATCAAAGCTCGACCTTTTGTTCCCTCCACGGCAAGCCTGGCTGTGTGACTCCTTTATGACAGCATTTAAACATATGTATCTCTAATTGCTAAGGAGAGGCTTCCTAGAACCAACATCCCCCTCAATTTCTCCTCCCCCTCACTGTCAAACTTCTTGAACTCTCCATTTTTACATTTTTTCTTTAATCAGAGAAAAAAAAAATTGAAGCTGGCTTCTGTCCTTAACACTACTAAAAGACTATCTTCATTGTTATCAATAGTCTTCATATTGCTTTATCCCATGGTTGATTAAAGTTTCTGTTTAACATGGTCTATTTTTCCAGTTTTATTATGAAGTGACATGCATTAGTATAGAAGCTTAAGTTATATAGCATGATGATTTGATATACATACAGGTTGTTTTTTTTAAAATATAGTTGATATACAGTGTTGTGTTAGATTCTGGTGTACAGAAATAGTATATACATTCTTTTTCAGATTATTTTCCATTATAAGTTATTAAAAGATACTGAATATAGTTCCCTTGGCTATACAATAGGTCCTTTTTGATGGTCTATTTTATATATAGTGGTGTGTATCTGTTAATCCCAAACTCCTAATTTATCTTCCCCAACCTCCAGCCCTGCTTTCCCCTGTTAACCATGTTTTTTTTTAATCTGTGAGTCTGTTTTGTAAATAAGTTCATTTGTACCAATTTTTATATTCCATATATAAGTGATATCATATGATGTTTGCCTTTCTTCATCTGGTTTACTTCACTAAGTATAATAATCTCTAGGTCCATTCATATTGCTGCAAATGGCATTATTTCATTCCTTTATATGGCTGAGTAATATTCCATTCTATATATTTACCACATCTTCTTTATCCATTCACCTGTTGATGGACATTTAGGTTGCTTCCATGCCTTGGCTATTGTAAATAGTGCTGCTGTGAACACTGGGATGCAGATTTACATATGTCTTGAAATGACTGCCACAATAGGTTTAGTTAACAACCATATCTCCTATGATTACAAAGAAAACAGAGAAAAAATTATCCTTGTGATGAGAACTCTTAGGATCTCTTCTCTAGACAACTTTCCTATATGCCATGCTGCAGTGTTAACTATAGGCATTTGACACTGAAAAATTCCTTTTAAAAAAATCTTCTATTTTCCTGGCTTCTATGCCACACTGCTATTTCTTCTTTTTTTTTTTTTTAATTTATTTATTTATTTTTAACTTTTACTTTACAATTCTGTATTGGTTTTGGCATAGATTGACATGAATCCACCACAGGTGTTGAATTCCTTTTAATGGTTGCCTTTTCTGTCTTCTCTATGCTTTGTCTTTTTATTTATTTATTTATAAAAAGATTCATCTTTTTTGATTGAAGTAGAGTTGACCTTCAATGGTTCTTTCATCTCTGCTTTACAGCAAAGTGTTTTTAATGGTTTCTTTTTAAAGATTAACTGATATGGAGGTGTTGTGAGCTGATCCCAGGACCTCATGCATGCTGAGCATGTGTACTATCTCTGAGCTATACTCCTTCTTCCCACATTTATTATACTTGATTTGGGCCTTTTAGTGAGATTTTGCCTATGTCAGCCATGCTTTGCCATTCACAATACATTTCTAAAATGTAACCTTACAGTTGGTAAGGACTGCTGTTTCCAGAATATGTCATATTTTCTTGCTGCCTATCGTTTTTGTAAACTATTTTCTTGCTTTGAATATTCTTTCCTATTCTTAAACTCTTTTCTTTATTTTTTTTTAATTTTATTTTTACTTTATTTTACTTTATAATACTGTATTGGTTTTGCCATACATTGACATGGATCCACCACAGGTGTATACAAGCTCCCAATCCTGAATCCCCCTCCCAACTCTTACCCCATATCATCTCTCTGGATCATCCCCATGCACCAGCCCCAAGCATCCTGTATCCTGTATCAAACATAGACTGGCTCTTTGTTTCTTACATGAAAGTAAACATGTTTCAATGCCATTCTGCCAAATCATCCCACCCTCTCCCTCTCCCTCAGAGTCCAAAAGTCTGTTCTATACATCTGTGTCTCTTTTGCTGTCTCGCATGCAGGGTCATCATTACCATCTTTCTAAATTCCGTATATATGTGTCAGTGTACTGTATTGGTGTTTTTTTTTCTGATTTACTTCACTCTGTATAATCCGTTCGAGTTTCTTCCATCTCATTAGAACTGATTCAAATGTATTCTTTTTAATGGCTGAGTAATACTCCATTGTGTATGTACCACAGCTTTCTTATCCATTCATCTGCTGATGGACATCTAGGTTGTTTCCATATCCTGGCTATTATAAACAGTGCTGCGATGAACATTGGGGTACATGTGTCTCTTTCTATTCTGGTTTCCTCGGTGTGTATGCCCAGCAGTGGGATTGCTGGGTCATAAGGCAGCTCTATTTGCAATTTTTTAAGGAATCTCCACACTGTTTTCCATAGTGGCTGTACTAGTTTGCATTCCTACCAACAGTGTAAGAGGGTTCCCTTTTCTCCACATCCTCTCCAGCATTTATTGCTTGTAGACTTTTGGATCGCAGCCATTCTGACTGGTGTGAAATGGTACCTCATTGTGGTCTTGATTTGCATTTCTCTGATAATGAGTGATGTTGAGCATCTTTTCATCTGTTTGTTAGCCATCCATATGTCTTCTTTGGAGAAATGCCTATTTAGTTCTTTGGCCCATTTTTTGATTGGGTCGTTTATTTTTCTGGAGTTGAGCTGCATAAGTTGCTTGTATATTTTTGAGATTAGTTGTTTGTCAGTTGCTTCATTTGCTATTGTTTTCTTGCATTCAGAAGGCTGTCTTTTCACCTTACTTATAGTTTCCTTTGTTGTGCAGAAGCTTTTAATTTTAATTAGGTCCCATTTGTTTATTTTTGCTTTTATTTCCAGTATTCTGGGAGGTGGGTCATAGAGGATCCTGCTGTGATTTATGTCGGAGAGTGTTTTGCCTATGTTCTCTAGGAGTTTTATAGTTTCAACTCTTTTCTTTAAACTCTACCCTTCCTTCCTGTCATATAGCCTCCAGAAAGGCTACTCTGAAGTGTTGACTCTTGGCCTGGTTCCCGTCCTGTGTCCTGTCCTGCAGTTGCCCTTCTCACCTGACATGCGGTCACCTCATTCTTGCATGTGTCCTCATTAAATTGTCAACCCGGTAAGGTGAGGGACCTTGACTGATAAGCCACCGTATGCCCAGAAGTTAGCAGAGTGCCTGCCTTTTCAGATGTATTTGGAATCACACATTTAATATTTTTAAATGTGCAAGTCAAGAATCAGTGATAAAAAAATCCTCTGCTTCCCTATAGAACTATTTTTTACTGTTTCCTATTTTCAGCAGTTTTCTCTAGCCAATGCTAGTAAATGCTGTATTTGAAAATTACTTCTAATGACATCTCTTTCAATCATGCGCTTAGTGCACTCAGGAGGCTGTCAGCAAGGTCTTCCCTCATAACTAAAGATCCTTTTTCTCATATGGGACCATTCTTATTATTTTGATGTTGCTTTCTTCATTCAGTAATTTTTTTCTCTTCCTAATTTCCTTTTAATTTTCTTTATCATCTTGTAATCACTGAGGTGTCTATTTTCCTAGTGCTGTTGATTTCAGAGCGAAGAGAAATGACCTTCTCATTAGCACCTCTCTGATGCCCAACAGTAGACTCATTCTCCCAGTGGTTATGCTGATAGCCCTGGGCCAGTCATTATCAGATACGAAGATGGTGAAGTTTTAGGTGTAAGACTAGGATGGTAGTTTATCACTTGAAAAACTGATGAATATTTTTAGGCAATTAAAAAAGTCTGTTAAGTTTCTGGAATCTTCTTGACACTTTTATAGTCATAATTATTTATCCAAAAGTTACTGCCATAGAAAGCATTTTATCATAATTTATAAAATCATATTAAAAATTCAATTTTATTCTGTTTTTACAAAGAAAAAATAATAAAATAGCTATAGAATCATAAAAGTATAAGAGGACATACAAATTGACAAAAAGAAAAGATCAAACTAAGGTGGAATGAAATCGCTGCTAATATTACTTGTATCAATATCATTTTTTCTTCTTTTGCTTCTACTCGAAGGAACTTTGAAGTTTAAAAAGATCAGAGAGTGAAACAAAAAACAGCCAGTAAGAAAACCACAAGTAAATAATTATCTTTCAGAAATACATACTTTATGTAAAGATACTCTTCTTGGTTCTCATCATTTTTTTCTCCCACTAATGGTTTTCTGTACTGCGGTGGTGTCCATTGTAAAATCCATAGTTGACAAGTAGATTTCCACTAATGTCCTATCACTGCCAATATCTGTTTTCTTAAAGCCAATGCAAATTCTCTGTAATTTCAGTGGTTTTTTTCATTCCATTTCTCCCTGGTAAACAGGAGTTGAGTCTGTACCAGGAATGCATGGCATCAACACATTACTATCTGCTGCCTTATCTGTTTTACCGACTTGGAGAGCTTTATCAAAATGATAACATTTACTCATAAACACTTGGACAGATTGAAAACCTCCCTGTTCTCCTTACATGATAAATATGAAAATAATAGATGAACATATGTTGAATTATTCATGGAAGACACTGAGCCTTATAAACCATATTGACGAGTATAACTCAATATTTTTCCATTGGAAGACTGTTTATAATATTAAGAGCAATAGATAAGAATAAAACATAATTTAAGAGACTGCAGCCATGTTTGTTTCCAGTGAGGTACGGACTCATTTTGGCCCCGTGGTAACAGTGTGCGCAAGGCAGGGAGGGCTAGAGTGGTGTTTTCCACACATGTTACTTTCCAGATTGATTTATGAAATCAGTTTGGTTGGTCGTGGTCATCCCTCTGTGACATCAAAGAAAGTGAAATGGAAAAGAGTAAAAAGGACAGAAAAGGACAGAATACACAAGTCAGACTGTGTAATGTATGCTAGAAGTTAATATTTTGTGAAATTTAATTTAAAATTAAATGTAAAGTATATTTCTCACCACTGTCACTGTCCCTTAACAGAATAATATCAAACTTTCTCTTGATTCTGTGAGATTTTATTTGAAGTTGAACTTTATAACTTGAGATTATAATCTGGGTACCAACTGGGTATTCATATGTGTAGGCTTTGCTCTAATGGCCTCTATATTGAAATCTGTTTTTCTGAAGAGTTCTGATTTCATCATCATCATCATCAAATTGCCTGTATTAATTTCCTGAAAGTGTTTTCTTTTTCTATTATTATTATTATTTACTTTACAATATTATATTGGTTTTGCCGTACATCAACATCACTGTTTATAATAGCCAGGATTGAAAGTTTTCTTTAACTATGTACATTCTTTTTTAAAAATGTATCTTCAAAAAAAATGTATCTTCATCATCACTGAAACTGTGTTTTGACTGCTGTAACATGATTATTGTTTGAGATTCAGATTTTGGACCCATGTACAGTAGTAAAACTGAAAATTTGACTAAACACAAAGAGCCGTTTGCAGAACACTGTACCAGGTCCTTTCTTTCTGTAATTCTCCTGTGGATGTCGATTTGCAGTCTTCACAGATAACTGTTTAGTCTATTGTTCCTTAAAGTGATATATGAACAGATTACTTATAATGACATTCAATACTCAAAATCATGATATAAACCAGGAATAATTAGCAAATTTGCATTAATTTTTTTTTACCCACTTTTGCTTCTATCTGTTGACTTCTCTAAGCAGCCAAAGAGACTACTGATAGTTTGGGTAGCATCTTCTTTAACCATCAACTTTCAAAATAATGAGAGCGTGTTCTCTAGTATGGAAGACTGTGCATGAGTGAAGACTGTATTAGGACTCAAATATAAAATGGTTATATTTTTTCTGAAATAAAACATGTTTTGTACTCAGATATAAGTTTTTACCAATTAAATTTTTCCAGGAGAGACTAGGCTCCTTCACTTACAAACTGTCCTGTGCATCCAAATACTCCAGTTCCTAGAATTGTGGCTGGCTGATAGTGTGTTAAGGAGATGCTGACTCACCGGAAAAGACTCTGATGCTGGGAAAGATGGAGGGCAGGAAGAGAAGGGGGACAACAGGATGAGATGGTTAAATAGCATCGCTGACTGAATGGTCATGAGTCTGAGCAAACTCCAGGAGATAGTGAAGGACAGGGAAGCTAGCATGCTGTTGTACATGGGGTTGCAAAGAGTTGGACATGACTTATGACTGAACAACAACAACAAATGCTTGTGAATGATGAAACAGAATTTGCATTAGTTAAGCATGAGTGTAGATGAGGGTTATATGCTGCTGAATACTTGGGGAATTATCTGTTGAGTATGCCATTTTTTCTGATACTTGGTTAGTAAGTGTCTTACTTTAATAAATTAAGTGTATATAAAGAGAATTTTCTGACAAGAAATAGGAAAACGTTTAACCAAGTTACGATTACTACAGACTATGACCATCAGTAACTTTCGTGTTAGTGCTATAAGATACAAATAAGGTTCTAAAATGCTTTACTTCCTTGGGCATAAAAGCATCCTAGAAGGAATTTTCACCATTTAAGAGAAAAGGATTTTGTAAAATAGTTAAATTAAAAATACTTAAACATCCAAGTTATACAAAATTTTAAATAGTTATATAGGGAGTCATATGATGAATGATATGATTTTAAGGGACAAAAACACTTGATAAAGTTAATAATTATATGTATCATGTAGCTTGAAATGTTGTTGCCAATATTGTCAATAGTAAATCAACATAGGCGTTATATTTTGCAACAGTAATAGCTTACTTGGCACCTCTATTTACAAAAAGAAGAGTCACTTTTGGTGAAAATTATGTGTTTTGAAGACATATTACAAATATTCCCTTTCAGCTACCTGACATATTTGTTGTCTTGTATAAAGCTTATTTTAAAATAGTATTTTACTTCAAACAGCAGAATAAATGAGCTTCAGGCAATTTCATACCTATTTTGTAAAGCTGTGTAAAGAAGCATACTATGTTTTTATAAGTAAATTATTATCATACATATTTTCCATTGTTCTTCACCAATAGGTCTCACCCACTTCTCTCTTCAGATTATTAAGTGTCTCCAAACTCTCTTAAAGAAGGCTTTGACAGTCTGTCTAAACCATTTTTTAAAATCACATTGCTTAAGGAAACTACTCTATTTTGACTAGAATATGAAGTGTCTGTAGCACATTAAGAAAAAAGGGAAAAAGGCAGTTCATTAATAACTGCGAAATCTTTGAAAAGATAGTTAAATAATTTCATGCTACATTATATTACTTAAATTGCTCTAAAATGTTTATCAGTGGTGTTGGTGATTCTAGATAAATATACGACACAGAGTTAACACAGATAAACCAATGTTTCCCAAAAAGTAAATTGTCTGCCACTGGTGAAACAAAACATTATTTTAGGTAATACAAATACCAACATTGTCTAATTGTAACACATTTATAGTAACATGTATACTAGCTCATCCACAAAAATAATGCCCAATGAACCACTCGTTTCTGTCTTCAAGCAAATTTTTGTTACCTGCCCCATTGAATCTAGGTGAGTTGCTCTAACCCACAGGATGTGGCGGAAATGATGTTGTGCCATTTTCAGACCCAATCTTTAAGAAGACCCCATCCTTTTGACTTGTGATTTAGGAAGGTCTGAGCCACCAATTAAGAAGTCTGGCTTCTCTGCTAGAGAGACTATGTGAGAAGACCATGTAGAAAAGCCATGTGGAGGAGAGAAGACCTGGAATCACGTGCAGAAAGAGAGAGAAGTCCAGCCACCCCAGTGTCCCAGCTGATCCCAGAGTTCCTTCTGTCTCTGGCAAGACACAGTCACATGACTGAAGACATCCTGGAGGCTCCAAGCTCAGCACCATCTGCATCTAACTGCAGCAATGAAACTGCAGACCCAGATTGTGACTACTAAAGAAACCACTCAGCTGAATTTTAATCAACTCTTAAATCATGAGAAGTAGTAAAATTGTGTTTTTTTTTTAAGGGATACTAAGTTTGGGGTGGTTTATTACACTGTAGCTGACAATCAAAATAGAAATTGATATCAGAAGTAGGTACTGCCATAACCAAAAAATGTGGCATTGGTTTTATTATTACATAGAAGGTAGAGAATGGAAGGGCCTGTCCTTGGTATTTTTGTTGGTTTTTGTTTCATATTTTATTGTTGGTTATCCCATTGTGGGCAAATAATTTAAAAGAAAAAATTTTAAGCATAAAGACAAAGTGAGTAATAGAAATGTAATATTACTGGTAGCAAACAGTATATGTCATCAAAGAGTTATGAAGAGTAAATAAGTAACTTGGTGTTTAAAAAATATAATCTATAAAAAACCTCTAAAATGTCATTAAATTGTATAAAATGTTGACTATACCAAACTAAAAAACTTTTACACAGCAAGGGAAATTATTAACAAAACAAAATGGCAATATAATATTAAATGGTAGAAAATATTTGCAAATTCTATACCTGATGAGGAGTTAATATCCAAAATATACAAAGAACTTATACAACTCAATAGCAAAGAAAAAATCCAATTAAAAATGGACAGAGGGAAAAAAATGGACAGAGGATCTGAAGAAGACTCAGCATCACTAATCATCAGGGAAGTGCAAATCAAAAGCAAAGAGGTTTTACCTTACACCTGTTAGAATGGCTTTTATCAAAAAGACAAGCAATAACAAGTCTTAATGAGAATGTAGAGAAAAAGAAATTCTTGCCCATTGTTTGTGGGAGTATAAATGGGATCAGCCACTGTGGAAAACAGTTCAGAGATTCTTCAAAAAATTAAAAACTACCCTGCTGTTGCTGCTAAGTCGCGTCAGTCGTGTCCAACTCTGTGCGACCCCAGAGACAGCAGCCCACCAGGTTCCCCCATCCCTGGGATTCTCCAGGCAAGAACACTGGAGTGGGTTGCCATTTCCTTCTCCAGTGTATGAAAGTGAAAAGTGAAAGTGAAGTCAATCAGTCGTGTCTGACTCCTAGCAACCCCATGGACTGCAGCCTACCAGTCTCCTCCATCCATGGGATTTTCCAAGCAACAGTACTGGAGTGGGTTTAGGAACCACCTAAGTGTCCATCAATAGATGAATGGATAAGAAGATGTGGCATATATATACAACAGAATACTATTTAGCCATAAAAAATTAAATTTTGCCATTTGTAACAACATGGATGGAACTTGAGAGCATTATGCTGAGTGAAATAAGTCAGAGAGAGACAAATACTATATGATCTCATTTATATTTAGAATTTAGAAAGCAGACAAAACAAGTCATAAATACTGATAAAAGAATGGTAGTTACCAGAAGCAGGGGGTAGAAGGAGAGTAAAATGGGTGAAGGGATTCCAAATGTCCAGCCCTCAGTGAGAAAGTCAGTCATAGAGATGTAGTTTGCAGCATGGTGACTATAGTTAATAACATTGTATTGCATATTTGAAAGTTACTAAGAGAGTAGATTTTAAAAGACCTCGCCACAAAGAGAATAATTTTTTTTATTTTATAATTACATATGGTGGCAGATGTTAACTAGTCTAATTGTGGTGATCACGTCACCATATATAGACATATTGAGTCATTATTTTGTACACTTGAAACTAATATAATGGTATGTGTCAATTTTATCTCAGTAAAATGTTTTATATAAAATGTATAGATATAAATTTTTTTGTGAACTGGCAATAAAATTTATTCTATTCCATTCTGAATCATACATTTAGAAAAGGAAATTAATAAAATTTAGCATAATTTTGAAGTACCCCAAAATAGCAAGGGGAAATCTATCAAAATATTCAAAATTAAGTGTAAAGATATTCAAGTGGGTCTCAAAAATTAATGTCTATTGTGACAGGGGACAAGTGCAAAAGCTTTGGAATATTTGTATTCAGTGTTATATTTAAACACAAGGGCTAGAGATACTGAAGTTTTGGCAGGTTCTTTAGGAAATTTGCCATTAAGAAATGATGAAAATCATGTTTGGTTTTCATCCAACCAAATACAATATTGATAAAGTGCTTTCAGCAAAAAATAAAGTTTATATTAATATTGTACATATAGAGGAAACCAAAGAAATGATTACTTTCTTAAAGCGTGGCCATGTACAATTCATTAACAACTGTTTTGCAAATATGAGTGAATAAAGAATTCCATAAGGACTTTTTTTCATTCAACCATTGAAAATAGTTTTGAAATGATTAGAGATTTCTAAAATAATTTGACAACCCCATCTCAACTAGAAACTTAGACTAAACGTGATATATTGAGTTAAGCACTGACACTAAAGATAGATGTGGTCTTAGGCTAAGAAAACTTGTTTCAGGCATTTAAGTTGCTACAACAGAAGCAAATTGTATTCTTTATTAAACACGTAAGGAATTTTTTGCCCCATTATTTATGCACAGGGCTTTCCAGGTGGCTCAATGGTAAAGAATCTGCCTGCCAATGCAGGAGACCAGAGTTCAATCCCTGGGTTGGGATGAGCCCCTGAAGGAGGATATGGCAACCCACTCCAGTATTCTGGCCTGGTAAATTCCATCAGGATTTCCTGCTGAGCTGCTGAGGAAGCCTTGAAGAGATAGGAAATGTTTACAAGTGACTACTCTTTCAGACAGTAGGCACTGGAGCGGCTCCATGAACCCCACCATAGAGCCGCCAGAACTTACATAGGACTAGGGAAACAGACTCTTGGAGGGCACAAACAGAACCTTTGTGCACACCAGGACCCAGGAGAAAGGAGCAATGACTCCACAAGAGACCCACCCAGACTTGCCTGTGAGTGTCGAGGAGACTCCAGCAGAGGTGTGGGTCAGTTGGAGCCTGCTGCAGGGTTGGGGCCACTCAGTGCAGCAGTGCATGATGGGACCTTTTGATGGAGGTCGCCGTTATCTTCATGACCTCCACCATAGTTTCAGTTCAGTTCAGTCGCTCAGTCATGTCCAACTCTTTGCAACCCCATGGACTGCAGCGCTCCAGGCCTCCCTGTCTATCATCAACCTCCAGAATTAAGTCAAACTCATGTCCTTTGAGTTGGTGATGCCATCCAACCATCTCATCCTCTGTCGTCTGCTTCTCCTCCCACCTTCAATCTTTCCCAACATCAGGGTCTTTTCCAGGTTCTTGGCATCAGGTAGCCAAAGTATTGGAGTTTCAGCTTCAGCATCAGTCATTCCAATGAATATTCAGGACTGATTTCCTTTAGGATAGACTGGTTGGATCTCCTTGCAGTTCAAGGGATGGTTGGATGGAATCACTGACTCAATGGACTTGAGTTTGAGTAAAGTCTGGGTGTTGGTGATGGACAGGGAGGCCTGGTGTGCTGCAATCCATGGGGTCGCAAAGAGTCGGACATGACTGAGCAACTGAACTGAACTGACTCTTTCAGACTGAGTCATTCACTCTTCTCACTAGATGGAAACTCAGCTGGAAAGTGCAGATACAAGCTGAACTACAGCAATATTAAGAGGGTGGATGGAGCAGGAACCATGGAGGAGACATGCATGACCTTCCTTGTGTGTAAGAGGAGACTGCCCAGGAGAAAGACAACAGGAAAAAAGCACAAATGAAGAACACTTGGCAGTAATCCAAGTAACAAACTAGACCAGAAGAAAGAGAACATCAATGCCTCTGGACAGAACAAGGAGCAGCAGGTAAGTGCTTGAAGTCAACCAGTGCTTCCAGGCTGGATTAGGAAAATCAAGTGTTATAAAAAGGGCCAGGGACTGAGTAGGTATGAGAGAGACGTTAAGCAGAAATGCATAATATAAACTCTAAAGGGTGAAGCACATAGCAATTAAGTATTGAGAAACGTATTTGATTTATACTTAAAGGTTTTTGGGTTTTGTTTTGTTTTGATTGCTTGATCTGATGGGGCACATAAAGCTGTTTATAGATAAAAAGTAGAAAATACAGCTATTGGTGCTTTTAAATTAATAAAAACACTTTTATGAAATCAAGAACAACTAACAAAATTGTTGGCCATACAAAATAAATCACAAACCAGTTGCAGGAAACAGCACTTACTTTAATAGTTCCATCAATTACATGAGGTGATCCTAACACACAGTTTGGCTAGCCAAGCTATTAGAAAATAAAATTCAGCTGAGTGAATTTGAAGATCCAACTGGCTTTATTGAATGATTCACGAATCCTGCAGCATCTATCCAGTCAATACAAGGGTGCTCCAAGGGATTGTATAGAATGGAAGACCTTTTTATAGGCAGAAGGACGGTGGCGCATGGAAGCTATTGGCAAAAGAAAAGATTGTCTTAGGCCAGCTCACCTTCTTTGAAGGGAAGGGTGAGCCTCTATAAGCTCACAGATGTCTCTGCTTCCTTTGGGGCTGATTGAGACTGTCCATGTGACAGATCACCTCATTTGTACTGAGCAGAAAATTCCACACTGGCCAATTAAGATTACATTCCTGCGGAAGGTTGAAACTACAGAGAGGTAAGGTATTAAATCTAAGTTCAGTCTCATAGGCTTTAGCACAAGTGATGCCTTCTTAGGCCTGTGGTTTTCTTCTTAATCAGTCTTAAATAAAATTTGATAAATACTTCCATGTAGGCACTATGTGACTCAAGGGCTTACCAAACAAAGAGAAAATAGCATATCCAAATTAAGAATTTAAGGTTTGAGGGTAATTGCAGTTTCCAAAATAATGATTAGCAACAGTATACTCCCTGGCAATAACTGTTGCTAAGAAAACCCTGTGCTGTTGCTGGTGGTCACAGTTCGAGTGGTCACTTAAAGGGGAGGAAGAACAAAGTGGAGGGAATCATTCTACCAATAGTTTCCTTTCTTCTATTAATGAAGTGAAATTTAATAGCTGTTAGGCGGTGCTAGTGGTAAAGAACCCACCTGCTAATGCAGGAGGCATAAGAGATGTGGGGTTCGATCCCTGCATCTGGAAGATACCCTGGAAGAGGGAATAGCAACCCACTCTGTTATTCTTGCTTGGAGAATTCCATGGACAGAGGAGTCTGGCGGGCTATAGTCCATGGGGTCGAGACTGAGCGAATAACACTTTCACTTTCATTGTAAACTTTGACTCACTTTGAAGTGTTCCAAACAAAGGAAATAATGTTTGAGGTATCACAAAAGAGTACATCTCAATTCAAGACAAGAAGTAAAATACCATTAGTATGTGAGTTCTAATGATGCTGATGGCTGAGGCTGAAACTCCAATACTTTGGCCACCTCATGCGAAGAGTTGACTCATTGGAAAAGACTCTGATGCTAGGAGGGATTGGGGGCAGGAGGAGAAGGGGACGACAGAGGATGAGATGGCTGGATGGCATCACCGACTCGATGCACATGAGTATGGGTGAACTCTGGGAGTTGGTGATGGACGGGGAGGCCTGGCGTGCTGCGATTCATGGGGTTGCAAAGAGTTGGACCTGACTGAGCGACTGAACTGAACTGATGTGAGTTCTATACATGTGAAAAAGAACTCTTGATCTTAGAGGAATATAATCACTTTTATATACACCTTTGTATTAACACAACACATTTACTCTTTCCATGAGCAATTACTGACAAGTTTATTAGGAACTGAAAATACAAGATGAAGAAATTCTCTGTTTTCTGAGCTAACCAGTTGCTGTGTTTTCAAATCTTTTTTATGTAGTATGGATTCTAGTCTCTGCATCATCTGCTTGTCCTGCTCTGGTCATATTCCATTTTCTTATCAGTCAACTTGAAATATAGCCAGCAGATTGAATTTTTAACCCTTCAGCCATTGACTGAGATAAATTGTAAACAGCAACAGGCTCAGTTCCCCAGATCAAAGAACTATTATTATCTGCTAACGAAATTATATCGTACATTAAATTTTGAGGTTTACATACCTAGTTTGGCTTCACATTGAGCTGCATTTGAGCTTGTCATTTTAAAAAATAAATTGTCAGTAAAATTTCCCCTTCTGCTTAATCAAGTGATCTTTTAAAATTTTAAGAAAAAAAATATTCTAACAAGAGGCCCTAACATTTATGCTTCTTAAGTTTCGTGCTGTTGTAACTCATTGTCTGGGCACGCCAGGATTTTATGAGTAGTTCATTGGTCCTCTGATGTGGGGCCTGTAGCAGCTGAAGCATTGGAGAGTTAACCAGTGTGGCTTATTTATTCAATTCAGTGACAAAATCCAGTTGTAAAAAGGACATGGGAGAACCCTGTTCTATGCAATTCTTGATTATTCTGCCTGGAATCCTCAGTGACTAACATATTGCATTCACCAGCACTTCCTGGGATAATATTGTTTAGTTAAATATGATTTCAACTAAATGGACTATAATACAATCCATAGTTCCACAGGCTGTGAGTGATACATAGAAGGGAAGCAGACTCTGCCACCCCAAAATAAGCCACGTTGGCATGCTGATTTTTTTTTAAGATTTATTATTTATTTTTGGCTGCACTGGGTTTTCACTGCTGCACAGAGGCTTTCTCTAGTTGCCGGGGCTACTCTCTGTTGTAGCGCATGAGTTTCTCATTGCAATGGCTTCTCTTGTTGCAGAGTGCAGGCTCTAGGGTGCACGGGATTCGGTAGTTGTGGCATGCAAGCTCAGTAGTTGCAGCTATTTTCAATTTTTATTTTAAGAAATTCTATTGAATTATAGTTGATTAACTTTTAGGTGTACAGCAAAGTGATTAAGTTATACATATACTCATTCTTTTTCAGATTCTTTTCTCATATAGGTTATTTCAGAATGTTGAGTTCCTTGTGCTATGCAGTAGGTCCTTGTTAGTTACCTATCTTATATATAATAGTATATATATGTTCATCCTAGGCTCCTGATTTATTCCTCCCACCACCATGTTTCCCCTTTGGTACCATAAGTTTGCTTTTCATATCTGTAAGTCTGTTTCTGTTTTATGGATAAGTTCATTTGTATCTTTTTAAAAAAATTAGATTCCACATATAAGTGATATCATATGATATTTATCTTTCTCTGTGTGACTTACTTCACTCAGTATGATAATCTCTAGGTCCATCTATGTTGCTGCAAATGGTATTATTTAGCTTTTTTTTTTTTATTGCTGATTAGTATTCCATTGATTGGGCTTCCCTTGTGGCTCAGATGGTAAAGCGTCTGCCCGCAATGCGGGAGACCCGGGTTCAATTTTTTGTCGAAATATAGTTGATTTACAATGTTGTACCAATCTTTGCTGTATAGCAAAGTGACTGTTATAAACATATAGACATTCTTTTTTTTAAAACATAGTGTTTCTTTATATTCTCAGAATTGAATTAGAAGTTTCAAGCGTCATTCAATGTTTTTTTTAAAAATCACTAATAAGCTTCCTAGTCTTTTAGCAGTAATATTAGGTACTAAAATACACGAAACTATATCAAAGTTCCATTGATTATTTTAAATTAAAGTTACTTAAGAAACAATCAGTGCAAGATGGACACTCTGACTTCATTTGACCTGGAGGCAGGAAATGAATCTCCCTTGTGAAAGATCTCCTCCTGGTACCGGGAGGTAGAAGGCATCCTTCTCACCAGAGAATTTAGGGTCAAGGAAGTTGTATAAAAACAGCTTGTTACTTCTTCACTAAGTTGCTACTCCAAGCCAAAACCCATTTTACTTGTCAATTCCTCACAGCTCTATTATTTCCTGGTCTAAAAGATATAAAAGCTGCCTGCTTGTATAATATAGGCCAGCTGTGGTCTTATTCCAATTTTTCTGTTTCCTTTATACTAAAATCATAATGATGGAGTCTGGACCATGCTTTCAAAGATGTTCAGTTCTGTGTTTCTCTCTTTCTTTTTAAAAGATTTTTATTTAAATATAATTGATTTACAATGCTATATTGGTTTCAGGTATATGGCAAAGTGATTCAGTTGTGTGTGTATATGTATTCTTTATTATATTCCTTTCCATTATAAATTATTACAAGACACTGAGGATAGTATGGGCTTCCTAGGTAGCCCTAGTGGTAAAGAACCCACTTACCAGTGCAGGAGACATAAGAGATGTGGGTTTGATCCCTGGGTCAGGAAGATCCCGTTGAGAAGGAAGTGACCATCCACTCCAGTATTCTTGCCTGCAAAATCCCATGTACAGAGGAGCCAAGGGAGCTATAGGCCATATGGCTGCAAAGAGATGGGCATACACACATACAAGGATAATATAGTTCCCTGTGGTAGGCAGTAGGTACTCATTTTTTATCTGTTTTATATATAGTAGTCTGTGTATTTTAATCCCAAACTCCCAATTTACCCTTCCTCCCTTTTCCCTTCTGGCAAACTTAAGTTTGTTTTCTGTGTCTGTGAGTGTCTTCACAATCTTTAAAGTTATACTTTTCAAAATCTGAGCTCAGCAGAATGTCCCATTTGAAACTGATTTTGTTTCTTTCAAAGTTTTGCTCTGTCCGTTCAGAATAATTTGTGATTGTATTAACATTAGAATGTTTCACCCCCATTGAGTGTTAATTTGTGAAGAGTTTCTCATTATTAAAGCATATGTATTTTGGAAATGGAGTTATATTTGATTACAACCCTATTTCCTATCATTATGATTACTTCTTCTGTTGTTTTACTTCTAATCCATTCAAAAATTTTCTTTATATTTACAAAACTAACTCATACACGGGGTAAAGAAAAATAGCATTATTTATTTTATATAGCATTTCATCTCATTCCCCACCATTTCCAATTCTGCTACTGGCAAGCAAACATTTTTTAAAGTTCTTCTAGGGTCTCTTCTGGTGGTTACACCTGTAACTATTAATATAAAAACATTTCTTAAAAAATTTCTTGATTTATTAAACAAAATTTTGATTATCCTACAAATGACTAAGAATTAGTTAATTTCAAATACCCCATCTAGTTGACTCTTAATACTCTCAATTTTATTAGTTACATTATTACAGGTATACCTTGTTTTATTGGGCTTTGCTTTCTTGCACTTCACATATACTGTGTTTTTTACAAATTGATGGTTGTGGCAACACTCCTTGAGCAAGTCTACTGGTACCATTTTTCCATCTGTATTTACTCACTTTGTGTCTTGTCACATTTTGGTAGCTTTCACAATATTTCAAATATTTCCATTGTTATATTATAGTGAACTGTATAATCAGTGACCTTTGATGTTACTATTACAAAGTTTATGACTCACTGAAGTCTCAGATGATGGTTAGCATTTTTAGCAATAAAGTATTTTTAAAGTAAGTTATATGCCTTGATTTTTAGACATAGTGGTAATACACATATAACAGACTACAGTTTTTATATGCACTCAAAAAATTCATGTGACTCTCTTTATTGTGATGTTTGCTTAATTGTTAAGTTAATTTGGAATTGAACTACCTTACGTCCAAGATTTGCCTGTATTTTTGTTTGGTCATTGCTTGATTTTGTAATCTTCATCTATTACTTTCTGACAGTCTCTCCTTCAGTTGAAGATACCAGCTCTTCAAATTATACTTCTCATCTTCTTTACTTCCACCTTCTAAATTCTGTCAGGTATAGCTTTATCTTTACAATGGCAATACCAATGATATACATAATTATCTATTGTGTAAGCTGATTATTTGAAACTCAATAAACAGCACTTACATAATGACAGGTGTGTGACTACTGCCCAAGAAAGAACACTCTGATCTAGGATACCATTTTAATCTCTTCAAGTCCAATGTCACATACTCAGGAACATTTGAGAAGAATGT
Organism: Oryx dammah; assembly: GCF_014754425.2. Taxonomy (NCBI): domain Eukaryota; kingdom Metazoa; phylum Chordata; class Mammalia; order Artiodactyla; family Bovidae; genus Oryx; species Oryx dammah. Next base: position 23,362,849 of record NW_024070206.1, read on the forward strand.
TTCTCAAATCCCCCACCAAATGGACTTTTTATATATTTCTTAAGTTGCCTGAAATCCTGCCTTATTTAATTTTGTTTCATGAATTCACCAGGACTTTTTAGCATAACTTTTTTTTAAAGAATTTTTCATTTTCCCTAAATTTTTGTGGCTGAGAGAATAAATACTTCTGGGGGCAAGAGGAGAAGGGGATGACTGAGGATGAGATGGTTGGATGGCATCACTGACTCAATGGACATGAGTTTGAGCAAACTCCAGGAGATAGTGAAGGACAGGGAAGCCTGGTGTGCTGCAAATCATGAGGTCACAAAGAGTCAGACATGACTTACTGCCTGAACAACAACAATAGTTCTTCAACATAACACGAGAATCTCCAGCTTCCTGTTACTTCATTTGTTGTTTGGAATGTAACCCTTTCTTTTAAAAGATATTCTTCTTGAAGGTCATTGTCTTAAGGACTTAATTTGATTCAATTACTTTCTAGGCTTATTACAAGAAAGTCATTGCAGGGTTTGTTTCACTGCATTCCCAACACAGTTACACTGTTTCTCTTCCTTGATTTTTACCCTTGTTTTATGGAAGAGAACCTCAAAAATTTCCTCAGAAAGAAGACGTCAAAAATAAACACTTGAAGATTCCTTAAAAAACTAGAGTCAACATCTGCTAAGTCACTTCAGTCGTATCCAACTCTGTGCGACCCCATAGACGGCAGCCCACCAGGCTCCTCCGCCCATGGGATTTTCCAGGCAAGAGTACTGGAGTGGGGTGCCATTGCCTTCTCTAAGAATCAACATATGATCCTGAAATTCCACCCCTGGGCATATAACTGAAGAAAACTATAATCTGAAAAGATACATGCCCCTCAGTGTTCATAGAAACACTATTTATAATACCAGGACGTGGAAACAACCTGTGTCCCTCGGCAGATTAATGCATAAAGAAGATGTATACATAGCAGAATATTATTCAGCCATAAAAGAGAATGAAATAATGCCATTTACAGCAACATGGATGTACCTAGAGATTGCCATACTGAGTGAAGTAAGTCAGACAGAGAAAGACATATACCATATGATATTGCTTGTATATGGAATTTTATAAAAGGATACACATGAGTTTATTTAGAAAACAGAGGCAGATTCACACACATAGGAAACAAACTTATGGTTACCAAGCGTGGGGGAGGGATACATTAGGAGTTTGGGCCTAACAGATACCACATTATTATATATAAAATAAACAATAAGGACCTACTATATATCGCAAGGAACTATACTCAATATCTTATAATAGCATAATGGAAGAGAATCTAAAGAGAATATATACCTGAAAGTAACACAACTTTGTAAATCAACTATGTTTCAATAAAGTTTTTTTAAGCTGTCATTATGGCTTATGGGCTTCTCGGGTGGCTTAGTGGTAAAGAATCCATGTGCAGTGCAGGAGACACGGGAGACATGGGTTCAATTCCTGGCTTGGAAAGATCCCCTGGAAAAGGGCATGGCAACCCACTCTAGTATTCTTGCCTGGAAAATCCTATGGACAGAGGAGTCTGGTGGGCTACAGTCCTCAGGGTCTCAAAGAGTTGAATTACAACTGAGGCAACTGAGCATGCATGTACACACATTATGGCATGTTGTCTTTATTTTATACTCATAACAGATTGATCAGCAGAGAATTATATATTATTTTTCATAAATCTTCCATCAGTGGGATCTTAATGGCTTTGTAAGTTTTATATTCTCTCTCTCTCTGTCTCTCTCTTAGACTTAAATTTGTTTATTCTTAGTGTTATGAGATTTTACCAGAATGTATGTATGTGTAGATTTCTTATGACCCATCTCTTTATGAATTCTATGGATCCTTAATATTTTATTTGTATTTTTTAACCAAACCCAATAGCTTCTGTGTTTCTTGTCTTTTTCTTCACTGTTTTTGGTGATATCATTTTAATTCTCATACAATATAATTGAATTTGGTGTGCAATTCTTTGAATTTTGACAAAAACCTAAACAAGGCAGATAAGATGTGAAATGGTTCCAATGGACTGAGTCAGTGCAGCAGTAGGGACCAGCCAGGCTTAGTGATCTTCAGCATCTTCAGAGATGGTGCAGCATGACTGTGTGTCCATCTCTGGACTCATGGATCTGCCCATTGTGGGTACACAGCAGGAGGAAGGTGGGAGACTTGCCCCATGTCATTACTTATGTTAACTTACGACGTCTCACAGTCATCCACTGCCACCTTCTACTTAGTTCTCATTACAAGACTTTCACTCTAGTTCTTACCCAACCTCGATTTCAGGATTTCCCCAAAGCCAGTGATTTTCAAGCACAAAGATCTAGAACTCTCCAGAAATGAATAGCCCTCTCATTTGTTCATGCCTTTGGTGTCCTTACCCCTCGTCATGAAACCCCTTCTAAAGAGAAAGGAAAAGTATACTGTAGGTAACCATTGCCTCTGAGGGGAGGATACTGACTATACATTTGTTGGAACAGCCAGTGTAAAACTCTTCATAACCGTGTCTCCAGCAACATTTGAAACACACCAGCAATGATACAGGAGAGCAAGGTCCCAGAGGAAGCCAGCTCCATTCCCATCCTGCCAAGGCACTAAGGTTGACAGACTGATTATCTGAGGAGGGACAAGGGGAAGCCTATGGCTCAAAGACAAGTGACCTTAAATACTTTAGTGATGCCCGATTGTCATTAGAGGAATACTAAAAGCAGAAATCAGAGAAGGCAATGGCACCCCACTCCAGTACTCTTGCCTGGCAAATCCCATGGATGGGGGAGCCTGGTGGGCTGCAGTCCATAGGATCACAAAGAGTCAGACACGACTGAGCAACTTCCCTTTCACTTTTCACTTTCATGCATTGGAAAAGGAAATGGCAACCCACTCCAGTGTTCTTGCCTGGAGAATCCCAGGGATGGGGGAGCCTGGTGGGCTGCCATTTATGGAGTCACACAGAAGAAGACACGACTGAAGTGACTTAGCAGCAAAAGCAGAAATAGATGAGATGCTAGATGGTGTCCCAGGTTACATGGCCTCCTCTGTGCACTGGGGTGGACCACTTGACCTATAATATATAGATGACTAAACCCTTGACACTTGATTCTCTTTCTCAGCTTCTCTAATAAGACGATGGGCTGGAGTTGGTCTGCTAAATACTTGCTGTTGGTCTGTGGGGAGATGAGTACCAAAAATAAGAGGAAACATTCAAAAACTCTTCTAGAAGTGTAATATTGCTGTGACCTTCAAGCGCTTTTTTAAAATGTATTGGCTCTTGACAGAATAGAATTTTTAAAAATTAAATCTGATCTTTGTGAAGTTCTCAGTGGAACATTATTTGTTTAAAAAATAGCACATTTCTTAGGCACATTGTAAAGGTGAAACCAGAAATTTTATTTTCCCACTTTTACCCCCTCCCCAAAAAAAGGCAAAAAAATTCTACCAAAATAACTTAAACTCATTAAAATGATCAAATCTGTTCCATTTTTCATTAGGCTAAGGTTTGACTGTCAGAAATGGGTTTCCTTCTGATTGTAATGCTTCATGATCCTACCAAGATCATGTTAGGAACCAAAAGATTACCAAAACTCCCCCTTTCCTTCGGTTTATTCTTCCAATTCTTCATTTTCTATTTCCCTGGTTTCCTGTTACTGATTTCAAGAGCACGCAGGATGAATATTTTCCGGGACTTTATTTGAATAGAAACAACCCAAAGGATGCTACTTTCTAAGAATTTGTTTTCTCTCTTCGTACTGCTTTCCAGCATAGCTGAGTGTTTTAGTGCCTGGTTGTTGACCACAACCCCGAAGCAGCTCCCTACCGCCAGCTCCATCACAGCTCACTGCATCTCGCTCACGGAGGCTGAGCTGGTGGCCTTCCTTGTGCTGTACTGACTGTGTGTGAGTGTATAACAGAGCCAGCCAACACTTTCACACCTTCAAAACTTGACCCTCTTGTTTCTCAAGGGTGTTGAAAAGTTGAGTACTGCCCTGCCAGGCAGAGTCAAAGGTGTTATGTTGTGAAATAAAATTTGAAGAGCTGAGCTTTGAAATAGAAAATATTCACATTTCTACCTAAAATCTGTCTGAATGCCTGTGTAGTATCAGGAAAGCCAAGATGAGAACTGTGCTGAAGTCTAAATTCTCTGAGGTCCTTTTTCTGGCCACCTCGTTATTCTTCACTTGGTGGTGGTTTAGTTGCTAAGTCATGTTGACTCTTAGTCATGCAACCCCTTAGACTGTAGCCCACCAGACTCTCTGTCCATGGGATTTTTCCAGGCAAAAATACTGGAGTGGGTTGCCATTTCCTTCTCCAGGGAATATTCCCAACCCAGGGATAGAACCCGAGTCTCCTGTATTGGCAGGCGGATTCTTTACCACTGGCCAGACACGTTGGATTTTCGCATTCCTTTATTTATTGTACTGGGGCTTTCCAGGTGGTGCTGGTGGTAAAGAACGCCCCTGCCGATGCAGGAGACAGATGTACACTTGACCTCTGGGTCAGAAAGATCCCATGAGGAAAGGTATGGCAACCCAGTTCAGTGTTCTTGCCTGGAGAATCTCATGGACAGAGGAGCCTGGCAGGCTACAGTCCCTAGGGTCGTAAAGAGTCAGACATGACTGAAGCGATTTAGCATGCACACAATTCACTGTATTAGATGAATTAACCCTAATTCTATAGCCGTTAAAGTCCCCAAATCTCAATAGCTAAGTGAAATGGAAATTTACTTATTTATTTATCATGTAATGTCCAATTGGTAGCAGAGAGTAGGTGGATCGGGGGAGCTTTTTGGGGTCTTTGACATACAGTAAAAGACACACCGTAAGCATCAATATTCAGCTGAAAGTGAAAAGTGAAAGTTGCTTAGTTGTATCTGACTCTTTATGATCCCATGGACTATACAGTTTATGGAATTATCCAGGCCAGAATATTGGAGTGGATAGCTGTTCCCTTCTCCAGGGGATCCTCCCAACCCAGGGATCGAACTCAGGTCTCCTGCATTGCAGGTGGATTCTTTATCAGCTGAGCCACCAGGGAAGCCCAAGAATACTGAAGTGGGTAGCCTATTCCTTCTCCAGCGGATCTTCCCAATCCAAAAAACAAACCAGGGTCTCCTGCATTAAAGGCAGATTGTTTACATGCAGAAAGAGTAAGTGCAGGATATTTTGACAGGTTTCTATAGGCCAGGTTTGGAAGTAGCATATATCATTCGCTAGCAACATTCACTTCACCAGGACACAGTCTTATGGCCATAGCCTCGGAAGAAGCAGAAACCAAATTTTGGTGAACAGCTAGCATGTTTCTGCCGTATTCCCTGTGCAGATGGAGAATGAAAGTCTGAGAAATATTCAAATGAGCTCTAGGATATAGTCTTAGTAATATCCATTTGTTATATAGAGCTTAGTGCAGAGTTACAGTTCAGAGTTAAGGTTACTGATATGTGAATTCTTATGTGATTTGTTTTGACTCTAAATACTAATGCTTACAAAATTATAATAGTCATCATCCCTGAGGATGTCATCAGCTACTATTTCTTGAATGCCAACTTTCCAACAAGCATCAAACTCTGTATTTTATCAATATTACTCCATTAATTTCTGTTTTAGAGTGAAGCATTCTTAAGGATGGGCTTCCCTGGTGGCTCAGTGGTAAGGAACTCACCTGCCAATGCAGGAGACTGGGATTCGATCCCTGGGTTGGGAAGATCCCTTGGAGAAGGAAATGGCAACCCATTCCAGTATTCATGCCTGGAAAATCCCATGGACAGAGGAGCCTGGCCATGGATGGGATCACAAAAGAGGTGGACACGACTTAGGAACTAAACAACAGACTCTTAAAGACAGAGACATGTCTTTTTTCCTTTTTTCTTCAAGTATTCTGAAGTTGAGTATAGTAAAAACAGACTACAATTGATATCTTTTGAAAGAAGTAATATTAGACACAAACCCCTAAAGAAGGAAATGGCAGCCTACTTCAGTATTCTTGTTTGGAGAATCCCTTGGACAGAGAAGCCTGGCAGGCTACAGTCCATGGGGGTCACAAAGAATTTGACATGACTGAGCCGCTAACACTCCACACAGAATCTTAACATCTAGGAAATCTACCTTAATTTTTGTAGCTTCCCAGAGATGAATGTATGCCATATTTTAAAATGTGTCTTAAAATATTTTAAAATGGACATATCAATATTAATAATGCCCATCTGGGAGCTATGCTTCTGAAGATTCAGTAAATTTTATCCTATGACAAATTTGTATCTACAGAAACTGACAGAAACTGATTCTCAAGAGAATATGGCTTATTTACAGAAATTTTTGCATGTAATTTACTCAGCTATCCACATGATCACTGGGAATTTATTGCTGACTTTCCTTAAATTACACATTCTTTCACTAAAAAAGGAAGATGTTTTGCTTTTGAACACAGCAATAAAAGCAAAACAATTCTGCAAAAGTGTACATGCTCATTGATGGTTTACCTGCTGGTTTATGCTAATTTGAGGTCATTTCAACTTTATAAATCATTCTTTAATCTAGATTCTCTTAAACAGAGATAATGTTTAAAATGACATTTTTCCTCCAGACATATCAAGTTCATATCTATCTTTATGTGAAAATTTTAAATAAGAAATGGAGTTGAAAAAAGCAATCAAATTAAGTGTAATGCAAAAAAGAATTATTGAGACTAATAATGTAATGATGTATTCTTTCAGTTGACTGGATATTTTGCATGTAAAATTAAAGGTCAAATTCTGATCCTATTATTTGTTTTTAAACAATTTTACTTAATGTAGTCTGTCAAGAGCATTTATGTCTCTGGAGAAATTAGAAGATACATAATTATAACCGATATCTCAAAAGGGTAAAATGTCTTGCCCAATTAAAATACTTAAGGGAGAATTGTTTTTTTCAGCTTTATTGAAGTATAATTGGCAAATAAATGGTAAGATATTCAAACTACACATCATGATGACTTGATACAAATGTATTGTGAAAGGATCCCAACATTGGACTAATTAACACATCCATCACCTCACATATTATTCATTTTATTTATTTGGTGAGAATACTTCAGTTCTACTCCCAGCAAATTTCAGTTATTTACAAAATAGTGGTATCAACTACTGTGGTACAGTCACCACATTATATTGGGTTGGCCCTAAGGTTCATTTGGGTTATTTGTAATATCTTATGGAAAAACCCAAACAAACTTTTTGGCCAATCCACTGCATAAGATCCTCAGATCTTATTTATCATATAGCTGAAAGTTTGTTCCCTTTGATCAGCCTCTCTAGATTTCTTCCACCCCACAGCTCCTGACAATCACTTTTCTACTCTGTTTCTGTGAGTTTGACTTTTTTTTTTTTAAGTAATTCCACATATAAGTGATACCATGAAATATTTTTTCATTCTCTCTTTGGCTTATTTCACTTAGTGTAAGGCCCTGCAGTTTCATCCATGGTGTGGCAAATGGCAGGATTTCCTTTTTAAAGGCTGCATAATATTCCATGGTATATCTGTACCACACTTTATCCATTCTGTGGATGGACATTCAAGTTGCTTCTATACCTCAGATATTGCTAACAGGGCTGCTATCAGTCTGGCACAATCTCAGAGCTGTCTCTCAAACTGTGGTGATTTCCAAGCCTCCTCCTTTGCTCTAGGTGGTCCCCAGTTGTTGGGGCTGTGCCAGGATCTATCTGTGTCCTAAAGGGGAGGAGGGCAGTCTTCACTAGATACAGGTTGACTGGAAGCTGGACCCTTCGGCAGCAGCTGGGAAGACTGTAGTGTACGTCCCTTCCAGGGAGAGACTGGGATGGGCCTTTTGGCCTACTTCCTCTTTGCTGGGCTGAGGTCTAGAGCAGTGGTGTGGGGATGCTCCCAGGCTCGTTAGGAACTGCTTCTTTGTTTGCTAGAATCCTAGGGGACTCGTGAATGCAAGCCCCATTGACTATTCGGGCCAGGAAATCCAGGCCACTCCCTCGAGTGACAGCCATGAAAGCTGGAGTCACAGATATGTATGCAAACTCCTTCCATGGAGACACCCGCACCTTGCTGGTGTTGCTGGAGCAGGTTGGAGGGAAGAAGTACGAGAGGTGTCCACTGGCTTCCCTGGCCTGTGGGGAGGACCACAGCCAGCCCTTAGTAACTGCTGACTTAGAAGCCTGAGCCTAAGGCAGCAGCTTTTAAAGAGTGTAGATAACCTTTTGAAGGGAAAGACTGGGAAATGGGTGATTTTCCTGCTTCCTCAGTGCTGAGCCCTCAGGGCGATAGGCCAAGTACCTATCAGGAATTTTCTTTGCTTTCGTCTTGTGGGTCCCTGGACTCAAGCCTTATGGCATTTCAAAGCTAGGTGTTTTGGAGGCCTTCTTCCCCAGTGGTTGTCTTAAATGTTGGAGTGATATATACGTACATGTATAACTGAATCACTTTGTTGTACACCTGAAACTAAAACAATATTCTAAATCAACTATACCCTAATATAAAAATTAAAAGTATATCTATATATGTATAATTGGATCACTTTGCTGTACATTTGTAGAAATGAACACAACACTGTAAATCAACTATACATCAATTAAATAAATTTTTTTTAAATGTTAGATTGATAGATGTGGGGTCCAAACCCTTTACTCCTCAAGATTGCTTTGGCTATTCAGGGGTTTTTGTGGTTCCATATAAATTTTAGGATGGGTTTTTCTATTTCTTTTTTTTTTTAATTTAATTTTTATTTTCAGTACATTCAAGTTATTCATAAAAACATTCTAAAAATGTACATTTTTTTCTTTTCAGCAAAGTATAATAAAACATAAACCCCTCCTAAACAAAATACTTGACATTTACAATTCAAAATCAAATTAGCAGAATATTAAATACTTAAAAAACTATGTCTTTTAAAAATATTTATAAAGTTACAAGCAATTTTGTTCAGTTCAGTTCAGTTCAGTCTCTCAGTTGTGTCCGACTCTTTGCGACCCCATGAATCGCAGCACGCCAGGCCTCCCTGTCCATCACCATCTCCCAGAGTTCTGGCTCAAAAATGGGAGAAATGCTGGGAATTCTCATTTCTGGAAAAAATGCTGTTGGAATTTTGATAGGGATTACGTTGGATCAGTAGCTTGTTTGGGCTCTGTGGACAGTTTATTAATTCTTCCAATCTATGAACTTAGAAATTCTTTCCATTTATTTGTGTCTTCTTCAATTTCTTTTATCAATGTCTTATAGTTTTCAGTGTAAGGTCTTTCATCTCTTCGGTTAAATTTTAAAGACTGGGATTGTTTTAAAGGGAACTCTTAAATATGCTGCTGCTGCTGCTAAGTCGCTTCAGTCGTGTCCAACTCTGTGCGACCCCATAGACGGCAGCCCACCAGGCTCCCCCATCCCTGGGATTCTCCAGGCAAGAACACTGGAGTGGGTTGCCATTTCCTTCTCCAATGCATGAAAGTGAAAAGTGAAAGTGAAGTCGCTCAGTAGTGTCTGACTCTTAGCGACCCCATGGACTGCAGCCTACCAGGCTCCTCCATCCATGGGATTTTCCAGGCAAGAGTACTGGAGTGGGGTGCCATTCCCTTCTCCGACTCTTAAATATAGTATTTCTAAACAACAACAACAAACTGTAGTGTCTTTTCTCAAGATGTATACCATAATATAGTAATTTTTTAGTTATCAAGATATTCTTTCTTCTCCTTTTACTATATGATGGTATGTAGTTGGCCTAGGGGCATCTTCTCTCTCTCTCTCTCTATATATATATATATATGTACACACACACGTACATTAGCAGTCTCTTGTATATGTGGGTGAACCTATGTTCTTTTTTGCATTTATTGTTCTTGAATTCATTCATTTTCATTCTTAACTATAAACTTTAATTTCCAAACTGATAAAAAATAATTTAATACAGTTTTAATCCAATATGTGAAAAGCCACCCCACTCAAATAAATCAATTTGATAATTTAATGAAGAAAGAATCAGATTGTGAAGGTCTGACAAGGAGGATGTACAGAATAATTTCAAGCAATAGAGTAAGATGACTTACTGTTTTAGGAATTTGATAAAACTTCGTAACTAATTAGATAGAGTCAGTCGACAAGCTGGGAGAAGGAGTATCTGAATGACTTCTAAATTTCTGGCTTTGGTATTCGGGTTTATAGTAGAAGGGACCATCAGTGGGAGACTGTGCGGGAAAGAGTTAATTCTGGATGGCAGGTGGACCGTTTGGTTTGTATCTATCAAATTTGTGAAGTCTGTATATTTCTTGCAGGTGAAGGTATTACATGTATAGAAGTGCTGGTTTGAAATTGAGCACCAAAACCTATCTCCTAAAATGCTCTCCTTCTCTGGTCTCGTGGTACTGCCCATCCCATGGCACTGCTCTCCTGAGTTTCTTCCCACCTCTATTGTCGGGCTCTTCCTCCTTCACCAGTGGGCATGGCCGAGACTCCGTGGGGTCCTGACCAAGTTCCTTTCTCTTCAGTGATCTCACTCTCACCTGTGGCCTCAGCCACCACCTCGGGGGCACAATAATTACAGCTTGGGAGAGGTAGTAGGAAGATTTGGGAGCAGAGAACTAGAAGGAAAATCAGGAGATAGTAAAATAATGATCATTTTTAGCGGAAATTTTGAAAAATCAGGTAGCTACTGCACAAAATTCTAAACAGCAGATCAAGAAAATGGGAGCGACATCAAGAAAATGAGTCTTCTTGTTGGGAAAGTTGTATCGCCTTTACAGAACAAAGTCAGCTTGCAGTACACAGGGCTCACACCACATTGCAATGGGTGTTAAGAGTAAAAGGGGGTATTGGGGAGGCGACAGGAAGGGGACCCAGTGTCTATAGATTAATGTGTAAATAAGAATGTGTATATGTGTGCTCAGTCGTGTCCAGCTCTTTGCTACTGCATGGACTGTAGGTAGCCCGCCGAGCTCCCCTGTCCATGGGATTTCCCAGGCAAGAATATTGGAGAGGGTTGCCATTTCCTTCTCCAGGTAAACAAGAATGATAAGGTACAAAAAGAAGACTTGGGACAGAAGCTAAATCAGTTGATGACTCAGTGGTAGAGACCCCACCTGCCAACACAAAGGACATAGGTTTGATCCCTGGGTTGGGAAGATTCCACATAGTGTAGGGCAACTAAGCCTGTGTGCCACAACTACTGAGCCCAGGTGCCACAACTACTGAATCTTGTGCATCCTAGAGCCTGTGCTCTGCAACAAGAGAAGCCACTGCAATGAGAAGCCCGCACAGTGCAGCAGAGAGTAGCCTCCAGTCGCCGCAACGGGAGAAGGTCTGCGCACAGCAACGAAAACCCAGTACAGCCAAATATAAATAAATAAACAAAGCAAAACTGTTCACTGAAAACCATTTGAGGATAACAAGGCCATTTCCCTTCACTGGATTGGCTTTTAAAATGAAAAACTAGACACAATGTCTTCATATGTGTTTCCTCAACTTTGGCATTCGTTTAGCATGAAAATGAAAGCTTTCCATTTATTAAACCTGATGAGTGATGGGTTTTAAAGTTTGGCTACAGGTTATATTACATCACACATGGGTTCCTCTACCTTATATTAATATATATATGGACATCACAAAATATTCTCAAGGCCGTTCAGGTTAATTCAATCCCACAAATATACATTGATTTTCTATTGAGAGGCAATTGCTATGCTAGGTATTGGGGATCCATATAGAAATAGCTCAGTCTCAAAAATACAACCCAAATAACCTGAAAAACTTAATATAAAGTCATACAAACCAAGATAATAGTAGGTTCAGTGAGCATGGGCAAGACTTAATCCAACCTGATGATTCAGGCATGAGATCCCCTGAAGCAGCCTTGAAGGAGAAATAAATACTAGCCAGCAAAAGCAGAGAAGAAGGCATGCAAGACAGAAAGATTAGTATGAGAAAGCTATGGACATATTCCAGAGCATGTTACATGAATGGCATTATAAGCTGCAATCTGGTTTACTGAAGCATAATGTATAAATCATAAGAGTGAAGGCCAAAGACAGAGATAAAAGCAAGTTTATAGAGAGCCCTGAATATCATGCCAAGGAACTGAACTTTATAAATTTATAAGGCACTAAACCATAGGTGTAACGTTGTCTGAGTTGTATTTTTATAAGATCATTTTGCTGCAATGAAAAAGAGGCAAGACTTGGAGAAAGGAGTTCAGTTCAGTTCAGTCGCTCAGTCGTAAGGGACTCTTTGTGACCCCATGAACTGCAGCACACCAGGCCTCCCTGTCCATCACCAACTCCCGGAGTCCACCCAAACCCATGTCCATTGAGTCAGTGATGCCATCCAACATTTCATCCTCTGTCGTCCCCTTCCCTTCCCACCTCAATCTTTCCCAGCATCAGGGTCTTTTCACATGAGTCAGTTTTTCTTATCAGGTGGCCAAGGTATTGGAGTTTCAGCTTCAACATCAGTCCTTCCAATGAATATTCAGGACTGATTTCCTTTAGGATGGATTGGTTGGATCTCCTTGCAGTCTAAGGAACTCTCAAGAGTCTTCTCCAATACCACAGTTCAAAAGCATCAGTTCTTCAGTGCTCAGCTTTCTTCGAAGTCCAACTCTCACATCCATACATGACCACTGAAAAAACCATAGCCTTGACTAGATGGACCTTTGTTAGCAAAGTAATGTCTCTGCTTTTTAACATGCTGTCTAGCTTGGTCATAGCCAACCTAGACTAAGCATCTTTTAATTTCATGGCTGCAGTCACCATCTGCAGTGATTTTGAAGCCCCCCAAATAAAGTATGACACTGTTTCCACTGTTTCCCCATCTGTTTGCCATGGGACCAGATGCCATAATCTTAGTTTTCTGAATGTTGAGCTTTAAGCCAACTTTTTCACTCTCCTCTTTCACTTTCATCAAGAGGCTCTTTAGTTCTTCACCGCCATAAGGGTGGTGTCATCTGCATAGGAGAGAAGACGATAAAACCCAGGGTGAGATGACCAAGTCTTATAGAGATATATAATATACAAAGAGAGTATATAATAGAAATGGAAATTTAGGAGGGATTCCAAGATGAGTTCAAATGGGGGACTTCCCTGGTGGTCCAGGGGTTACGAATCTACCTTGCAATGCAAGGGACGCGGACTTAATTTCTGATCAGGGAACTAAGGTCCCATGTGCCACAGGGCAAGTAAGGGCTGCGTACCACAGTGTACTGAGCACTCTGGAGCCCGAATGATGCAACAAAGATCATCTCTGCACGCTGCAACTAAGACCCAAAATGTGCTAAGTTGCATCAGTCATGTCTGACTCTGCAGCCCTGTGGACTGTAGCCCGCCAGGCTCCTTCATCCATGGGATTCTCCAGGCAAGAATACTGGAGTAGGTAGCCATTTCCTCCTCCAGGGGATCTTTCCCACTCAGGGATTAAGCCTGAGTTTCTTGTGTCTTTTGCATTGGCAGATGCAATCTTTACTATAAGCATCACCTGGGAAGACTAACATAGCCAAATAAAAAAAATTTTTAAGAGACAGACATTTTTTTTTAAAAAAAAAAAGAGGTAAGTTCAGATGGTAGGAGAAGTTAATAGTGTTGGGTGATGAATTAGGTGATTGGTGCATGTGTAAGTCTAGAATAACTCACAGATTTCTGGTGCTGATAACTTGGTATAAGATGCCATGAGTCCATAGAGGAAAACATGTAAAGGAATAAAAGTCTGGATAGAAAGAGCAGAGAATGATGAGATTAATTTGGACCTGGGTGCCAGTGAAAGTTGCAAGTGGACGTGTCTAGCAGGTCTTTGGATGGCCAAGTATGAAACCCAGCTGAGAGGTCAAGGCTGAAGATACAGATATGGAATCACCATTTAAATATTACTTAAAATCATGAGACTCAGCGAGAATGCTTTGTTAATGTAGAAGAAAACTCATATGTGTTTCACACTTTACTGTTCATGTTGTCCTTAGAGTTTTTCTTATTTCCTTTTAATGGGCTTTTACCTGTTTGACCATGTGGTGGTCTAGGGGGAGTGCCACCATATTGATTTAACCATAGAAAGGGAAGCTCCTGAATAGGAACCCTGTCTGTCTGTGGTTTCTAATTTCCTGCTCTTGCCAGCTTATTGCTGACTTAGCCTCCTTTGAGCTATCTTCTTCAGAAGCAGCTCTACCTTTCTGTGTTTCTTCTACAGTAAATGCTCTCATGCCACCTGCTAACAACATGTGCTCTGGGAAGGATGTTGGATTAGTTGTTTCCTCCAGCTGCTGTTATAGAAACTTGGTGGTTTAAAGCAACATGAATTTATTATCTTTTAGTCCTGGAAATCAGAAATTAGAAATCGATTTAGGATAAAATCAACATGTTAGCAGCCTGGCATGAGTTCTGGAGCCTCTAGGAGAGAATCTTTAACTTTTCTTGCTTCTGTATCCCTTTGCACATGACCTCCTTACTCTGTCTTCAAAATGCATTTCTCCAACCTCTGCTTCCATTATCCAATCTGTTTCCTCTGCCTTTGACTTTCTTGTTTTCCTCTTGTAAGAGCTTTTTTGATTGTATTGTGCCTACTGAGGTAATCTGGGATAAACTTCCCACCTCAAAACCCTTTACTTAATCACATCCGCAAATTTCCATGTAAGATAACATTAATTGGCTCCAGGGATTAGGACGTGGACACCTTTCCAGGGCCACTATAATACAGCTACTATACTATCCTTGACAAGAAATGAACATAGCTGCTCACCCTGGCTTCCAGTAGTATTTCTTATAATAGGTCCTATGCTTCAGACATTAAAGACTCTGCCTGTGACAGTTCGATCCCTGGGTGGAGAAGATTTCCTGAAGGAGGAAATGGCAACCCACTCCAGTATTCTGCTTGGAAAATCCCATGGACAGGGGAGCCTGGAGGGCTATAGTCCATGAAGTCACAAAGAGTTAGACACCACTGAATGACTAACACTTTCATGCTTCTATTAGGCTTCCCAGGTGTCTCAGTGGTAAAGAATCTGCCTATCAAGCAGCAGACACAGGTTCAATCCCTGGGTTGGAAAGCTCCCTTGGAGAAGGAAATGGCAACCCACTCCAGTATTCTTGCCTGAGAAATCTCATGGACGCACAGCCTGGCGGGCTATAGTCCATGAGGTTGCAAAGAGTCAGACTTGTCTGGCAACTAAAACAACAACAACGAATGCTTATATTAATAAGGTAACTGGCCATACATGAAATATTAAGTAGCATTCTTTAACTGAAACAAACTTTCAGTTTTACTTGTACAGCATCATTGCTTATATCCAGATAACTAAGCATTACAGGGTAAATTTCACAGCCAGACAATGTAACAGACATTGATCTTTTTTCAGCCTCAGCATCAAATTTTCCTTCTTAAAAGTTCCCGTAAATTGTTTTGAGGAATTACTATCTCCAATCATATGTATTTTTGGAAACACAAAAAATCCAGGTACCTGCCTTTCATTCTGGAAATCAAAGAACCAAATGTTTCCTACCCCTCTTTCTATCTTTCCTTGACAAGGCTATCCTTGACAAGGTCCAGTCAAGGAGTTGGTGCCTCATCTAAGTTTGACTAGTCAAATGCTCTGCTCTGTGACTTGAATCTTGCTCCAGTAATGTGAGGTTAAAAATAGTAGTTGCATTTACTGACTGTAAACTGTAAATTTCATTGACTGCAACACTAAACAAAACTGCTCTTTCTAACTTCCTACTGCTGCTGCTGCTAAGTCGCTTCAGTCATGTTCGACTCTGTGCGACCCCATAGACGGCAGCCCACCAGGCTCCCCTGTCCCTGGGATTCTCCAGCCAAGAACATTGGAGTGGGTTGCCATTTCCTTCTCCAGTGCATGAAAGGTGCATGAAAGTGAAAAGTGAAAGTGAAGTCACGACCCCATGGACTGCAGCCCACCAGGCTCCTCCATCCATGGGATTTTCTAGGCAAGAGTACTAGAGTGGGTTGCCATTGCCTTCTCCATTCTAACTTCCTAGAGCTACAATATTGCCTCAAACTCTGCCTGTTTCAAGACTGCAAAGTTTTCAATATCTTTCCAATAAATACTTTTCAATAAATACTTTTCAGTTGCCAAGTTAGGTTTCTGTCACTTACAATCAGTAAGCCCTGACAATAGCAGGGTTATATAAATATTGTTGTTGCCTGGTTGAATCTACCATAAGAATGTTGTAGGGAAATTGATTTTCTGCTCAAGCAAATTTATTCACTAAAGTCACATAATTTGATTTAGGGCTTGACAGTTATAATGGTCTTCTTACTTATGTGACCACATTAAAAATTCTATGGATTAAACATACTTACAAATCTGGGAATGCAAGGTAGTTGCTCTCTAGATTATGAAGGCTATTTTTCCTATGTCAGTATTTGGCCTTTTCATGGCTTCTTGGTGATGGATAGGGAGGCCTGGCCTGCAGCATCCATGGGGTCGCAGAAAGTCAGACACGACTGAGCGACTGAACTGAACTGAGTGGAGTCTTATTTGAAAAACAAGTGCTCCTACATAGTAGGAATTGGCTGGCAATATCCTTTGGAGCTTTGTTAAAGCATTATAATCACAGTACTACTATTCTGAGGATTTACCTCCATTTCTTTGAGTGTTGAGTGGTTTAAAGATTTTTTTTCCCCCTCTTTAATGGAAAATCACTCAGTGAAATTGCGGAAAAGTGATTATTTATCTGAGTCATATTTTTATGGAAACTGTTTTTCACTTCTCTGCATTTTTAGAAGTGTTTCCTTTAAAAAGGATATTCTATTAATATTTATAATTAGATATCACACAAAGCAGATGCTAAATCTTATGCTATAAGTTTATGGGTACAATTACATAAAGAAGATTATATTCTCTCTGGCATAATGTTCTCTTTGGAAGCCATAGAACAAAGGACAGACCTTCTCCGTGAAGTCGCCCGTTCTTTATTGAGGGAGACCGGAAGACTGTGATTAACCACTATTTTAATTATCACCCAGAACCTAGTACTTAAGTGGGTTGAGCAGGAGCTCGATAAACAATTGATTGACTCCATTCTCTCTTTGACCCAAATTTCGCCTATTCACAGAATATTTATTTCTATTCTTACTTAGAAGCCTTACGGATGTTTTTTACTTTCAGAGCTCATGGACTTGTGGTCCTCGGCCTATGCGAATGGGCGTGGCTCCCAAAAGCAGTTGAGATGGAGAGCTGAGCGTTTACTGAGGTCAGAGGACAGGAAGAAAAGGAATTCATTTCCCTATTATTTTTGGTTTTCTCTAAATACCTAGAGAAACCGGTAGAATATATATTGTGTAATCTAATCCACAACCCCCCCCCCGCCTCCCCCAAGAGCCTTCGTTGTACAGATGGGGAAACTGAGGCTCTGAGGAATAACTGTTTGGAAGTAAGGGCATGGGGTGTGAGCAGTCGGTCCTGGTGAGTCTAGACTAGGTCCACAACCCGGGTTCCTCCCTGGCGATTGCGTTTTCAAAAATTCTACTAGGGACTCCGAGGAGGGAGAGAAAAGGGCAAACCCTTTACCCGCCTACGTGTTCTCCTGTGACAGAAAGTGTGGAGCGCTCCTGATAAGATTCGGGGACCAGAGCTGGCAGGTGAGGCGGGGCAGGTTCCATTCTCCGCGGATGCACCGCTGGGGAACGCACGGGGCACGCCCACCAACGCGCGGCCGCCTCCCGGTTCCTTCGCTGGGATGCGGGGCTGGCCTCTGCGTCCCGTGTGAGCGCACTTGCCGCCCGGAGGCGGAGCGGGCATCACCCGCAGGACGCCGGGCGCCTCCCCGCGGCCCGGGCGCACGTGCCGGGCCGGGGCCAGGGCTGGTGGCCGCGCCGTAGTAGCCGGGGCGGGTGGGAGCGCGGGCTCCGGGCCTCGGCCGTCACTCGCCCGCCGGCTCCGGCGGTTGGGCGGAGGAAGCGCGGGACTCCTCCTCCCCACCGTATTAACATGCACCCAGGGGCGGGTGACCAGCCCAGCCTCGCCGCCCCAGCCCACCGCGTCCCGCCACTGAGCCTCCGCGCCAGAGGCGAGCGCTGCGCCCCGGACGCCGCAATCCCGAGGACCCGGCCTCTCCGACACCTCCGGCCCCGGGGAATCGGCGGCATCCGCAGCGGGAGCGGTCGCAGCCGCCTCGGCTTCTCTCTCGAGTCCTTCGCCTCGCGTCGCTAAGAGCCTGTCCCGGCCACGGGGACACCTCTTTCGTCCTGCCTCCGAAGCTCGCGGGAACCGACGGACGACCGCGGCGACCGAGGGCCGGACTGCGGGCAGCGGCAAGGTAACGCCGGGCTGCGCCGGGGGCTGGAGCGTGCACTCGCGGCCGGGGCCACAGGAGCCCGGGCCGCCGCCACCGCCGAGTTGCCGGTGGCTTTTCCCCGCCGCGCGTTGCCGCTGCTCTTGCCGATGGAGGGACTCCGGGGCTGGGCTCCCCGGACCGCTAGCCGGCTTCTCCTACCCCTTCCGCCGCCTGGGGCGCACTTCTGCGACCCCCGGAGACCGGGGGGCCGGCGCGCCCCTCTCCGGGTGTGCGGTCCTCGCGGCTAACCGCCCCCCAGCGCCGCCCCCGGGCCGGGGCGCGGACGGATTTCTAATTGCGACAGGGTCCCAGAGGGGGAGGGGAGCTGAACGGCAGTCCCCGGCACGTCCACCGGCCGCTTTCCCGCCCCCCGCCCCCAACCCCCTGCACCTTGCCGGGGAGGAGGGTGCTGCTCGCTGCAGGGCATTTCTCCACCGGCTCCCGAGTCGTGGGCGAAGCAAGTTGTTGCACTTGTTTTCTGGGTGACATTTTGGCTTTGGGAGTGGAGACAGCCCCCTCCCCTGTGTGAATGTGTGTGTGTGTGTGTGTGCGCGCGCGCGCGCTCAAGCAAAAAAGAGAAAGCCAGAGAAGAAGAGACACAAAGAGAGACAGAGGCACACAGGGAGAGACAGAGATTCAGATAGACACACGGAGAAGCGCGGTCCTAGGGAGCGATCGCTGGAAAGTCGCCCCCTGCCCGCGGCCGAGGCCGAGGCCGATTCCTGGCCAGTCGCGGCGCGGCGGGTGTTCAGGGAACTGAACGAGCCTGGATGAGCCGGGACCAGGCAGGGACCCCTCCTCCGGGCCCGGAGGGATAAAAATTGCGCTTTCCTGGAGGGGCCGTCGCAGCTGCAGGGTTAGACCTCGGGGCTGGGGGGCGCGAAGATGGAAATTCAGCTCGCAGGGCTGAGATGCTGCGCGCCTCGTCTAGTGCGGTGGCCACGGGAGGTGGTGGGAAGGGGCGGCTCAGGTGCCCGCGACAGTGTCTGTGCCGGCGCTGTTCCCGCCCTGCGCTCCGGGGCTCGCCTCTCCTCCTGGTCAGGAGGCTGCGGAATTTTCTGTCGGTTAGGGGAGGGGGTTTGAGGCGGGGAGAAGGCTGGGACAGCCCCCCACCCACCCCTTGCCCCTCGCCACCGAGGGTGAGGTTATCTCTTTTCTGGACTCTGGCGACACTGTCCCCTCCTGACACGGTGAGCTGGTTCGATTCTTGAGAGATCACTGCTCTCTGTCTCCGCCACCCCCCCACCCCCCAGCATCACGCGTGAAGTTATGGAATTACAGTGATGAAAGGTGTATAATAAAAGTAACAATTGAAGACGGAGCTTTAGCTTTTATAGTCTTCGCAGATGGCTTTGTAAAGTGATGATGGATCAGTCTGGCTTTTAGTCAGACCCTGGGATGAGGAATGTTCAGAGCCAGGAAAGCAATGTTAGGAACAAATTCAAACATTTTGCAAATTGTTATCTTTAACAAACAAACAAACAAACCAGGAAGGAGCTAACTGCCTTTTTTCTGTTATTTATAGCCGAATTTCGGCTTCAGGGAGCAACTTTCTATTGGCCTATGGAATTTTGCATGTATAGCGGCAGTCTTTATCCCAGCTTGAACGGAAATGAAAGGAAGGCAAGAGCTGTTACAAGTATCCTGATTTATCTAATGTCAAAGGATAAAGTTTTGCTTACATTAAAAAAAAAAAGGAAATCCAAAGTCGTAAAGAAATATCGAATATCTTGCAAAACATATGAAGTTTAAATGATTAGTTGACAAAAGCTACGCTTGGTTCAGAAAATTCATATTCTTGCATGAAACAAGAAAGTTCTTACCAGTCTATTATCAATGGCCTTGTTAATAATTTCCTTTGGATGTATTAGTTCAGTTTAAAGTTGCTGCAGTACAGTCACTGCCTTGAAATATTCCTAGTTCTAGATCTAAAATTCCATGACTGTTAAAAAAAAAATGACTCACTTAAGAGAAACTATTAGCTACTTTATATGAGAAGAGACTTGGGTGCCTTCAAATACAAGCTATTTCGAAAATTACATCTGTCTGTTTCCCTGTATATTTCTATCTAAGGCTAGTTTGCCAAATATTTGGTCTCAAAAATTATAGATGATATAAATACTGGCAAAATGAACTGGTAAACAGATTCTTTAAAAAATTATGGAGTAATTTTCTGACAACTCTTCATATCACACCCTGGCAATTGTGCTTTGAGGGAAATAATACTTGGGTATTCCTTGTGGGGAATTTTCTTGGTTTAGCATCTGTAATTTTTCCTTCAGTATAAACTTTGTTTCGCCAGGACTAAAACCTTGATATGAGTGATTATTGAAATCAAGACCACTTTCTCAAAATATCATGTGGCTCTTAGAGAGGAATAGACTGAACTGTCAGTTGTCCTACTTTCTAAGTCTGTCTAAGCTTAAGTATTTTATTGAATCAGATTTGGAAATAAAAATTGCATGCTCTTTGATGTAATACTGTTAGGTATGTATGCCTTTGTTCCACATAGCCATCTAGATTGATTAATTTTTAAGTATAAATTCAAAATTCTGAAGAAGGGAAATGGAGTTTTACTAAGTACTCCTTTAGAGATTTGTAGCCTAGTAATAATAGTTCCTGCTACAACTCAATTGAGACAAGTAACATATTCTTTGAATAGCGACTTCTGAAAACAGGGTTCAGCATTCTGACTTTAATTTCATGTACTATTTCAGATTCAGAAAGAATAATAAAATGCCATCTAAATGTGTGTTTTCATAGTGAGTTTTCTATGATGGAGTCAAATTCACATGATGGTGTCTTCTGGATTATTCCCACAAATTGTTCTACCTTTAATCAGAACAACTCTGCTCCATGCAGAAGAATCTGTCTCTTTTTAGGAGGCATTCCATTGGAAAACTGTCATGAAGATTTCATCTCTATAGAAACCACGCTTGCCTTTCCTGGGTTAATTTAAGGAAACGTAGTTGTAAATTCTTTTGTTTCTTTTTCTCGTTTACCCAGTTAAAGGAGCATCTTTAAAGGACTTTGGAAAAATCAAAACCCTTGTCTCCAATCCTTGACTCCCACACTTACAGTCTATGCCTTATGTCTATGAGATGCTGTTTTCTTTGTACATTTTTATTTTATAGAAATACAATCACAAGACCATTTTCTAGAATTCTAAAAATTTTGTGTTACTGATACACTTAGAGGTTCAAGGGCAGCCCATCACGTTTTGTGTTGTCTCTTATTTCCGGAAGATTCTTGGGGTTTGTAATTCTTCATTTTCAAAGAAAGGAATAATTTCTTCTTTGACCTTCTTCCTTTTTTTTTTTTTTTTTAATCACAGGGAATGTGTAGCCTGCTTCCTGTTACTGCCCAATGAAGGTGACTTTCACTGTGTGGTCTCTCAGGAATTGTCAAAGATGGGGTTTCTAGGAAGGTCTAAACTGTTCTTCTAGCACAGGGGAGGATTTAGAACTGTCAGTCTTCCACTTTATTAAACACCCACTGATAACTTATTGTTTGAAATACCAGCTACCAGTTCCTTTTCTTCTAACACATACCTCTTTGGCTTATGCAAAATGTATATTTGCTATATATAATATACCATTGATGCATACAGCATATGTGTGTGTGTTTGTGTGTGTGTGTATACACTCAGTTGCTTCAGTCATGGCCAACTCTTTGTGACCCTATGGACCATAGCCTGCTAGGTTCTTCTCTTCATGGAATGCTCCAGGTAAGAATACTGGAGGGGGTTGCCACGCCCTTCTCCAGGAGATCTTCCCAATCCAGGGATCAAACCCGTGTCTCTTTCGTCTCCTGCATTGGCAGGCAGATTCTTTACCACTGTACTGCCTGGGAAGCCCTGATATATATATATATGTCCAACTCTTCGCGACCCCATGGACTGCAGCACACCAGGCTTCCCTGTCCTTTACTACCTCCCAGAGTTTGCTCAAACTCATGTCACATTGAGTCGGTGATGCCACCCAACCATCTCATCCTCTGTTGCCCCTTTCTCCTCCTGCCCGATATAATTTGCTACTTCTTTTTTTCTTTTGGTAACCCTGAAAAGGAAAACATGTGGTGGAGGACAGAAAAAAATGGATTTTGGTTATAAGGTGGTTAAACATGGTGAATGGTTTTTCTCTGAGGACTTTTCTTCCCCTCTGTGATTGTGCAGAGGTTGGTGTTGCATCTGAAATACGCTGACCCAGAAATGTTACATCTTTCACTCTGGACAGTGGTAGGGCCAGACAGCTGGTGTACCAATGAAAAGCTGGAGATATTATCTGCTTCTATTGACCTAAGGTTTCTCCTGGATGGTGATTATTGTTTTCTCCTTCCTGCAGGAGGTAGTGTACTGGGTAGCGAGTGACAGCCCACGTGGGGGCCCAGCTTGCACCCAGGAAGCTGGAAGCCCTCTGGATTATTTAGCCACAGATTTTTGGCTCAGATTCTTGGGCCTTTTTTTCCTCTTGAGCACTGTGTAGTGGGGTCATCATTGTCCTGTTTGGGGTTGCTGTGAACTAGGTGTCGCTGCCCTGGATCTCCTGTGAAGATGCATGCCATCCCTTCTCCTGGGATTTGCCCGACACTGAACTGTTCATTTTCACATTCACGTATCATAGTTTGCTCCTCTGTCATCATGGACAATTTCTATATCTTCTCCTAACATTTCTTGTCAAATTTGTAAGCAGCAGCCTAAAAAGCAAGTGTGAAGAGTGTGGTTTGGCAGTGTATGAGCTGCCCGATCCCACGTGGATGTCCTTGCATTCAGCAGAGCGGTGGTCTCGTTGGAGCCATGGATGAGCAATTAGGAGAGAAGGATTTGTGCTGGGACCTGACTGTCTCTCCACTCGTGCACCCCCATCTGCACTGGGAGGGCTCAGGGGCATTTCAGTGGCTCCATCAGGCAGCTTGTGGGAAGGTCTCTCCCTCTCTGGGCACATTTCCAGCTCTGTCGCTTCATTTTACTCCCTGACACGGTTTTGCTAATTTGAAAACATCTGCTAGAGTAACTTCCCTTTTAATTTTACTACTGGAGAATGTTTATGCATATCTGATAGGAGGACTGTCATTAACCCTCTCTCTAACCTGCAGATTACAACCCCTGCCTTGGGCATCCTTGCTTTTTGGGTTTCCATTTCAGTGGAAACTCAGTGTGATGTCTATTTCTGGACTAGAAATTTCCCTGGTAGATATCGCAGAGATTTCCTTGCAAAACACATGCTGCCATTGGAGGGGAAGATGGCATTTTGATCTTGTCTCAGACTTTGCAAACAGCTCTTCTTTGATATGATTCATCAGACTACTCTAGCAAGAAGGCAGGGCACAGTCACTCTGCTCGAAGCTCTTTTCACAGACATTGAGGCAGAAGCCAAGTCACCTTTTCAGTGTTTCAAACTGGGATGAGCTTTCCCATTTGGAGCTGGGAAACCATAGTAGGAGAACCCTGAAGCACTGATGCATTTAGAAGTTTTCTATGTGAACTCCCTGGAATGTGTTTCTTATTATTATTTCCTTTCCATAGACTTCAGCTGAGAAGTCATTGAATCAATGAAGCCCTCCAGTTGCAGGCAATTTCAGTGCTTGATACTTTTTATTATGGTCCTTTTATAGTAAATAATGATGCCTTGTCTTTTGTGATTATCTGATCGACTGTCTTCCTCACTGAGCTGTGCATTTCATGAAATCCAAGACAAGAATTACCCATTCATGAAATATCACTGATGCCTAGCACAGCACCTTGGAACTTAGTAAGTGGTCCGTAGACATTGGTTGAGTGAATAAATGAATGAATAAAGAGTGCATGTAAGTCTGTATTCCAATGGTGTAAGGACCATAGCTCCAAGGATAGTATTACATGACTTTTGTATGGCCCTCCTTGCAATCTCAAACTGCACTCTTTGGTCCTAAGTTTACTGTGATTATACCTGGTGTCCTGGTCACCAAAGGGAGTTTCCGAAATAAGATAAAGGTTAGAAAGACAAGGCAATACAAAACAACTCCTGCTCCCCACCCCGCCCCCCCAAAAGACCCCTGCTCTCCTCCTCCTTTATCCTCCTCTTACTTGAAACAAAACATTTGAATAGCATAACCTCCCCCAGTGCCTTTATTGAATTCCACCCCCTGCCCTTTGATTCTAAGCACAAGCTCTTTTCCCTCTCCTTACCCCACGGGATCGAATATTCCTTCTTATATCTCCACTAAGTCAGATGCATATTTATATTCCATTTTTCAATTGATGTGCTTGCCAATCTCTGTGAGACCTTATGATCAAGGGATAACAGGGCTAGCAGAGGGCTTGCCAGTGGAAGGGATGCAAATGTTCATTGAGGATTGAAAAGTTGAATCAGATCACAGGGATGAGAGGTAGGAGTGGGAGGGGGCAGAAGTGGTTACAACTGACTTTCTTGGTGATATCTGTAGAGGGACTCACTTAGTACCTATGGGAGGAGGGTTCTTGATCACAGGGGATGTTGGAATCTACCCTTTTAAATTGTATGGGTTCAAGCCTTCTTGGTTATTTTCATGATTTATAGTAGTTTCTGGCCTGGAATGTAGTATATTTGATCTACACTTAAAGGTATTGGAATGATGGAGGGTTGGACCAACAGCACAGATATGCTAATCTGCTCTTGGTAACCTGCTTTAGATGTTACACCACTGTTCAGCCTTAAAGATCTGTGAAGACATGTAAGACTCAGCAGGGACATGACCCCTAGTTTTATAGTATGCATCATCATTTTTCTAGATTTGCATTTACTTGATCGATAATTTAAAATATTCTGCTTTGATGCTAAGGATCCCAAGAGATTTAGATGATGGATGGCAGGTGTAGGATGTAGCCTTTCTAAGGACAGGCAAACAAGCAAATGAAATTCTGTGATCTTCCTTGTATAGGATGGAGACTGTTGGAGTGCAAAATATAGTTCAAATCCTTGGGCAGCTGAAAATCGAACCCAAAGGAGTGGGATTGTTTTAGAATGCTTCCTAAAGAGGAAGGTCTTAAGCTGGACGTTCCTAGATGGTAGGAGTTAAGTAGGAGGAAGGGATGAGGCAAAACTGTGACAAAGACTTGGAGATGCAAGCCAACTTGGCAGATCCCTGGCAGGGAGATGGGCTGCTACGCCAGCTTCTCTAGTGTCTTTTGCTGAGACCTGGAGGTGAATTTGATTGAAAAGAATAGAGATGCACTCTGTAGGGTGTTACTGACTATACTGGAATGTTCAGGGTTGATAGGAACACTGAAGGACTCTGTATAGACAGTGACATGAAGAAGTGGCCTTTGGGATGGATGGAAATAGATCAGTTTGCCACCAGATTGGGACAGAGGGATGTGTTAGGGGGCTGTTGTGCTAATTCAGGCATAAAGGATGAGCCCCAGGTCTAGGGAAGTCAGAAAGGGAGAAAAGAAGGCGTGAAAAATTTGAAAGTTTTCAAGTGATATTTGACTCTCTTCTTTCTCTGTTGCTATATACCTGTGCCTCAAGCTGCTGTTCAGTTCTTTATTATTAATTGAGAATTATTGTGAAATGTTTCAGCAACAACAAAAAATTAAACATTGCAATAAACACGGATATACCCAATCACTGCGGACACTCCTGATACTCTCAGAGTCTCTCCAAGCCTGTCTCCCCTCAGTGGTACCCTGTACACTGAATTCTGTGTTTATCATTGCCACGCATTTCCTCATGCTTTCCTAGGTATGTGTGTACCTACAAGTACCATCTTCTTTGCTGTTTTAAAACTCTGTCTGCATAGAAACACCATGCTCTTTGTGGCTTTGTGGTCTTTACTCAACTTTAATTGATTAATATTTTGTTGATATGTGTGCATACTTGCGCGCTAAGTTGCTTCAGTCAGTGCCAACTCTTTGCAACCCTTTGGGTGGTAGCCCACTGGGCTCCTCTGTCCCTGGGATTTCCCAGGCAAGAATACTGGAGTGGGTTGCCATGTCCTCCTCCAGGGGATCTTCTCCACCCAGGGGCCTAACCCATGTCTCTTGTGTCTCCTGCATGGGCAGATGGATTCTTTACTACTAGGGCCACCTCGGAAGCCTACTGATATGAGTAGGTATTACTTATTCATTTTTTTACCACGTTGTGGTATTCCATTGTATAGTAAATAGTGAATAACATATCAGTCTTCTGTTGATGGACATTTTGGATATCTTCCACCAAGGCTGCTATGCAGGTTCATACATGCATCTCCCTGTGCTAACAAAGGAGCCTTTTCTTAGGGTGTCTTCTTAGGAGAATTGCCGCACAGTGGATTTGTACCATCCCATTTAGAAGACAATGCCAAATTACCAAAAAGGGTTTTTCCTGTTGAAAAACCCTATCAAAAGGGTTTTATCCTCCCACTCAGCCATCTATAAGGAGCTCCTTTTTTTTCCCCTATATCATTGTCAACACTTGATAATGTATGTTATTTTTGCCAGTCTTTAGGATATGAAATTGTACCTCCTTGTAGTTTTAATGTGCAGTTAATGACTGTGTTTAATGACTGACTACTAATAATGTTGACCATATTTTCCGTGTCTTAACATCAGATTTCTTTGCAATGCATAAGCATACATATTGTTCACTCTCCCACTGTTAAAAAAAAAAAATTCATAGACTTGTAAGAGTTATTCATGTATTTTGGATACCAGAGTCTTTTTTTTTTTAATTTTCTGGAATTTCATTCTAGAAATGAAAGGAAGCTCATTTCAATGGGCTTCTCCCAACTAGTGGCTTGTCTTTTCATTTTTAGAATGTGTTTGGGTGAAAAGATTCTTTTAAAAATTTAAACGATATGCATTGATTGAAGATTGATTCTTCTCTTTATTTTGTAGATACCTTGTTTAAGAAATCTTTTTGGCAATTCTAGGTGCTAAAGGTGTCACCCTTTTGTATCTCAGAGACTATTAAAGTTTTATTTTCACATTTAATTTACAAGACTTTCTTATCAAAGATTATTTTATAGAGGCCATAATCGCTTTCCAAATTTGGGCACAGCATGTAACTCCTCTTGGTCTGACTTTCTCCCTCATGAAGTTGGACTTTGAGGCAGGTGTACTGTATGACTTCTGCTCCTGGTCCTCTGCTTCAAGATTCCTCATGTTCTGTTGGGGGTGCTCAGAAGTCTCCTAATGGAACTTCTTGCCTAAAGAATCTCCTTCTTCTGATTCAGCTTGCGTATAGATTTACTTTTCTAAAGACCTATCAAAGTCATTGTGAGACTCCTCCAATTCTGACCTTGAGAACTTGAGAGCAGCAATCATGACCTGAATCTCCCATCAGAGCACAGACCTGGACCATGGGTGGCTGGTCCTCAGATATGTGAGTGGGACAAATCCATGAAAGCACAGCTGGGTCCCTTCATGGCTCAGCTCCATTTCTTTTTCTTAATATTTTTATTGAAATGTAGTTGATTTTTTAAAAATTACAATATGTGTGCTCAGTCATGCCTGACTGTTTGCCACCCTGGGAACTGTAGCCTGCCGGGCTCTTCTGCCCATGGAATTTTCCAGGCAGGAATACTGGAGTGGATTGCCATTTCTTATGCCAGGGGATCTTCCTGACCCAGGGATTGAACCCACGTCCCTTGCGTCTCCTGCATCTTTGCCACTGTGCTACCTGGGAAGCCCAAAATTGATTTATAGTGTGTTAATTTCGGGTCTACAGCAAAATGATTCAGTTATATATGTATGTATATATATTATTTTTAGATTCTTTTCTATTATAGGTTATTATAAGATATTAAGTATAGTTCCCTGTCCTTGTTTATATGCTTTATATACAGTAGTGTGTATATGTTAATCCCAAACTCCTAATTTATACAACCTCCGCCCTCCCCCTAACATTTCTAAGTTAGTCCCTAACATCAAACCTCTCCTCTACCACGACCACCCCTGCTTGTCAGGACTGTGCTATTCTGGCCCCTCTCTCCTCTTCCTTTGTTTCTTTTTCCTTCCTGTATTTAATTTCTGTTGAGTTGACAGAATCAGCAGCAGCCCGTTCTCTAGAGCTGGGACGAGAGGACTCTGGGATCGTCTCTTTGCTTCGTGTTCTTCTGTACAGTTTGAGGTTTCTACCACGAGCAAGACTTTCTTGTAAAACCATGATTTCAAAGTTTCCTCTATCCTTCAAGGCCCAGGCTAATCTTAGCTCTCTCATGAAGTGTTTTATGACTAGTCTAGCCCAGAGTAAACTCTCCTCTGAGTTCCAGTTGCATTTTTCTGGATCATTTAATTTATGATTTACATTTTAAACACTTTATGTGAATATGCCTAGATTTGATGCTCCTTCAAGTAGTGAATTGGCTTCTGAGCTTTTGTCTCTCTCTTGGGCCTAAACCCAGGAACCAGCAGAGTGGTGGTGGTGTTGATTTCATTTTTTTTTTTTCAGGGTAGCAGCTGCTCTCTTGATAATTGTAATTAGTTATTGGAAAAGTCCTGGGCTGAGTGGAGATTTGCAGTTTAAAGACACTGAAAATAGTGATATTACTGAAATATGTAAGGATTTGGGATAGGAGGCTAAATTATAGTAACACAGATTTGAACTCTGTTTTGATTGTTGATTTTTCAGATGACATGACCCATCAGCAACTTGGAGAACATTAAAGCTGATTTTATGAAATATAAAAATCTGAGGTATTGATTAGGGTGTTCTCTGCTAGAAGGAGATCATTAGATTCAGGTTAGGGACAGCTGTGTCTGTGTTCCAGGTGGGAATCTTCCCCCACCTCCCTAATCCTGATTCCACTATTCTGATATTTAACTAAGTAGATGACTTTGGGCAAGTTAATTAATTTCTCGGAGTTCAGCTTCCCCATCTGAATAAGGAGGATACTAAAACTTACATATCAGAGTTTTTGAAAGGATTCAGTGAGCCAACCTTTGTAAAGTATCTAGTTCAATGGTGGGCTTATGGTGAGCAATGAGCAAATGCTATTACTGTTGTTGTTTAGTCACTAAGTCATGGTCAACTCTTCTTTTACCCCATGGACTGTAGCCTCATCCGCTGGATTTACAGGGAAAGAGGCCCACAGCCCCTACAACTCAGCCCTGTCTGACATGGTACCATAGGATGTGAAAAGATGACAACAGAAATCAAAGGCATGTCTTTCTCCCCAGGGAAGATTTAATTGTGAAACTGAGTATTTAAAGCAACATTTCAAGTGTACATTTTAATTTACTCTGGCCAGAATGCATATTTGTGAAGGCAAGATGGGATATGGAAGACATTAAGAGGCAGTTATGCTTGATTCTTATGGAGGAGCATCTCCTGATGGACACAGTGAACCCTGGTTCATTGTAGTTTGGGAGGTGGAGCACTCGTCTTCTGATCACATCCCCTTCTCCTGTGTGGGGCTTATCTTCTGCTTCCGAGTCATGTGTCTTCCTTCTCAGCTCACAGCTCCTCCCTGAGAAAGGGCTCAGCAGATGAAAACCAATACTAAATACAATGAGAAGTTTACTGATTGATTAGATGGGGAAATTTTATTTTCTTCTCATTAAGGGAAATGTTCCTTGGCAGTTACATCTAGATTATTTGGGTTTTGTAGAATTTTTATCTGTTACAGCAGTATGATATTTTTTATCTTTGTGATTTAGGTTTAAAACCCCATAGTTGTTGCTGTTGTTTAGATGCTAAGTCATGTCTGACTCTTTGTGACTCTGTGGACTGTATACCTGCCAGGCTTCTCTGTCCAAAGGATTTCCCAGGCAAGAATACTGGAGTGGACTTCCATTTCCTTCACCTTCATCTTCCTGACCCAGGGATCACTCTGCATTGCAGGCAGATTCTTTACCACTGAACCACCAGGGAAGCCCAAAGCCCCATAGACCCAAATGCAAATTGTTTTTCTCATGTCCTTAATTCTTTCACAGATTCCTCTTCAGTAGAAATATTGACACACATAAACTGGCTTGGTGTGTTCCAAAGGGAGATGATAAACTCACATTAAATGCAATTAAATTATTGGCAATACTATTATAAATTACCAAGAGGTTATAGTCTATAGGTATGCTTATAAACTGATTACTTTTGGACACCCAAAAGAATTTCCTATAGAAATTATGTATCTGATGGTAGCTAAAGGTAAAGTTATAGAGTCTGTTTTCTACAAGCAAACTAGTATTACTATAATGAAAACCTATCTGAAATTCAGGACCATATATCTATGAAAAAAAAAGGGATTCTAAGTTATGACCCGTCCACTCGTTTGGCCACAGGTTTAGGAACACTTTGGCTCTGCCAAGGGTTGGCTACTGGACCACACCCAGACAGCCACTGCTGCCAACCCAGTGGTGTGGTTTCCTCTTGATCCAGGATCAGAATTAGTGAGGACATGAGGGAACCAAGACTCTTACTGATGGGTACTAATAATTAAACAGCTTTATTTATATAAACCACTGCTCTTTATTTGAATACTTGAATGAAAGAAGAAAAGTCTAGTATCACTCAGTTACCTATACCATGCCCTACGCTGAGAACCAAGATGTGTGTAGATGATTTGTAAGTCGGATGTCAGTAAGTTAGGAGTGATAGGTGGGAATATATTCCTTTGTACCTAAGTCATCATCCCCCAATTTTTTCCCTATGCATTTCAGATCCTGAAGATTCCCATGGTTGAATGATGGGAATTACTGATTCATTCATTTATTCAACTAGCAACAGTTTCTTATATAAAGCTAGATTTTTCACTGCTCTGACCAAGTATTTAAAAACATTTGCTTATTTATTCATTTTTACCTTTATCAGGTCTTAGTTGTGACACTCTTTGGTGCACAGGCTTCTCTCTAGTTGTGGCACATGGGCTCCAGAGCGCGTGTGCTCAATGGTTGTAGCGAGTAGGCTTAGTTGCTCTGAGGCATGTGGGATCTTAGTTCCCTGACCAGGGTTCGAACCTGTATCCTCTGCACTGAAAGGTGGATTCTTAACCACTGGGCCACTAGCAAAGTCCCCTCAACCAACAACAATTCATTGAATAACTCGAACACGCCAGGCACAGTTCTGGGTACTTTGAATTCAGTCTCAAGCAACAGCCAGAACAGAAGACAAAAGGCGTGCCCTGTGAAGTTTACGGTAGAGTGCAGAGAAACAGCAAACAATAAACAGACTTCTTTTCACATGTTAGAAGGAATAACAGCTATGGAAAAAAAAAAAAAAAGAACCAGATGAGCGGGATTGTTGAAGTACTGTTCTTTATGATAGATTTCCAGTATAGAAGGAAATAAGCTTTTTTTTTAACACATTAAAAAAAAATTCAGACCTTCTCTCAAAAGGTTCTAGCTTTGGGATTTGACAAGGCTCTTGGAGAGGTGTGTGGTGATGTTCACTGCTGTGTCCTTCTTTTATCCTTTCTGTCTGAACAGCAGTCTATACTTTTCAGCTATAGTATCTACCATATTGCGTTGTAGCTGCCTGTGGTTTTTAATCTCCTGCTAGATCATGAACTATAACAACATAGGGCATGCTCCTTAAAAAATATCCCTGTAATAATACTGCTAGTAATAATCATAGTTATTATATGTCTTACTGAATGCTTATTATGTGCTAAGCATATTATGCCACCCCTATGCAGAAAGTGATATCATGCTTTAGAGAATATATACTTAGACCACAGAAGTATCATGAGTAGAGCTGACACTGAATCAAGTTCTGTTAGCACCAGGCTCTGTACCCCTTCCTGGTGCCTAGTGCAGGGCCTGGCATTTGGTTACCGTCGAAGAAATACAGAGTGAGATCAAATAAGTGACAGTATTGTGAAACTGACAGATGTGCCTCAGAAACGTGTCTCCAGCTGCCTGCAAAATCTATACTCTCTTGTTTTAAATTGTTTCACTTGATGTCCTAGCTGGTGCAGCAGGTGGTTATTTGGAAATTCTTTTTTTTTAACCTTTAATATTTTTATTTTTTAAATGGAGGATAATTGCTTTACAATGTTATATTGGTTTCTGTCATACAACAACATGAATCAGTCATCAGTTCAGTTCAGTCGCTCAGTCATGTCTGACTCTTTGCGACCCCATGAATCGCAGCACGCCAGGCCTCCCTGTCCATCACCAACTCCCGGAGTTCACTCAGAGTCGCGTCCATCGAGTCCGTGATGCCATCCAGCCATCTCATCCTCTGTCGTCCCCTTCTCCTCCTGCCCCCAATCCCTCCCAGCATCAAAGTCTTCTCCAATGAGTCAACTCTTCACATGAGGTGGCCAAAGTACTGGAGCTTCAGCTTTAGCATCATTCCTTCCAAAGAAATCCCAGGGTTGATCTCCTTCAGAATGGACTGGTTGGATCTCCTTGCAGTCCAAGGGACTCTCAAGAGTCTTCTCCAACACCACAGTTCAAAAGCATCAATTCTTCGGTGCTCAGCCTTCTTCACAGTCCAACTCTCACATCCATACATGACCACTGGAAAAACCATAGCCTTGACTAGCCTGACTTTAGTCGGCAAAGTAATGTCTCTGCTTCTGAATATGCTGTCTAGGTTGCTCATAACTTTTCTTCCAAGGACTATACATAATATCCCCGCCCTCTTGAGACTTCCCTTCCACCCCTCACCCCATCCAACCCGCCTAAGTCATCACAGAGCACCCAGCTGGGCTTCCTGTGCTACACAGACGCTTCCCACTAGCGTCTGTTTCATGCATGATAGTGTATACATGTCAGTGCTACTTTCTCAATTTATCCCACCCCCTCCTTCCCCCACTGTGCCCACTTGTCCGTTCTCTTCGTCTGCATCTCCACTCCTTGCCTGCAGGTGGCTTTATCAGTACCATTTTTCTAGATTCCATATCTGTCTGTTGATACACAATAGTTGTTTTTCTGTTTCTGACTTACTTCACTCCACATAACAGGCTTCATGAAGTGCCTCTCGTTTTATTTTTCTTGAATTCCTTCCTCTTGTTTCCACTCATCTCATTTGCAGAGAATGTAATAGGAATAGAGTTACTTCTGCTAAAATCCTAACCCTCTAGTCTGAAGGTGAGGCTTTTTGTTCTGCAGTGTCTGTTATGTGAAGGTATCTCCACAGATCCTTTTTCTGAGTTTTGCTTCAATGGTGACTGGCACCTGCTCGACGGGTTCTTCCAGGATGCAGATATTTCAATGGCACGAGAAACCAAGGGCGTCAATACATTGTGTTTGGCTCACCTTCCGCTTTGGCTCACCACCTGCCTTTTCCTTGTCAGGGAAATTTGTGTGACAGAGGTGAGTCTCTGAGGAGCCTTCCAAGGGTGGGGCCATCTGTGCTTGCTCGGAAGAAAGTCAGTCTTTTCTTTCCAGGAAGGGATCTGTCAGCAGCAGAAGAGACTTTAGCTTCTGCTTCCCACTGAGTAATCTATTTGGAAAGGACATTTAGAACATCCCTCCAAAAGGAAGCAGCACACACACAGGTGATGCCAGCAGGCAGCACAAATTTAGGGAACACAGTGAATGAAACTGACACACCTTTGGCAAGGTTCAGATAAGGACTTTAATGGAAAATAGGGGGAGAAAAGATGTTAGATTATCCTCCTATAAAGTCCCAGCAGGATAAAACTCATTGCCTCTTGGGATTCTTTGTGGTTGAGCCTGATAGAATTAAACACTTAAATATGTTTAAACAGACACTGATAAATCAACACCATTGTATCCTCAACTCAAGAGCAAGGTAATTCAAGTGGCATACAAACTACTACAAGGCTGCTATAGTTTCTTTTTTACTTTAATTTTTTAAGGAAAAGGCAAGCTGACTATATAAATACCTCTGACTCAAGTAAATAAATACTGGTATGGGATGTTTGGCTCATGTAAATCATCAGAAGTTGAAATGAAGATGGATATATGTCAAACTGTAGAAGAGTGAGCAAAGGTGCTGCTGACATAATGTCAAAGAAAACAAATGCATTTTATAAGTGCCGTGTCTTTGCTCTTTCTTCCCATATTTCTATGTAGATTATTTCTAATGCTTTTGTTTGGAATTGCTTTACAGTCCTTATTACATGAGATAAATTTTAGTGTTGAATTGACTAGGGTATAAACTTAGTGGAAGTTCTAGACAGGTATTAGTAAAGGTAATTGCGAATAGTAATGCATTAAGTTTTTGAAGACAGGAAATATATGGCCAAAGGCTTAACCATTTTTCAATCTACAAGTGTCCTACAGGGAGATTGAAATTCATTTTTTCAATATTAGACATATTCTTAAAATTAACTTGTATCCACACGTATGGAGTGTGCATGAGTCAAACCATTTTATTAGAGATTGTATCACTGAAATTGAGTCACCCCATCACACAGTCATATGTTTAGGTATAAAAATGAAAGGATAATTAATATTTTCTAAGATATTTTGTTCAATCTGCCTGGGGTTTTTCTCCCTCCATCCTCCCACCTCCTTTTCACATGACTGTTTTGTTTTGTTCTCATTAATGCCACTCTTTTTCACCATTTGCCCAGTAGTTCAATCTGTCACCATATTCTCTTCTCAGAAGCCTGGTTGGCATAGAGGTTCTTAATAAATATTTGTCAAAGATTGCTTGTTAATACATATTTATCCAAAGAATGAATGTGAATGACGTTCTCAATGACTTAAAACTTTTTTATAATAACTGGACGTCTTTGAACCATTATTATTTTTTAAAAATAATTATTTACTTTTATTTGTTTGGCAGCACCAAGTCTTAGGTGTGGCATGTGGGATCTAGTTCCCTAAGCAGGGATTGAACCCAGGTCCCCTGGATTGGGAGCATGGAGTCTCAGCCACTAGTCCACCAGGAAGGTCCCATTATTTACTTCACATACACCCTGAATAGAAATTAATAAACAAAATCAAGATTGTACAGCATGATTTGTTCCCATGCATGCTGAGTCACTTCGGTCATGTCTGACTCTGTGACCCTATAACACAGTGCTCCAGGCTCCTCTGCCCATGGGACTCTCCAGGCAAGAATACTGGAGTGGGTTGCCATGACTTCCTCCAGGGAATCTTTTCAACCCAGGGATCAAACCCGCGTCTTTTATGTCTCCTGCATTGGCAGGTGGGTTCTTTACCACTGGAACCACGTGGGAAGCCCAAATGTCCATGAGGGCTGTTATGTTTACAGTGGCTAGAACAACGTCTAGTATATTTTTCAAAGCTCAGATTAACAAATAGACTTGAGGATTTTTGTACATTACACCATCAGTCTGTGTACCCATTTCCTTTTAACCTCTTCAGAAACAAAGTGTTCCTAGTGGAACTTAATTTTAGAAGTTTGGGTTTGGTACCTGAATTTTTTAAGCTATTTGAACACTTTTTTTGGTTAACAGTTGATTTGAATTAGGACAAAAAATTGTTCCCAAGAGGAAATCTAAATCAGGTATAATCAAACTCTGTTAGAATGGAAACTGTTTCTAGAGAGCTTTAATCCATTTCTGGTGCTTTATTACAGATGAATAGATTGAGGTCTAGAGAAGTTAAATGATGTAACCACTGTACATGTAACCAGTCATCCAACTGGTAAATTTTGAAACCAAAATTAGGAGATGGCTTCTAATACGCAGTCAGTGTTACTTCCATTGTATAAGGCTGCATGCCACTTTAATTTTCAAATCAGATCTTAGCTGTAACTGTAGGAGGAAAAAAAAAATCTCTATCTAGGTTTGTTAAATTCCCAGAGAGAAATTTAAATCCTCAGGTGACAGAACTCAGGAGCTGCAGAGGAAATTGACACTGTGTCTAGTTAAATAAGTTAGTGTTTAGAAAAGACACATGTGGACATTGATTAAGTGCTTGTGGGCTTGCTTTCAGGAAATAAATTCAGGTGGACTGGACATTGCCTAAGGTAGAAGGCTTGAAGGTTTATACAGTTATAAGAATGTTCTCTAGAAAATCCCCAAGAGATAGTTACCTAGGGCATGTATTTTCAGATTGAAAGAAGAAGATCGTTAGAGAGTTTAAGTGACATGTCCAGGGTCACAAAACAGTGAGTGACTCCTTCAGAAGCAGAAACCAGAACTCTTAATTTGAGACAAGTGAATATTGGTTTTCAATTGTAAAATGCATCGCCTTGAAGGAAATCCTTGGGTTTAAGGTGATGCGTTTTTAAAAAATTAATTAATTTATTTTAATTGGAGGTTAATTACTTTACAACATTGTGGTGGTTTTTGCCATACATTGACATGAACCAGCCACTTTGAACATATTTTAATTGTTAAATGTTTATTTATGATATGAAACAGCTCAACATATCCCATAAACATGACATACATCGGCTTCCAAGTAGAACCTCATCAGTTCAGTTCAGTTCAGTTGCTCAGTCGTGTCCGACTCTTTGCGACCCCATGGACTGTAGCACACCAGGCCTCCCTGTCCATTGCCAACTCCCGGAGTTTACTCAAACTCATGTCCATTGAATTGGTGATGCCATCCAACCATCTCATCCTCTGTTGTCCCCTTTTCCTGCCTTCAATGTTTCCCCAAATCAGGGTCTTTTCCAATGAGACAGTTCCTTCACATCAGGTGGCCAAAGTATTGGAGTTTCCAGCTTCAGTATCAGTCCTTCCAGTGAATATTCAGGACTGATTTCCTTTAGGATGGACTGGTTAGATCTCCTTGCAGTCCAAGGGACTCTCAAGGATTTTCTCTAACACCACAGTTCAAAAGCATCAATTCTTTGGCGCTCAGCTTTCTTTATAGTCCAGCTCTCACATCCGTACATGACCACTGGAAAAACCATAGATTGGACTAGATGGACCTTTGTTGTTAAAGTAATGTCTCTGCTTTTTAATATGCTGTCTAGGTTGGTCATAACTTTTCTTCCAAGGAGCAAGTGTCTTTTAATTTCATGGCTGCAGTCACCATCTGCAGTGATTTTGGACCTCATCACCAGCCACAAAATGCTTCTGGTGCTCTTAGTTTCCTACCTTCAGTCCCCATCATCCATCCTCCACAGTGAGCTACTCTCTGGAGCTTTCTTTCCTGTCATTCTCTCTCTGTTCTTTATTCTTTGACCATTATATGCATTATTCCTAAAAGTCTATTTTTAAAAAATTTTGCTTGCTTCTGTACTTGATGAAAATGACAGCAAAATGTTTGTATTCTTCTGTACCTTGCTCGTTTCATTGAACAGTATGCTTTTGTTGTTAATTCAGATTTTATTAGGTTCATTCCTTGTGTATATATTTTGTTTTGGTTTGTTGGCAGAATGACTGGAATATTAAATAAGCATAACTCAGAGCATAATCTAAAATGTATAATAATTATTATTTTGTCTCTTGTTGTCCCTTTAATATTTAATTATGGAAGTAATCTGCTGCTGCTGCTAAGTCACTTCAGTCATGTCTGACTCTGTGCGACCCCATAGATGGCAGCCCACCAGGCTCCTCCGTCCCTGGGATTCTCTAGGCAAGAACACTGGAGTGGGTTGCCATTTCCTTCTCCAGTGCAGGAAAGTGAAAAGTGAAAGTGAAGTCGCTCAGCTGTGTCCAACTCGTAGTGACCCCATGGACTGCAGCCCACCAGGCTCCTCTGCCCATGGGGTTTTCCAGGCAAGAGCACTGGAGTGGGGTGCCATTGCCTTCTCCGAAGTAATCTGCTTCCTGCCTTATATACACACTCCAACTAGTTCAACAGGTGTGCTTTGAAGATCCATCCATGCTGATGGACATGGTCAATCTGTTTTCAGTGTTGTGTGAACTCCAGTTACTCATGGTTCATTCATCCATTCTGTCATCTTTGTGTCTTTGGTTTGTTTGATGGTTACTTTTGTTTGTTTGTTTTTGCTCTTACCAGCCAGGCTGCTACAGATGTTCTTAGGCATGTCTGGTGATAATGTATGGAAGAATCTGGCCTAGGCAGTGTCCC
The DNA here is from genome assembly GCF_014754425.2 of Oryx dammah. Taxonomy (NCBI): domain Eukaryota; kingdom Metazoa; phylum Chordata; class Mammalia; order Artiodactyla; family Bovidae; genus Oryx; species Oryx dammah. Next base: position 23,400,930 of record NW_024070206.1, read on the forward strand.
AACTTTTCAAGATAATATGCAAAGTGGCTGTGCCAATTTGAACTCCCACCAGTGGCATCTCAGAGTCCTCTTTGTTCTAAATCCTTGCAAACACTTAGTGTCACCAACCTTCTTAATTTTAGCCAATCTAGTGTGTGGATATTAGCATTCAAAGGTGATTTTTATTGTGACTCGGGATCCAACATATTTCTGTAAGAAATATATGGACCATATTACAAGGGGATGCCAAAATAAGGCAGAAAGTGAAGAACTAAAGAAGCTCTTGATGAGAGTGAAAGAGGAGAGTGAAAAAGTTTGCTTAAAGCTCGACATTCAGAAAACTAAGATTATGGCATCCGGTCCCATCACTTCATGGGAAATAGATGGGGAAACAGTGAAAATAGTGGCTGACTTTATTTTTGGGGGCTCCAAAATCACTGCAGATGGTGATTGCAGCCATGAAACTAAAAGACGCTTATTCCTTGGAAGGAAAGTTATGACCAACCTAGATAGCATATTCAAAAGCAAAGACATTACTTTGCCAATAAAGGTCCATCTAGTCAAGGCTATGGTTTTTCCAGTGGTCATGTATGGATGTGAGAGTTGTACTATAAAGAAAGCTAAGCACCGAAAAATTGATGCTTTTGAACTGTGGTGTTGGAGAAGACTCTTGAGAGTCCCTTGGACTGCAAGGAGATCCAACCAGTCCATCCTAAAGGAGATCAGTGCTGGGTGTTCATTGGAAGGACTGATGTTGAAGCTGGAAACTCCAATACTTTGGACACCTGATGGGAAGAACTGACTCATTTGAAAGGACCCTGATGCTGGGAAAGACTGAGGACAGGAGGAGAAGGGGATGACAGAGGGTGAGATGGTTGGATGCCATCACCAGCTCAATGGATATGAGTTTGGGTAAACTCTAGGAGTTAGTGATGGACAGGGAGGCCTGGCACGCTGCAGTTCATGGGGTAGCAAAGAGTCGGACATGACTGAGCGACTGAACTGAATTAAATATTCGCTTTAGGCAAAATGATTAAGGAAAACATACAGTACAGTCACGTGAAGAAAGTCTAAAATGTTAGAGGAGAGATGGTTTTTCACACAGAGTGATAGCTGTTGATATATTCAGCAATCACACTTTCATGTTCATTAATATTTAATGATAATGTTGAATTAGTTAAGTGAAGTTCAATTATTCATAGTTATTCATTTTATCCTAGCTGTTTTAGCTCATCCTGGAAGAGAATATTGTAAAGATGGGATTTATATTTACATATATGTATATACATGACATTTGTATATATGTGAGTCATATGTGTGAATGACTCAGGGTGAAATCTTATACTGACCTAAATAGGTTACATTGCAAGGTTTACAGAAGGATTAACACTAACTGTTTTGGCTGTTTTGAGATTTTCACAATTTCGGTTTTTTAAGCCTCCTACATCCTTTGTTGAGAAGTCCCCTGCCTATGCTTATGTGACATCTAATGACCCCAGTGATGTGACCAGGCTCAGGTTGTAGGTTGTTTTCTGCCCCAGGGGGATCTGATGGGGCAGTGCGCATGCTCAGTCCTGTCTGACTCTATGCTACCCCATGGACTCCACCTGATCAGATTCCTCTGTCCATGGGGTTTCCCAGGCAAGAGTACTGGAGTGGGTTGCCATTTCCTCCTGCAGGGAATTTTCCTAACCCAAAGATGGAACCTGAGTCTCCTGCATCACAGGTGAATTCTTTACTGCTGAGCTATCGGGCAAGCCCAATGGGGTAACACCCACTTCCTTTTTAAATGGAGTGGTAAAACTTTGGAATCCTTGGTACCCACTGCCACCCTCCACTGATCAAGTAAGAGCAATTTTGGTCTAATAACTTGTGATCAAAGATAGATGCTCAAACTCAGAGAAGTGGAACATCTTTTGGTGAAGATCCAGTAAATGCCTGAAGTTAAATGAGATTGAATACATGTCTCCATCTATGATCATAGATGTGCTTTGACAGAAAAGATGGTCTTTGTGTTGTAAAGGATTCAATAATGAGACACTGAGCGTGGACATGATGGGGTCACTTCAGGGGTTACAGTTGCCTTAACGACTTGGGATGGTCACTCTGCAAGAATCAAAAAGGACAGAGTTAGGAGGCCAGATTTATTTTAGGACCCACTGGGAGCTCAGCCTTTAACCTGTGACCATCCCAGAATTTATACAGCAGTTGGACTCCAGCAGCAAGTGGTTTTGCTGTCCAAAGTTAACAGGTCTAGGCACTCTAGATTCCCACCCACCCCGCCTACTCTCTCTGGGTGGCTCTCACCTGTTGATGGCAGCCAAGGACACAACCTTAATTTTGAGATGTGGAAATTGCCAGAAGCCATCCAGCTGATGAGAGCCTCCAAAAGAATAAGCTCTCTGGATCCTTGATGCCTTTATGGCATCACGAGGTCCTGCAGAAAAGTGGGGGTATGTGGATTCCCGAACACCTGTTTTACCTATGGAACCAACTTCCAGAAGTTTCAGAGTTGACAATTGGAGGTCAGCCAAGGGTGTCCCTTGGGGTTCTATCCTTCGTCAATTGCATAACTCCCTCCTAACTCTACTGCCAACCTTCACCCAAGGTGGACCTAACCCATCTGCTTGTTGCTCTGTCTTTGCTTCCTCTGCATGTGGCTTTGCTCCATATGGTATCGCAAGCCTGGGAAAGCCATCTCTCTGCTCCATTTGGTTAATTAGTCTCTGACTGTGTCTGTGGCTCACCTTGTTCTTACCTTTACAAGATTATACAAACTCTAAAACTTACCCTTCCTACTTTTCCTGCACCTCAGGTGTAACAACAAATGAACTACAGTTTTCCAAATCTACTACATTAAGGCATTCTATTTCCACTAATTCAAGGTCTACAATGATAGTTCTATAATCTACAGTACTGTTAATCATCTCATAATCACAAATGATCTTCATAACCAAATACATTTTGTATACTTCTCATTGAACCTAGTATCTTTCCCTTTTCATTATAATGTATTTCCCTTCTGATCACTGCTACTCGGTGTTCTGGAAAGTACCCAATCATATTTTATTGGTTTTATGTGATTTCAGCTCTAATTGAAGAGATAATGCATATGAAAGGGGAACACATAGCAATTTTAAAACACCTAGAAAATGCATTGAAATCTTATTTTTTCTGAGGGAGACGATAGTTTGCTATGTGTGTGATGTGTATTTTTATTTAATTCTTACAGTTAATCATTGATGTAGTAATGTTATTATCCTCATTTTATAGATAAGGAAGCTGAGGTATGGAATTGTCTCTGGTCACACAGGGAGTAGCTTGTGGAACCAGTGGAGAGAGGATGCAAATATGAGATGTCTGACCCTGCTCCAACATTCTTTATCTCTGGTCTCAACTTCTTTATCAATAAGATATATATTTCATCATCTTTATTGTAAAGTAAAATAAATAATAAAAAAATTAAATAAAAAATTTAAAATAAAATAAAAACAAAAAAATAAAAAATAAGATATTTTCTGAACAAGACAGGTCTTTTAAATTTTAAAAAACTTTAAAATTTGAACTATAGTTGATTTACAGTATTCTGTGAGTGTCCGGTGTACAGCAGAGTGCTTCAGTTTTACATGTGTGTGTGTGCATGTATATTCTTTTTCACGTCCTTTTCCATTAGAGGTTATCACAAGGCGTTGAGCAGTTCCTTATGCCCTACGTTAGGTCCTTGTTGCCTCTCCATTGTTTATATACTGGTGTGTACCTGTTAATCTCATACCCCTCATAGATCCCTCTCCCACTTCCACCCTAAAGACAGGTCTTTTAAATCAATAAATCTGTTACTTGGTCTGAGAGAATGGGCAGAAATAGTATAAGAATTCAAAAGCATAAGCAGTCACAGCCAGTATTTATACTCTAAAAGGGACTTTCTGGACTCTTAACGCAAAGGCATGAGCGGGACAGGAGATCCCATGCCTTTCCGAGAAAGCTGGGGGAGAGTTTGAAGGAAAGGGTAGTAGAGTGTAGTCTTCTCCCGCAGTGGCCTCAGATCCAGCCATACCGGTGTCCTGCCTGCGTTGGGGATGTGGAGGTGGGGCTGAGGGTAGTTGGGGGACCGAAAGGACCAGTGGTTTGTGTGCACGTAGCGTGTCCGTTGTGTTGTCACCTGACCAACACAACCACTATACCATCACCCTGCTCTGCTGAGAACCTGGATCTTATCTGTGCTTCACCGGATCCTGAGTGCTCTTATTTCCTTTTGCTATCGCGTTTTCCTGGAAGCAAAATGATCTTATCCATTTTGCAGGAAAAGTGCTGGGTCAAGATGGACCACTGGGCAGTTGGGTGTTAGAGGAAGTCATACAAATTTCTATGAGGTCTGATTTCTGGCTCAAGGAGTTTACTGTCATGTTAGAGAGAAAACATCAAATTCACTAGAGAAAAACCCCCAAATAAACTTAACAACTGTCAGTGTTAGTCTTTCAGTCATGTCTGACTCTTTGCTACTCCATGGACTGTAGCCTCTCAGGCTCCTCTGTCCATGGGATTTCCCAGGCAAGAATACTGGGGTGGGTTGCCTGTTCCTTTTCCAGGGGATCTTCCCTATCCAGGGTTGAACCCGGGTCTCCTGCATGGCAGGCGGATTCTTTACCATCTGAGCCACCAGATAGTTATTGGGAAGCCCAATAACCTTCAAGCCATTATGAAATAATGGTTTTATGGAAGTAACTCTCCAACCACTGTAATATGGAGGTATTAGGGGATTTGCAGATGGAGAGACATAAGGAGTAGAGTGCCCCTTTTGTGTGCCCTGTTGTTTAGATTCCAGGAAGGCAGTGTTCATGTCTGTCCTGGTCCCTGCAGTGTCACCAGCACCTGGTATAGTGCCTAACCTGGAAAGATGTTCATTAAATGTTTGAATGTATGAATGTATGAATGAAAAGACATTTAGAGCTGAAAAATATAGGCAAAGAGTTTTCTACATGCCTAAGAGACATGCCCACAGAACTTTGTGTCTTTTAGCAGGCAGGTAATCATCCTTGGCTCAGGTTCAGTTCTGTTCGCAGGGTTGGGTTAGGTATGTCCTGTCACAGAGGCTGGACCACTGAGCTGGTCCCTGGAAATCAGAACTGATGCCTTCCTTCATCTTAACCTCAGCAGGGGGACATAAGAGCCTGAGCTCACATCAGGCCAAAATAAGAGCATGAGTGTGGTTAGTCCCTCTTGGCCACCTTCAGTACTGGTGGCCAAATAGTAAAGTCAGTTTTACAATTGGATTTCAGGAATGATGTACAATATATTATTTTACTCAAATACAAATGAACTCTTTTGTTAACTCTCTTGTGATTTGTGGAGGTATTTTTTTTAAATTAATACTTTTGCTAGTTTTGAAGTTGTTTTGAGCTCAAAAAAACTGCAGTGACAAAGAAAATGCACATCAATTTTTAGCCCACTGAAGAATATGTAGCTATGTTTGATTTCCATGGATGCTTGCAAAGAGTTTGGTGTTTATTAGGCATTACATACATGTTGGGATGAATGAGTAGATGGACCTAACTGTATTTTAGGTTTAACAGAAGTTTCTTCCAGTAGAATAAGCAATGGCAGTAAATGTCAGATTCATGGTACTAACGAAGGCTTCCCTGATGTTAAAGAATCCGCCTGCAATGCACGAGACCTGGGTTCAGTGCCTAGGTTGGGAAGATGCCCTGGAAGAGGGATGGCAATCCACTCCAGTATTCTTGCCTGGAAAATCTCTATGGACAGAGAAGCCTGACAGGCTTCAGTCCGTAGGCTCACAAAGAGTAGGACACGGCTGAGCGACGAAGCACAGCAAGAAAATCTACCAGTGCATTGATTTTGGGAAAGTAAATAAAGAATGAGGTGCAGATTTAGTCATTAACTTCACCATTTCTTGTACTTACACTTTCCTTCCAAAAAAGAGGAGAAAAAGATAAAAGCTATCTAAGAAATAAATACTTAAGCCGAACTACTGCTTCTTTTTCTTTTTTCCAATTCGTGATGAATAACTCTGCACTTTCAGATACGCCATGAATTAAATCAGATTCCCACAGAGAACAGTATGCTCAATATTTGGTCACAGTTTGAAGGCATTCCCAGATGGTTTTAAAGAAAAACTAATTTTACAGGAATGCAGGATAAATGACTCATTTTATCCTTGAAATTACAAAGGTCCCTCTATCTTGATGACTGTGATCACTCTGTATTATCCTAATATCAAGTGTGCATGAATTTAAATTTATATTTTAAAAATTGCTAATGCTGAAACTGGGAAGATGGCGTAACCACCAGAAACGGAGCTGAATTCTAGCAAGTATGTATTAATTGTTTACGCTTTCTCTCAACTGGAGAGAGGAGCCTGGGGTCTTGAGATACAGAATGAAGCATGTTATCAGCTCAATTTTATTTATCTGAAGTCATGGAAAACTATGGATTGGCTAACCTGATGGAAAGGAGGACAGGCTTGCCTAGGTTTGCCTAGGTTCGCTCCCCATCTGCAAGAATCCTACTGTGTCTTTTTAGAACTCCTTCAGTCTTCAAGGAGGGCCTAGTAAATTCAAGTGGCTTCAAATTCTCTGCCCTCTGCTCCCCCAGGCAGTAGTAAGATCTTTTCTGACCACCTCCCAATGACCTGTTGTCTCTTGCAGTCTGTCACCTTCCCAGGATGTCTATCAGTGTTGCTCTGGAATTTGTTGTTCAGTTGTGTCTGACTTTCTGCGACCCCAAGGATTGCAGCATGCCAGGTTCCTCTGTCTTCCACTTTCTCCCAGAGTTTGCTCCAGTTCATGTCCATTGAGTTGGTGATGCCATCTAATTATCTCATCCTCTGTCGCCTCCTTCTCCTTTTGCTTTCAGTCTTCCCCAGCATTAGGGTCTTTTCTAAGGAGTCAGCTCTTTGCATCAGGTGGCCAAAGTATTGGAGCTTCAGCTTCAGTCCTTCCAATGAATATTCAGGATTGATTTCCTTTAGGAATGACTGGTTTGATCTTGTAGTCCAATGGACTCTCAAGAGTATTCTTCAACACCACCTTTTAAGCATCTTCTGAATCAACAGAATTGAGGCAACTTTTCCGTGATGAGTTTCTGTATTAGACACTCATGTAGAAAGCACTGAGTTCTTGCCCAGAAAGACAGAGGTGTGGATGAGCACATCTGCCCTGTTTTCTAGCAAATTCTGTTGATAAAATATGAATTTGGAAGACTTTCTCATAGATTATTTGTGATGTGAGCAAAGTTGAGTCATTTTACTACACTTTGTTGTCTAAGACTTAATGTTCCAACCTACAGGAACAATCTAGGAAAACCATTTCCATAGCTTGCACTTAGTAGGCAAACAGATAGTCACAGAGAGCTTAGAAAAAAAAAATTAGCTGCCTAATCACTGTCATAGTTAAATGAATTGTGAATTACTTCTCACCTTAATATTAATGCAGATGTTCTGCCAGTGAACAGGGCATAATTTTCATTATTCATTTTATGAAGAGCTTCAGAAAGTTCTCCATAAAAGCTCTAAGACATTTTTTGATTAATTCTTTTTCCAGATGAGGAAGCAAATACCCATAGAAGTGAGTATTTATTGGTTTTGGAAGAATTGATGGGTCACATTTAATGATAGCAAAAGAGCAATTTTGTGATTTTTTTTTTTAGGTTTGAGCTATAAAGTATATTCTGTCCCAGTAATAAGAGAGATCATTCTTTTATGAGTTAGAGATCAATCAAAATAAATCACAGAAGATGCATTTTGTAGACAGTGGCATCACTAATCATGATACTTAATAAGATTAGAACCTCTTCCAGAAATAATTAAATTTTATAATTTATGTGTATAAGTTTATAGATATAATTCATTCACAGTCTCATTTACCAAGCATGCATACACATTACTGGCTTTTACAAATGGCTTGTAGAGTATATTTACAGCTATATGCTATTTTTTTAAATAGTGAATGTTTATTACACTTATGAGTAAACATTTTACTTTCATTTATCATATAAACAGATAATGCTATTATTATTGTTACTTATGTGCTCAAATATCTTTCATATTTGAACTTCATTATATTCAGAAAATAGATATTTGTCTTTTTCTCCCAAATTCATTTATATATATTTCTTTATAGTTTTACTTTTTATCTACCAAGATGTCAAAGGATAATTTATGGCTAAATTACAGTGAAGTACCTGAAAATTTATGGAGGGTTATAAATATGTTTTGAAGAAAAGTTAATATGTATCTGATACATTAATTCACTTTTCAGTTATTTAAAAATACTATAAGTAAACTCACTGAAAAAAAATTCAAAATTATAAGCAAAATGAATCAATAAAATCTTAGTGGTCCAGTTAATATTTGTATGATCAACTCATAGAGATTATTTTGGGTGTACCTTTTTATTTACTAAAATATTATTATACATGTCATCTTATAAACTTTTTGAGGATATTGTGAGTCCTTTTACATGTTATAAATGTGGAGTTATGTTACCAGTTTTGATGGTTTTTTACATATCATTGAATCCAATATATATACATATACACACAGATAAGTTAAATCCTATTTAAGCCCCTATTATTGAGCATTTTAGGCTATATCCAAGTTTTTTTCAAATATTAAAAAGACTGGTGGGACTTCCCTGGCAGTCCAGCGGTTAGTATTTCACACTTCCAATGCAAGGGGCGCAGGTTCGATCCCTAGTCAAGGAGCAAAGATCCCACATGCCTTTTCATCTGCCCTGTGAATTTTTTTGTTGTTGAAAACTGGATACCTTGCACAGTTCAACAGAGACCGAAGTAAACAGTTTTTATGCTTAGAAATGGACATGACTTTCCTTTTTTCTAGTCCCTTAGTGCAGGAGTTTGAGTAAATGTAGTTAGGACATGGATTAGGCTTCAAGCCTGTTGTTCGTATCATGAACCTCAGTGAAGCATCGACTTCGATCCCTCTAGTGGTATCTTGTGTTTGGGATCGGGGTGGTCAGAAGTGTGTCGTTTCTCCTCATTGTCTTCTCCATTCTCAGTGGGAGGTTTCCTCTTTGCTGCACCTCAGATCAGGCCTCCTTCCACACTTCTATTTCTCACTGAGCAGTGTTTTCCATCACTTGTTATTTGAGCTCTGGCTTCTCAGATGTAAAGAACCTGCCTGCCAATGCCCAAGACATAAGAGATGCAGGTTCAACCCCTGGGTTGGCAAGATCCCCTGGAGGAGGGCATGGCAACCCACTCCAGTATTCTTGCCTGGGAAATTCCATGGACAGAGGATCCTGGCGGGCTACAGTCCATGGGGTTGCAATGAGTCAGACACGACTGAAGAGACTCAGCACGCACAGAGGGAGTTTAGCATCACTATGAGCAGAGACTGTAACCGTGGGTGTTCAGGGTGTGGTCTCCTGAGATCTCTTGCCCCTTCCTCATCTGTGATTCTGAGCTCCTCTCTCAGAAGTAGGTCGCTGGTTCCGTTTTCATCTGCTTTCTACCTGTGGCTGCAGTGGGTTTTCTCCAACACTCAAGGCTGCTGGGGTTAGTTTCTCTTCCTCCGGAAGATGAGTGCTTTAGTTCTGCAGGAGAGAGAGAGGGAAACCGTCCAGGTAGAGATCTGTGCTCCTGCCCGTGGAACTGGCTCTTCCCTTTCCCCAGGTATGCATTACAAGGCATGCTCTGCTTAGACATTTTCTAAGCTTTTCTGTGAGCACTTGGGAGGGATTTGTGGAGAAATCAACCTGCATATGGTTGGACTCCTTTAATTTCTGTGACTGCCAGGGTCTTCTCAGCCTCTTGCCACTTCACCCTTAGCCTCCACCCTGACTGAAGTCTGCTTCCTGGCATCCAGGTGTATCTCTCATAAATAAACACATTATTTATGTGTTTACATTTTCTGTTCACATTATCTCTCCAGGGACCTCCCTTCTGGAGCGCAGGGAGCATGGGTTTGATTCCTGGTCGGGGAGCCAAGATCCCACATGCCATGTGGAACAGCCAAGAAAATAAATAAATAAATAAAAAATAAAATAAAATGAGAACACATTATCTCTCCCTGCAGTCAGCACTCTCTCCTCAGATATGGGGCCTGTTGTTTGCCTCACAACCTTAGCTTTCCTGTTGGGTACGAAACAGTCATGAATTTTCATTGTGTCCAGATTTTCATTGTACGTGTGGGAGCAATCTTTTTCTTCCTTTCCATATCCCCAAGTGGCAATTAAAAGTCCCTAGAGCTCTTGTTTTCTTAATAAATCATTACACTAAGGCCTCATTTACCAAATCTTTTGGTCTCAGGACCCTGTTACATAAAAATTTATTGAAAATCCCAAAGATCTTTTGTTTCTGTAGGCTATATATGTAGCTGTTTCCTGTATTAGAAATTAAAGCTGATATTGTTGTTGTTATTCAGTTGCTAAACCATGTCTGATGCTTTGCGACCCCATGGACTGTGGTCTCTGTCCTCCTTTATCTCCCAGAGTTTGCCCCACTTCGTGTCCATTGAGTTGGTGATGCTATCTCATCATCTCATCCTCTGCCACCCCTTCTCCTTTGGCCCGCAATCTTTCTCAACTGATATATGTTTAAATAATTTATTAATTAGTTTAAAAATAAGAATAATAAGCCCATAATATATTAACATAATTCTTGGAAAAATTAAACACATTTATAGAACAAAATATATTTAGTGATAAATATTTTACTGATTGTTTTTACAATGTTCCAAATCTCTTTGTTGTTTGGTTTAAGAGACAGTGCAGTTGGAGTCTTATCTCTCTTCTGTGTTCAGTGGGTTACTGTGTGGCATCATATAACCTCTGGATAATTCCACTGTAAACTCATGAGGAAATGAGAGTGAAAAGTAGGAATGGTGTTTTAGTATTATTATGAAAGTAGGTTTGAGTTTGCAGACCCTCTAAACAAAATGAGATTGACCTCCTCCAATGGGAGGAAATGAAGCTATACCCCTATCTTCTAACCCTCACTCTAAGGAATATTTATCAAGTCCCAGTGTATTAGAAAGTTCAGTTTTCTTGTAATATGCTACACTTTTGAGATCTTGGGCTTCCCTGGTGGCTCAGAGGTTAAAGCGTCTGCCTCTAATGCGGAAGACCTGGGTTCGATCCTTGGGTTGGGAAGATCCCCTGGAGAAGGAAATGGCAACCCACTCCAGTACTCTTGCCTAGGGAATCCCATGGACAGAGGAGCCTGATAGGCTACAGTCCACGGGGTCGCAAAGAGTTGGATACGACTGAGCGACTTCACTTTGAGATCTTAGGAAAGAGAAAAATATAAAGGCAGACATGGATCTAGTAAGGGACTGAAGTCATGTTTGAACCTAGGTTGACCCATCTCTAAGCCTGGGCTCTTTCTCCAGTGCCCTTCTGTCTTGGGTGGATTGGAAAACAGACATACCTAAGTGCACCCCACGGTTGGCTCCTCTTTCCTATGGCATTTCTCACCTTGTGTAGCTATCAATAATGTTTGAAGATTGTTGAATCTTGTATAAAGCTAAGTCATGAGCATTACCTTTGGATATTTAGAATTATATAGGACTATACGTGCAGGGGCTTCCCCGGTGGCTCAGATGGTAAAGAATCTGCCTGCAATGCAGGAGACCCAGGTTCGATCCCTGGGTTGGAAAGATCCCCTGGAGAAGGAAATGGCAACACACTCCAGTATTGTTGCCTGGAGAATTCCATGGACAGGGGAGCCTGTGGGGGCTACAGTCTATGGTGTTGCAAACAGTTGGACATAACTTAGTGGCTGAACAATAACAACATGTGTATACAGGCAATTTGTAGATTTCTTACTGTTCCACATATTAACCAAGCATGTTTAACACTTTTCAAAAGTTAACATTGTATATTGCTCTACAAATAGGCCATGGTAAGATTTGTACTTGAACTAGAAAATGATTGTTTTCAACATATGACTCATTTTTTATGAATGAAAGGAAGTTGAAGTATAGAATTTATTATTAATAAAATACACCTGTTTTGATAGTCTCTTCTAATGTAGCATAACTCAGATTAGCAGCTGGTTAGCAGTCTAACCTTGGAACAGCTCATGTTGGAATTCAGAGTTACTGTAAATTATCGATGAAGCTTGCAGGTGTCAGGACCCCTGATGATAAATAGTGAGAGGACAGACACGATGGAGTCTGTATATGATGGAGTGTGTATAAACATATGCTTTGTTCTTTCTTCAAGTCTATTGCATCTTTGTTGAATTTCATGATGTATTAATATGTCACTACACATTTAGGTCCTGAAGCATAAAATATATTCTAGCCAGAATGCTTGCCAAGATACTAGTGCCAGAATTGGAATGCTGGAATGTGTTTATTGAACAGGGTTTAATGAATAGGGTTGCAGGTTTGTATTTTACTGTAAAACCTCAAAGAGATGAAAAGAGAAGGAAAGAGGGAAAGAGAACTGACAAGTTCTGTAAGAACTAAATCAGTTCTCAGGCACACACCAATATCATTCATAATGCAAATGCCCATAATATGAATAGCCTGCTTTATTGAACTCATATTGAACTCTTTCCTGAGATTGTTTCTGTGTTTTACAATTACCTTTGAGAGGGGGGTTAATACTCCCATTTTACAGATGAAAAAACTGAGGTTCAGAGATGTAGGAGACTTAGCTCCAAACCCAAAGCTTGTATTTGAGCCTGTATCAACCAAAATGCAAAATCTGTACATGTCACTCACATTTCACCAAGCTTACTTTTGCAACAGTTGAGAAGAGGTAAGCCAAATTTATAGCTGAAATATTAATTCTTGTGCTTAGAAATTTGAATTGTTAATTCTTTGTTAAAAGGCAATTCAGTATGCGGAATTATATCCTAAGATTTGATAAATCAGTAACCTGACATTGCATACAATTCTGATTTAAAAAATTTAATTTACTAAGGTTTTTCAGGGAGTATCAAGGCATTTGATTTAAGAGCTCTTTGAAAATTATTCATTGACTAAGTATTGTTCCTCTAATATTAACAGCCATTATGTAAACACCATGTCCTTGGCCATCAGGAGGAGGAGGGGTGGGAAATTGTGTTTCAGTGGACCTAGTGTTCAATGTTGATTTATATAATATCACAAAATCCTGCAGAATGAGCACCATCTTTCCTTTAGAGATGAAGAACTATAGATTCAAAAGAGAACCAACTTGTACAAATTGTGCAGCTTGTAATTGGCAAAGTCAATATTTATATGAAAATATGAGTTGGCAAAATCATTCATATGAAAATATCACACATTCGTTTGACAATATAAAGATGCTAGTGACCCTCACTGTGCTGAGAGAAACCATAGTCTCTATGTTACTTGTTAAAATTTTGTTGTAATAACATTGATTACATATTTAGCATCATGTAAACATAACTCTTCCATGGACTCCAAATCAAAATAATTAGATAACATTATGTAGTTTTTGGGCTTCCCAGGTGAAGTCAGTGGTAAAGAATTCACCTGAGAATGAGAGAGACTTAAGAGATGCAGGTTTGATCCCTGGGTCGGTAAGATCCCCTGGAGTAGGAAATGGCAACCCACTCCAATATTCTTGCCTGGAAAATCCCATGGACAGAGGAGTCTGGCAGGCTGCAGTCCATGGGGTCACAAAGAGTTGGACATGACTGAAGTGACTTAGCACGTAAGCATGTACTTTTTATGAGTCACACAAAATAAAAAGTTCAAAAGGCCAATCCATCCTGTCTCAGGCTAGTAGCTTTTTGGGGGTGTGACTTGTGATGGGACCAGTGGATCCTCCATCCATTCTTTGATGTAGGTGAACCTCTGGTCCAATGTGATGCTACCCAGCATTCTTTGCCTGTGGACTAAATACTTTGCAAGCCTGTGAACTGTGGTGCTGGCTGAGATCCTTTGGAATTAGAGCACACTCATACTTGGAGTAGGTATGTAATTAAGACGAATCACTGCCTTTTCCAGAGTGTCAGGTTTCCAGGGTATTTCAGCTGGCCAGGTGGTCCTCCCAGGTTAGTGGCCTGTGAGGCTATCAGTGTTAGTTTCTGCCGCTGGTAGATTTGACAAGTGGCTAGGGCAGTCAGTGGGTCAGCATCCATGTCCACTACCGTGGCTTCTCCATTCATGCACCCATCATGCTACCCCTTGGGTGGTCAAGGGGGTGCTGGCTGACATCAGTTGACCACATCATCTATCTGGCCATTTTATATGCCTCTTCTGTGATAGCTTCTCCCTGGAGGGCTCCAACATAGGTTAACAAGTCCTTCAAGCTCTTCATACTTTGTGCTCACTGTCATGGTCCTTTAAAGATCCTCTCCCTAGACCTTTTTCCTCTCAATCTTTTTTTTTCTTTTTAATTAATTTTTTTATTGAAGGATAATTGCTTTACAGAATTTTGTTGTTTTCTGTCAAACTTCGACACTTCCCAATCTTTGTATTGGAATACAGTTGATTTACAATGTTGTGTTAATTTCTGCTGTACAGCAAAGTGACTCAGTTACCTATTTAATATATTTTTATTCATATTCTTTTCCCTAATGGTTTATCATAGGAGGTTGAATATGGTTCCTGGTGCTATACCGTAGGACCTTGCTTCCTCCCAGCCTTCCTGTTATTCTCCTTCTAGACCTCTGACTAGCAAGTTGTGCAGCACTGCCTGGAATCTTGCTTCCTGGGTCCAACAGTCCTTGGCACTTCTGAGTACTCCCCTTTCCCTAGTCTGTGAATACCTGAGCAAGTGACTGTAGACGTCTTTGCGGAAGGAAGGATTGGATAAATCATTAACGTACATACTTGCCATGGTTTCTGAGTCCTTAGGAACCCAGTTTTTCTTTCAGTTAGTGGGCTTGGTGTCTAAAATCTGGCTCAGGTTCAGACATTAGGTAAAGGATCATGAATTTTCTTGAGACAGCCCTTCTCAACTTCCTGCTCACCCACCTTTGATTTGTTTTGATCATATCATTGGACACTATCCTTGCTGCTGTCCATCTCTCTTTCCATAAAAATTGCTGAGTTTTATTAACCATCCCTGTTACCCTGAATAGGTCAACAATTCCTGGCTGCTATTCCAGCTGCCTTTCTTGATGATAATCGTGCTCAGCTTTGCTGTCAGAACATTGCTCTGTAGTAGTGTCTCCTACCATCAGCCCTGGGCTTGGAGGCCAGCACCACCAAACATGTCAGTGTTGTCTGTACCTATATAACTGGTACATTTCTTACTGCTTTGGTAAACTGTGTGTCCTCTGGGACCTCCTACAGAATGTGGTCACCTGGTAGGTTTTCTCGCCTTCATATGTCCTGGAAAACGTATGCTCCCATGTGTCTGTATCTTTTCGTCCTTTCTTCTATTGTCTGCCAGCGCGTGGACTGTTGCTTTCTCCAAATTTTAAGGAGTCACCCTAGCAGCATGTTCACACTGTCTTCTAGATTCAGTTTTAGGGAGTTACATCTTATATGGTGGGTGACGATTATTTCTGTATCAGTGACCTGTCCTTTATTAAATTGTATGTTCTTCCCCACTAGGTCCGGGACTCTCAGCATCCCACCTGAGCCCATTCTCTCAGCTCTGACCATGTGTGTAGGTCTGGTCCCACAGCTCCTTCAGTATCTAGACCTTCTCCTCCCCCAGCAGACCCAGCACGGGCACAGCCACGTTGTGACTTGACCTAGTAATCTTTCTGGAAGCTTACACAGGAAGTGGACTGTATTGTAATGGTAATACTTGTTTTCTTGCCAGGCAGAGGCCTCAGCATCTTTGTACAGGGATTGGTGAAGCCTTAGAGAGAGGGGTGGGCCACTTGGTTAGGCCAACAAGGTTCATGGAAATTTTGTGAAGCAGGCTTTTCAAGTGTCTTGACTGAGATGCTCTTATCTGGAATCTCAGGGTCCCTCTCCTTCGCAGAAACGCCGTGACCTTGGCACAGCAGACTTGCTCAGGCTGGCTGAGAATTCAAGTTTCCTCTTATATTCGAGCCTGAGGCCTCCTCATCAGCTTTTTCTTCTCTCTGACTGCAGGAGCTGGGAGTCTCCATATACATTCCAAGGATGCTGTGTGGTTAGTCTCACGAGTTGAGAATACCCCTCCACCCTGCCGATTCTCCCCCCATGAGTGTGTGTTAAGTGTGTCCCATCAAGAAATGGTGCTTATTTCTGTTTTCCTTGAATCTGTGTTGAGGCTGTGACTCGCTATGACAAAAAAGAATGGGGCTGAAGTACTGGTTGTGTTCCTGGACTTCTGAGCCCATAAGAGGTCTGGCAGCCTTCTTGTTCTCTTGGAACCCAACCACCATGCAATGAGGAGCCCAAACTCCATGGAGAGGTCAACATGAAGGACAATTGAGGTGCTCCCGTTGAAATGCTAAGCTGACGTCTTAGAGCCAGAGTCTCATGCCAGCCATAGGAGTGAGCCATATTTTATGAGCCCTCAGATGACCCCAGGGAGCACCACATGGAGGAGCAAAGCTGCACAGTTGAGTGCAGTCTGCTCACAGATCTGGAAAAGGCAATGGCACCCCACTCTAGTACTCTTGCCTGGGAAATCCCATGGACAGAGGAGCCTCGTAGGCTGCAGTCCATGGGGTCGCGAAGAGTCGGACATGACTGAGCGACTTCACTTCCACTTTTCAGTTTCATGCATTGGAGAAGGAAATGGCAACCCACTCCAGTGTTCTTGCCTGGAGAATCCCAGGAATGGCAGAGCCTGGTGGGCTGCCGTCTATGGGGTCGCACAGAGTTGGACACGACTGAAGCGACTTAGCAGAGCAGCAGGTCACAGATCACAAGAAAGAATAAAATGAATAAAGTTGTCAGTGGAGATCAGAGAGAGTCTCCTTAAACATCATACTGCGCTGGACATTGGTGGCCTCTGTGTCTTTCTCTATCGTATCCTCAGCAAGGAGCTGATCTTGATGCTGGGAAAGATTGCGGGTAGAAGGAAGGGGCAGCAGAGGATAAGATAGTTGGATGGCATCACTGACTCAATGGACATGAGTTTGAGCAAACTCTGGGAGACAGTAAAGGACAGGGAAGCCTGATGTGTTGCAGTCCATGGGATCACAAAGTGTCGGATGTGACTTAGCAACTGAACAACAACAGCAGCAAGAGCAAGCTGATCCCATTGCCCTTGTAACGACTACTTCACCTTTCAGAGAGCATGATATTGTATAGTGTATTCCTATCCACTGGTGAAAGTTTTCGTCACTACACCCTTGTCATATCCCAGGGGCTGTCAGTTCTCTGCTGGTGGTGGGTCCTCCTTATTGTCTGATGGCTGTTGTTGCTGTATTTCTGGTACCAACTTTCTTGAGTCCACCAAAAAACACTCTGAAACTCAGAGGTTTGCATGAAGAAAGTACCTGGGAGCCCCTTTGGCAACAACATCTACAGGAGAATGAGAGAAGCAGCTTAGGCAGGGGGAAAATTTGAACTAAGATGTGAAATATTGGAGTGGATAGCCATTCCCTTCTCCAGGGGATCATCCTGACCCAGGGATAGAACCTGGGTCTCCTGCACTGCAGGCAGATTCTTTATCATCTGAGCAACTAGTGAAGGCCATATGTATGTTTCTGTATTTGAGAGGATTATATACCTGAGAGCAAAATTGCTGGATCACAGTGTATATGTCATTCCAGCTTTAGCAAATAGTTTTCTAAGATGTTTTAACCAACTCATACTTCCATCAGGAATGTATGAGGGTTTCATTATATATAGTTTCATATTTCCATTTAATTGTTGGAAATGTGATACTTTATATAACATGTATGAGTATTTCTGATTATTCCCAATTAAATGATACATTATTTAGAAATCTTTAGAATTCACTAACATTTAAGAAGGTCAAAGTTAGCTTTATTTGGTTGTTTTAATATATGATATTAAACATTTATTGAATTTTTCTACCAGTTTAATTTTTATCTGCTTAAAACTTTAGCATATGTAATTGAAGGATTGGTTTTCCTTTCAACAATGTTAATTTTATGTCTCTGGATCCCTTTAAAAGGAGACAAA
This sequence comes from Oryx dammah, assembly GCF_014754425.2. Taxonomy (NCBI): domain Eukaryota; kingdom Metazoa; phylum Chordata; class Mammalia; order Artiodactyla; family Bovidae; genus Oryx; species Oryx dammah. The sequence goes on from NW_024070206.1 coordinate 23,418,892, forward strand.
TCTGTAGTTATTATGTTTTCTAGATTTGTGTATTCTTTGATAGAGGCTGGAAGACTAAAATGGTACTGTTGGGTTGGCCAAAAGTATGGTTTGGATTTTTCCTTAAGATGTTACATAAAGAAACTGAAAGAAGCTTTTAGCCAACCAATATTTCCCCACATGACGTATATCTATGATGGGGTCCAAGTTCATGGATACTGTGTTGTGGTTGACTGCCTTCAACACATGGGCTTTCATGAAAATTTAAACCACCTTAGGAAAAAACAAAAAATTTAACCTTAGTCTAAGGTGTCATCTTTTTTCAGCATCATTTCTTTTAGTGAACATTGTCAATATGCCAAAATCAGGTGCTTTTTCTCACCTAACATTTTGTTGTGGTTATCCTCCTTGTCAAAAAAGAAAAAAGAACACCTGCATCATCATTTTATTTAATACATTCCATAGTTTAGAGATACCAGAATTTATTTAAATAAATTACTGCCAAACATTTAGATTTATTTCTTGGGTCTTCTAAATAATGCTAATTTTATATATCTATAAAATATGGCTTTTTGTGTTAGTTTGATTAATTAGCTTAAATTCTGAAAGGGCCTATTATATTGGGTTGAAGAGTTTTTCTAGATATTTGTCAAATCAGCTCCAGAATCTTATTTGGTAGTGTCTTACCTCTGCTGTTGGGTATACATTTCCCTGCACTTTTATTGACACTTTATTTGCAGTGGATCACTTTTGTGAGTCTGATACTATAAATAATATATGTTATTGCTTTAAATTTTATTCCTTGTTTTGTAGTGAGGCTGAATATACTAGCATATTTTCATTGGACATTTTATTATTTCTCTTGCAAATTGTCTTTCATCTGTTTTTAATTGGTTTATGCATCTTTTATCAGTTACTACCAGCTGTAAACCCTTTGCTTTTCCATATGCCAGTATGGCTCATGTTCCGTATTCTATATGTCAATGTCGTTTGTGTCTTTCCTTTGTTTTTCAATTCTTACTGTAATTTTGACAAATTCATTTTTGTTTATTGTTTATGAGTTATGAATAAGTCTTATGCTTTTAAGACCTTTCCAACCCCAAGGCGTTCCTCTAATTTAGATCTCAAATTAGTGTGTCAGCCAGAGTGAACTGCTTACCGTTCTAGTTCTGTGCTTTTTCATGGTATTTTCTATGCCTGGCAAAAGCACTCCACCTCCACACATACAAATACATATATATCACTATAACTGCTACCAAGAATAAGCACCTGGTAAATATCAACCCTTTTGTCAAGGCTTCGATCAAAGATGACCTTCTCTTTGAACCTTTGCTACATCTCTTCTCTTCCTCCTCTCAGTAAAGTTGGCTGTTCTTTTCTGCTTGTTCCCTCTACCACCCCCAAAGAAGCTATTAGAACACCTCCAACACTTTAAGCCTGTAGATTGATTACAGGCTTGCATGCTTCTACTGAACTGTAAATCTTTTGGACAAAATTTGTTTTATGTCCCTCTGCACACCACCCCCCATCCCGGAATGTAGGATAGTTATACAACAGATGTCTGTTGAGTACTTGCAGATACACAATTGATGGAGATAATTTGCCCAGGCTTGGAGGGCTGCTGAGGAGCCTAGCCTATTTCCAAGACTCTGTTCTTTTAAAGAAATATTTTGTTGAAGTATATTATTGTGTAAATTTTAGGTATACAGCACAGTGATTAGTTTTATGTATAAGTGTGTGTTGCTCAGTCATATATATATGTTACAGAAAGAAACCAAACGAACCTTTTGGCCAACCAAGTGTTAGTTGCTCAGTCATGTCCGACTCTTTGCGACCCCATGGATTGTATAGCCTGCCAGGCTCCTCTGTCCATGGAATTCTCCAGGCATTCTTGCTGGAGTGTTCTTACTGGAGTGAGTAGTCATTTACTTCTTCAGAGGATCTTCTCAACCCAGGGATCCAACCCAGGTTTCCTGCATTGCAGGCAGATTCTTTAGAGTCTGAGCCACCAGGGAAGCTACTCCCCGCAACCCAACACACACACACACACACACACACGTTTTGTAGATTCTTTTCCTTTATAGGTTATTACATAATATTGAGTATAGTTCCTTGCAGTGTAGTAGGTCCTTGTTGATTATTTTATACATAGCAGTGTGTGTATGTTAATCCCAGACAGCTAAGCTATCCCAACCCCACCCCTTTCCCCTTTGGTAACCATAAGTTTGTTTTCCATGTCTGTGAGTCTCTTGTTTTGGAAATAAGATCATTTGTGTGAGTTTTTTTTTTTTTTTTTTTACTGTACCCCATTGCTGCTGTTTTGCTTGAGGTTGCAAGGACCAGGAATGGTTATCTTCTGCACAGATACGCAATTCAGAAAATTCACATCCAAATACTTTCTTTTTCTTACTTAGCTTTCAGCTAGCTGGAACTTTAATGTACTTGTGTAAAGATGAGATCTCTTTCTCCTTAAAGGGAAAAACTGGAATAGCCAAATAATACTTTTAGGTGGTTTTATGGAAGACTTGTCTATTTTCTTTAGACCCAAAAGTCCTCTCACCCCCAGTTCTCTTGTTTCTTACTGAAAATGCTACTTTTTTTTTTCCTTTTAACTAAATTGTGTTTTGCCCATTATTTTTTCTGGTTGGTAAAATTTGTATTGCTAAAGTGGGATTAAGCTTAATGGTTATTGTTTTGTGGCTAGAATTGCATGGAATAAGCTACCTTCTTCCATAAAGTAAATGGATTGCATGGTTCAGCAACTAACACAAAACTCATTTAATGTGACAGGAGAGCGTGGTTTTAAAAGTTAAGATCCAGGTGATCATAAAATCATTGACTTCTTTGACTTGGAAGTGACCACAGAAATTGCTGTCTCTTCATATCACCAAAGTCAACACTGTAGAAATGTATTTATCTAGCTTTTGACTAAATTGCCTCCACTTGCCTCTTCTCATATCACCACTAATTTTATATAGTTCCGATTATTGTCAGGTTTCTTCCTATAACAGGTTCTATAGCTCCTTTATCTCTGCATTGAACATCTGTTTGTTGGGAACCTACTAACCTTATATACTTGGTTATATACTTGGACCATTGCGGTATTCTTAACTGGCCTCTTCTTCTTATCCAGTTCTCATGAGCTTGGGATTGCAGAACATCGGCTTACCACTGCCTCTCTTCTAACCTGGTGAAAGGATACCTGCCTTTTCCGGGCACTGTGGCCTTGGACGTTCACTGAACCTCGTTGTTCTTAGTCACTCAGTCATGTCTGACTCTCTGTGACTCAGTGGACAATAGCCCACCAGGCTCCTCTGTCCATGGAATTCTCCAGGCAAGAATCCTGGAGTAGGTAGCCATTCCCTCCTCCAGGGGACCTTCCCGACCCAAGGATTAAACCCAGTTCTCCTGCACTGCAGGCAGATTCTTTAGCATCTGAGCCACCAGGGAAGCCCTCTGTTACCCTTGATATTCTCAGCTATAAGGGATGATAGTATTTCTCCCACCTCACTAAGTGGTTTTACAGGTTAAATGGTGTCCACATCCTGTAAGGACCTCACCAGAAAGACCTTGCGATCAGTGATACAGTGTCCCGGAGCTCTATGTCTGTCCCGTGGACCATCCGGGGGAAGGTCTGATCCCATGTCAACAAGCCTCCTGGATGGCAAAGCCCCCACTGGAGTGTCTGAGTTCTTTCCCTCTTCACTCTCTCGGAGTGAAACACTTGCAGCCAGCCTGTCCTTTGCTCCTATTCATGTGCTGGTTGTTGAAACTCTTATTTGTTCTTGTGTCTTGTTCCTGAGAGCAGGTGCATTTTGTTTGAGTTTCTCTTCTGTCCAGCTCCAGGAATGTGCCCTTCATAGGGAAAACTCAGGATGTGGATGCTGTCATTTACTCAACACCCTGGCGCCTTCCTTGGAGGCCAATCTATTCTTTCAAGCTGGTGTTGGTTCCCTGGGAGGGACACTGTTGACCCTGGTGCTGTCAGGGAAGCCCCTGGACCCTATCTCTGTCCTGTGGAAAAGTCTTCTAAACATAAGCCAGTTAGATGAGACATGGTGAAAAAGCCATTTTGCATTAGATGTGAGAATGGAAGAGGTCAAAGGAGAGACTAGGAAGCTGTTATAGCCCATCCCCACCATCTGTGCCTGTGGTTGTAGTTTTTAAATTATTAGACAGCAACACATTTTGCTGAGAGAGAAAGTTGGCACTTTGAAAAATATTTATTTTCTTGTTTTTCGAGTTGTGCCTGAGGCACTGCTGGCCTGAGGAAATACGGGGCTCTCTTCCTCCCTTCCCTTCTCAATTAATGGCGGGCCCTTCTATGCTGTGTTCAGATTACAGGAAGGACCCAGAGGAAACGAGGTAAATCCTCTGTTTGTGTCGACCACCTTAGGAGACAGGCCAGGCGCTGCCCTATGACTTGGGTCCCATCAGGGAATACCTGTGGCGTTGGCATTCCTGCTTGACTGCGGGCTTCTGGGTAATCACGCAAATCCACTTTCAAGTTGTATTATCATTAATAGTTGTGTGGAAAGACTCCCTTTTCTTTTTCACCCACTAACTGCACCAGACGCTGAAATTCCGCTTATGGACGTGAATGTTTTTCCAACTGTGTGGAACTGAGTGTATTTCGTGTTAAGTAGATCTCTGATATTCCTGTTCTGTTTCTGGAGAGTGAAGGTACCTTTTTCCATCAGGGTTGTTCTCTGTCTCAGCAATTTGCTCAAAAAACTGGCAGGGTATTGTTGTTCCTATTTTTAGCTTTTATTTCAAGATCATAGGTAGGCATGGGGAGAAATTTGTTTGTTTGTTTGTTTTTAAGTCGCTTATGGTACTTTCAAATTGTGGTCCTGGAGAAGGCTCTTAAGGGTGCCTTGGACAGCAAGGAGATCAAACCAGCCAATCCTAAAGGAAATCAACCCTGAATATTCATTGGAAGTTCTGATGCTGAAGCTTCAATTACCTATTGCTTATGGTGTGTGTATATATACACACACATACACACACACACACATATATTTATTTATTTTATAAGCTTTGTTCTCACCTCAAGAAAATTAGAGATACCAAGGGAACATTTCATGCAAATTTCATGCTCGATAAAGGACAGAAATGGTATGGACCTAACAAGAGCAGAAGATATTAAGAAGAGGTGGCAAGAATACACAGAAGAATTGTACAAAAAAGATCTTCATGACCCAGATAATCACGACGGTGTGATCACTCACCTAGAGCCAGACATCCTGGAATGTGAAGTCAAGTGGGCCTTAGAAAGCATCACTACAAACAAAGCTAATGGAGGTGATGGAATTCCAGTTGAGCTATTTCAAATCCTGAAAGATGATGCCATTAAAGTGCTGCACTCAATATGCCAGCAAATTTGGAAAACTCAGCAGTGGCCACAGGACTGGAAAAGGTCAGTTTTCATTCCAATCCCAAAGAAAGGCAATGCCAAAGAATGCTCAAACTACCACACAATTGCACTCATCTCACATGCTAGTAAAGTAATGCTCAAAATTCTGCAAGCCAAGCTTCAGCAATACATGAATTTCCAGATGTTCAAGCTGGTTTTATTTATTTATTTAATATAAATTTATTTATTTTAATTGGAGGTTAATTACTTTACAATATTATATTGGTTTTGCCATACATCAACATGAATCCGCCACAGGTGTACACGTGTTCCCCATCCTGAACCCCCCTCCCTCCCCGTACCGTCCCTCTGGGTTGTCCCAGTGCACCAGCCCCAAGCATCCAGTATCATGCATCGAACCTGGACTGGCAATTCGTTTCACATATAATATTATACATGTTTCAATGCCATTCTCCCAAATCATCCCCCCCCACCCTCTCCCACAGAGTCCAAAAGACTGTTCTATACATCTGTGTCTCTTTTGCTGTCTCGCATACAGGGTTATTGTTACCATCTTTCTAAATTCCATATATATGCGTTAGTATACTGTATTGGTGTTTTTCTTTCTGGCTTACTTCACTCCGTATAATTGGCTCCAGTTTCATCCACCTCATTAGAACTGATTTAAATGTATTCTTTTTAACGGCTGAGTAATACTCCACTGTGTATATATACCATAGCTTTCATATCCATTCGTCTACTGCTGGACATCTTGCTTTCATATCCTGGCTATTATAAACAGTGCTGCGATGAACATTGGGGTACACATGTCTCTTTCACTTCTGGTTTCCTCAGTGTGTATGCCCAGCAGTGGGATTGCTGGGTCATAAGGCAGTTTTATTTCCAGTTTTTGAAGGCATCTCCACACTGTTCTCCATAGTGGCTGTACTAGTTTGCATTCCCACCAACAGTGTAAGAGGGTTACCTTTCTTCACACCCTCTCCAGCATTTATTGCTTGTAGACTTTTGGATAGCAGCCATTCTGACTGGCGTGAAATGGTACCTCATTGTGGTTTTGATTTGCATTTCTCTGATAATGAGTGATGTTGAGCATCTTTTCATGTGTTTGTTAGCCATCTGTATGTCTTCTTTGGAGAAATGCCTATTTAGTTCTTTGGCCCATTTTTTGATTGGGTTGTTTATTTTTCTGGAATTGAGCTGCATAAGTTGCTTGTATATTTTTGAGATTAGTTGTTTGTCAGTTGCTTCATTTGCTATTATTTTCTCAAGCTGGTTTTAGAAAAGGCAGAGGAACCAGAGATCATATTGCCAACATCTGCTGGATCATGGAAAAAGCAAGAGAGTTCCAAAAAAAATCTATTTCTGCTTTATTGACTATGCCAAAGCCTTTGACTGTGTGGATCACAATAAACTGTGCAAAATTCTTCAAGAGATGGGAATACCAGACCACCTGACCTGCCTCTTGAGAAACCTAGATGCAGGCCAGGAAGCAACAGTTAGAACTAGACATGGAACAACAGACTGGTTCCAAATAGGAAAAGGAGTACGTCAAGGCTGTATATTGTCACCCTCTTATTTAACTTACATGCAGAGTACATCATGAGAAACTCTGGGCTGGAGGAAGCACAAGCTGGAATCAAGATTGCCAGGAGAAATATCAATAACCTCAGGTATGCAGATGACACCACCCTTATGGCAGAAAGTGAAGAGAAACTAAAAAGCCTCTTGATGAAAGTGAAAGTGGAGAGTGAAAAAGCTGGCTTAAAGCTCAACATTCAGAAAACTAAGATCATGGCATCTGGTCCCATCACTTCATGGGAAATAGATGGGGATACAGTGGAAACAGTGGCAGACTTTATTTTTCTGGGTTCCAAAATCACTGCAGATGGTGATTGCAGCCATGAAATTAAAAGATGCTTACTCCTTGGAAGAAAAGTTATGACCAACCTAGATAGCATATTCAAAAGCAGAGACATTACTTTGCCAACAAAGGTCCATCTAGTCAAGGCTATGGTTTTTCCAGTGGTCATGTATGGATGTGAGAGTTGGACTGTGAAGAAAGCTGAGTGCTAAAGAATTGATGCTTTTGAACTGTGGTGTTGGAGAAGACTCTTGAGAGTCCCTTGGACTGCAAGGAGATCCAACCAGTCCATTCTAAAGGAGATCAGTCCTGGGTATTCATTGGAAGGACTAATGCTAAAGCTGAAACTCCAGTACTTTGGCCACCTCATGTGAAGAGTTGACTCACTGGAAAGACTCTGATGCTGGGAGGGATTGGGGCAGGAGGAAAAGGGGATGACAGAGGATGAGATGGCTGGATGGCATCACCAACTCGATGGATATGAGTTTGAGTGAACTCCGGGAGTTGGTGATGGACAGGGAGGCCTGGCATGCTGTGATTCACAGGGTTGCAGAGTCGGACACAACTAAGCGACTGAACTGAACTGAACTGAACTGATTCTCACCTCTTCCTTCTACCTGCCACATTTTCTTACTGTCTCACAAAGCAGTTGGCATGTGCTCACTAAATGCAAATTCATTTACATAATTATTAGGAAGGAAAACTGTTTTCATAGGGAAAAAAATGAAATGTATTTCAAACTAAGCAGGAACTGACTGGTGTCTTATCTAATGCTATTACATGAGATTTGTTCACACTTATTGCTGCATATCATTAAGCTTTGTCTGTTCTTTCCTAGTAGAATGTTCTGGAACCCCGACAGGTTGGTAGAAATAAGAAGCCATTGGTTGAAAAACATTTTCATCACCATCCAGATCTCTGCCCCTTTCCTCCTCATAGAGTCCTATGACTTTGGTGTCTGTCAGGAAGCTTTCCTCATTCCACACTGGCCATCTCTGGTGTCTTTAGATCCCCGAACCAGAGAGCCATTTAGCAGAGGAGTTTTTTGTTTTTTAATTAATTTATTTTGGGCTGTACTGGGTCTTTGTTGCTGTGTGTGGGCTTTCTCTGGTTGCTACGAGTGGGGGTCATTCTCTAGTTGCAGTGCACGGGTTTCTCATTGTGGCGGCTTCTCTTCTTATGAAGCACAGGCTCTAGGGTGCTCAGGCTTCAGCAGCATGTGGTTTCAGTAGCTGCAGCTCCCAGGCACAGGCTCAGTAGTTGTGGCGCACAGGCTTAGTTGCTCCTTGACATGTGGGATCTTCCCAGACCAGGGATCAAACCTGTGTGTCCTGCATTGGCAGATGGATTCTTTACCACTGGACCAACAGGGAAGGCCCCAGCAGAGGAGTTTTGACTGGAGCTGGGATGCTTAGAGGTTGTTAATCAGATAGGTTGGGAAGATGTAGCCAGGACTGAGCAAGTAGAAGAAGGTGCTGCAGAAGAGAACTGAGAGAAGAAAGGAATGTGAGATTCAGTTCTCTGTAATATTGTTGGACTTAATATATACACACACAAAAAATATAATACACATATACACACAAAATTTTCTTTTTTAATTTAATTTTTTTAACTCCAAAAACATTTTGTTTTGGGGTATAGCTGTTTAACAATGTTGTGATAGTTTCAGGTGAACAGTGAAAGGACTCATACATGTATCCATTTTCCCCGAAAGCCCCCTCCTATCCAGGCTGTCACATAACATTGAGCAGGGTTCCCTGAGCTGTAAGGTAGGTCTTGGTTGGTGATCCATTGCATGCAACATTTTTCTCTGAGAATATAAAATTGACCCTACAAATCAGCTATGGACTCTCAACTAGAGTTTGGCAAAAAAGGAAGAAAGAAAGAACGGAGAGAGTGAGGGAAGGAAGGAAGGAAGGCTGGCTGTGTCCGTTCCAAGAGATCACCTCAGCCTTTCTTCTAATTTTTTTTCCTTTAATTTTCATGAACATGAGAACAAGTTTCCTTATTTTAAAATGTAACAAAACATAGATTTGCATAATTGAAACATTTCTGAAAGTGTAATTTAGAATTTGGCAGGACGTAGACTTCACGGAGGGGCGAAACTTTATCATTGCAATTTTTATATCTTAAAGACCGCATGGTGAAGTATTGCCTGTCATTTCAAAAACTGTTTTCTTAAGGAGAATTTTTAGCTAAAGACATTGCTTTTCTTTTTCTTTTTTAAAAGACATGGATAGCATTAAACATCATTATTATATTACTGAGTTTGAAAGATAAAAGAATTAAATAATTAGAACTGCCATTATCATAGTCAAATTATATTTTCTGAAGTTTAAAAATTCAACCTGTATGTTCTTGGTATATTCTAGTTGATCATAAGTGGGTGGCGTTTTTGGCAGAACTTCAGTACTTTGTTTATAGAACTTCTGTACTTCGTTTATAGGTAAACGTCACATTCTGTTAATCCCCACCAGTGACTAACTCCTCACATATGACAATGGAGACTTCTAAACAGACATAGGGCTTGTATTATAAATTATAAAGTAAATTAAGTTATTTTGAAATTTGCTTTTGAAACGTTTCCAAAGCAGGACTACAAATGCCTCATGTCAGTTTGTTTAAGAAATAAGGCTTCAGTTTGCAGTATTATTCAGAAAAAAGAAAAATGGTAAGGATACTTTAAATCTGATACTAGCCAGGGCTAGAGTTCTGCCTTAACTGATAGATTGACTCATTATCTTTTGTAGCATGATACTAAGCAAGGATTCCAAAATATGCAATATTGTTGGAGATAAAATATCTGTAAATCTGTATGTACTCTGCATGCTTGCAGAAGGAAATGGCAATCCACTCCAGTGTTCTTGCCTGGAGAATCCCAGGGACGGGGGAGCCTGCTGGGCTGCCGTCTATGGGGTTGCACAGAGTCGGACACGACTGAAGCGACTTACCAGCAGCAGCAGCAGCAGCCCAACTCTTTGCCACCTCATGGACTGTAGCCCGCCAGGTTCCCCTGTCTGTGGAATTTCCTTGCAAGAATACTGAAGTGGGTTGCCATTCCCTTCTCCAAGGGAGCTTCCCGCCTCAGGGATCGAATTCATCTCCCGCATCTCCTGCATCGGCAGGTGGATTTTTTTTTTACCTCTGATCTATCTGGGGAGTATAAATCTGTATAGTCTCCGTCAAAGCTGGCCTGTAAGCATTCTCAGTCATTACTTTGGGAGAAATTTTGGTGGGAGTTGTGGGGAGAACCGTGGGCCAGACCCCATATTTGCTGGCTACAGGCTTCATTATGGCCACCTACAGGTCTTTTGACTTTCTCTAATGTTGCTTGTGGAATTTTTCCCATGGTTTGGCAATGGAAAACCTCTTTGAAACTGAAATATTGACTAGAAAATGTGAGTAGGAGTAAAGTGAAAACTGAGTATAATTTACAGCATAAAAAAGTCCCACCTAAAAGGTATGCAGAATGGCAACGTTGAATAGGAACTTCAAGTATTTGGGCATAAATCTTCCCTGTGTTGTGTGCTAAGTTGCTTCAGTTGTGTCTGACTCTTTCTGATGCCATGGTCTGTAGCCCGCCAGGCTCTTCTGTCCATGGAATTCTCTAGGCAAGAATACTGGAGTGGGTTGCCATGTACTCCTTCAGGGGATCTTCCTGACCCAAGGATCGAACCCGAGTCTCTTATGTCTCCTGCATTGACAGGTTCCTTACCACTAGCGTTACCTGGGAAGCTCAGATCTTCCCTAGGCAAGTAGATAACTGAAAATAATTATAATTATTTTATTTGCTTTAGATAGACTTATCCTTTTACAAAGCAACTTAACAAAAACCTATTTAGTGCTTTTTAGTAATAATAACAAAGCCATACTCTGTAGTGGTAAAGTCTTAAAGTCAGAAAACATGGCTTTGCAATCTGATATTCATGGGCCAGGTGACTTTGGAAATGCAGTTTTGATCCATCCACATCTTTCTTTCCTATAAAATAGAATTAACCATGCTTGCCCTGCATGCCTCACCTAGTTTTCTTGAAAAGCAGATCAGGTAATAAATATCATTATTTTGTTTTATATTGGTATAAATTTTATATAGTTGACATAGAACATTAAATTAACTTCAGGTGTATAGCATAATGATTCAATATTTGTCTTTACTGGAAAATGATCACCACGATAAACTTGGTTATCCATCATCACATTATTTGCTATTTTGAAGCAACGGCTTTAAATGAAAGTATGGGATTATTATGGTTTTAGTTCCTAACATTCATAATATAAATGGAAGGGTCTGTTTCTGATTAACCTACTTCGTTCATCAATATAAAATTAATTTCCCCACATTTAGTGGATTTAATAAAACATTTTAATAATAGAGTTATGAGTTTAGCTTTGACCCCTCATACATCTTAATGTCCTGAAGGAATTATAAACTTAATATTTGTTTTCACAGTTGGGTAACACAAAGTTATTGATTGCTGTTTAGGTACTTACTGGCCACTGAGTAGTAGATCTCAGCAATTGCTGTGTGTTAGTCGCTCAGTTGAGTCCGACTCCTTGTGACCCCTTGGGCAGTAGCCCACCAGGCTCCTCTGTCCATGAGATTTCCCAGGCAAGAATAATGGAGTGGGTAACCATTCCCTTCTCCAGGGGATTTTCCTGACCCTGGGATTGAATCCGGGTCTCCTGCATTGCAGGCAGATTCTTTACCTTCTGAGCCACCAGTGGCTACCTGGCATAATAAATCTTCCTGCTCTGGAAAACTACCATCAGTTGTCCCCTCTGTTTGGCTAAGTCCTGTCTTTTAGGGACCCTTGGACGCATTACTTTGTCTGTGCTCCTGTGATATTTAAGTCACACTTGTTAAAATATAGATTCCTGGCCATTTTGCCTATGTGACCTTGGGATTGTACTTGTCTAAAAAGATCTCCAGATGCTACGATGTATACTGATGATGTATACTAATGCTTCCACATTACTATTTCTTGGCTGCTAAATTCTCAGTGTCTGACAAATAAGTGAGGATAATGAAATCTTCTAAATTTTATATAAGGAAAACTCAAGGGAGTTGGACAGCAAGGAGATCAAGCCAGTCAATCCTAAAGGAAATCAATCCTGAATATTCATTGGAAAGACTGATGATGAAGCTCTAATACTTTGGTCACCTGATGCCAACTCATTGGAAAAGACCTCGATGCTGGGAAAGATTGAGAGCAGGAAGAGAATGGGGCAACAGAGGATGAGATGGTTGGATGGCATAACTGACTCAACAGACATGGGTTTGAGCAAACTCTGGAGACAGTGAAGGGCAGGGAAGTCTGGTGTGCTGCAGTCCATGGGTTTGGAAAGAGTCAGACACATCTTGGTGATTGAACAGCAAGAGGGGGGAAAACCTTTATCATGCCCTAAGATAATCATATGCACTTTCATTTTAGATTTTTTTTGCCAACAGCTGTGACTAGCTTTTTGTTGTTGTTGTTGTTGTTCTATCTATGATAGGCAGCATTATTTTTGCAAAAAAAAAATTAATAAAACCTGGAGATGCGAAGATGAGTTTTAAAGATTTCAACTTCTTTCCCACCTTTCTCCCAACCAAGGCCTGTGAATGTCAGCTAAAAAATTTTTAGTATCTGTGTGGCACAAGAGTGTTGTGTAGCCAACCGTAACGGACATTGGTTGGGCTCAACCTCCAGCTGAAAGAAATGGTTGAAATTTTTCATCTGACTATTGACCATTTGGGAGTGCTTTCACTGACATTAGTGACACTGTATAACTTGATTTCCTGCTTTTTACATGATTTATCCAACCTGTTAGTCTAGAGATCCTGATAATGTCTAGACTTCAGAGGAATTTGGAAGATTTGACTTTGTTTTTTTTTAGCTATCCAAAAGAAGAGTTAATGTATGATAGAATATTAGGGGAAAAGGACATCTATTGTTCTCAGAAATAGCAAACTTTGGTAGGTACATGAGATCAAGGAAAGAAAATCTTCAAACCTTTGAAGCCAGAGTAGACTGTTCTACAACTGTGTTCTTAATGTGTTTTCCAGCAGGATCAGGACACAGGGAGCTTATCAAAAATGCAGATTTTCAGGCTTCACCTCAGATGGACTGAATCAGAAACCCAGACACACGTGGGTCCAGCAGTTTGTGCATTAATAGGCCCTCCAGATGGTTTGTATGGGTACTAGAGATTGAGAACCACTGCTCTGAAGCATTGTTTATGAGCCCCACCATGCAGGCCAACTATGCATTCTTTCAACATTCCTAATGTAAAACCTGATGGTTTATTTCCATGGATCTAGATCAGCCCTTCTGGCCCAGGCCTTCTCAGTAGCTGCCATTCTCCACCAGCATGATGCTGAAGCAACAAGTTAGACAACTCTGCCTGTCCTTTCTCTTCAGTAGGAGAACTGTCCTTTATGATACATGTAGGGCAAACTGGAATATTTTTCAGAATAATCCTGATCAGCTTATCTCTAGCTAAAATTCACCAGATCAACTACCTGTTAATATCTTGTTAGAATCTTTGATGGTTTCCTTAGAGCTAGGTAAGTGGTTCAGATGGTAAAGAATCTGCCTGCAATGCAGGAGACCTGGGTTCGATCCTTAGATTGGGAAGATCTCCTGGAAAAGGGAATGGCTTCTTGCCCTAGTATACTTGCCTGGACAGATGAGCCTGGTGAGTTATAGTCCATGGGGTCGCAAAGAGTCGGACACCACTGAAGCAATTAACTTTCTGCTTTCTGCTCCTAATTGCCATACCTGTACTGTTCGTAGCTGCCTGTGTATATGGGGCAGATCCTGGATTTGCTGGCATTCCAGGGCCTTCTGTAGACAGGGCTGGCTTTGACAGTGATGTTCTCAGAACCATTTGGAGACTCGACTTAGAGCTTTTAGCTCACATCAAATTGCTACTTAGAATGGGTAATAACTAGGCTGTACTTACACACACAGTTATGCACAGAAGGAGAACAGACAAGTTTTGGGAAATCCGGGATGCTTACAGAATAGGAGCTGTGGCTCCACGCACCTTTCAAGGTTTCTTGACTTTTTTTTTTTTTTAATTCCTCCAATAGCTGACTGTCTCTATGCTGACCTGCTTCTCCACCTGTCTCTCTTAACAGAGCCCCTACACCTGTAATTTGAAAAAGTTAAGCATCTCAGACTTTAGAGCTAAGTATGCTGTCAGAGCGTTGGCTTTACTTCCAACAGCCTCAACAAAGGATTTCTGAGAAAAAATGGGGAAAAAGCTTTCCTAAACATCCTAGCATTTAGGGGAGGAAAAAAAAAAACCTCAAAACACTTAGCATCATTTCCTATGTTTACATTTTTGTTCCTCTACTCCTTAGGTGTTTCAGCTTGGCTCAATAGCTTTTCTGACCCTTAGTTTCATCACCTTAAAGTGGGATCATAATACCTATTTTATGGGGTTATTTTATGTGCTAGATGTAATTAAACAGGAGAATGTACATAAGTTGATGTTTAAAAGATGGTAACTATCTTTTGTTATTCATTGTTATTTTTCAGACTTGATGTTGGGAGTAGAAGATTTAATTTATTTGCAATGTAGAAATGCTCAGAAAGTGGTTTTTAAAATAGAAATATATCCTTTTTAACAGTTTGACATTGAAGTGAATTATCAAAAAGATGTTTTGAAATCATCTCCCCTAAAGGTCTTTAAAATAGGTCACATTGGAGGCGGAAGAGGCCAGCTTGTCTCTGATGACTCAACTCTAAGAATTCTTCCCCATTTTGAAATTTAGTGACTTTATCCCTGGCCTGATGGGCACATAGAAAATTGATTTAAGTGACACAGATGAAAGCAAAGAGATAACAGTTGTTCTCCATCGACTGATTTCTAAGTGTTTGGGAAGAGGTTTCTGTAGTTTTCTTTTAGAAGCAGCAGTAATGCTTTTAACTTCCACCCCCATCATCATCTTCCATCAGTTTCAAAACATTTTCTGTAGTAGCTATTAAGTTAATAGACATTGCAGCCTGTTAGACTTCCAGTTGGTAAACAATTTGTCCAGGAGAGAGGGGGCCAGGCCTGTGTAATTTCAAGTTAGTATATCCACTAAATGCACATGCAGTTTCCACTTTCACTGTGTTTGACTTCAACTTGTAAGGTAATTGGGAAAATTGAAAAGTCATATTTCTAGTAATGAAAAAAATCACTTTATTAAAATCTTTTTTCCCTTTATTCCTGCAGAAAAGCAGAGGGAACTGTGATATAATATATATTTGGAATTGGACTCCTTTAGGATACTGAACTCCCCAAACCCTAAGAATTTCCTAAATGCAGAGAGCAAGAAGGGTGCCCTTTGTTAGGTTAATGAAGTGACTTTTGGAAAGCACCCGGGGATGGCAGGTTGCCAAGGGGGCCAACCACGTGATTAGAGGGTGGGACCTTCTAGTCCCACCCCCTGACTTCCTGGGAGGAGAGAGGGGCTGGAGATTGAGTTCAATTGCCAGTGGCCAATGGTATGTCAATCATTCCTACCTAAGGAAGCCTCCATAAAAACCCACTCGGGCAGCCTCCAGAGAACTTCCAGGATAGTGAGCACGGGGAGGTGCTAGAAGAGCGATGCTGTCAGAGAGATGGAAGCTTCTCGCCTTTTCCCCGTGTGCCTAGTCTTGAGCATCTCTCTTACCTGGCTGTTCCTGAGTTATAGCCATTGTAAGAGACAGGTCAGCAGGTGAGTAGAATATTTATCTGAGTTCTGTGAGGTGCTCTAGCAGAATAACTGAGCTCGAGGAAGGGGTCTGGGGAACCTCTGTTTAGAGCTCTTCGGTCAGAAACACAGGTGTGCTCAGTCGCTCAATCAGGTCCGACTCTCTGTGACCCCATGGACTGCAGCCCACCAGGCTCC
Source organism: Oryx dammah (assembly GCF_014754425.2). Lineage (NCBI taxonomy): Eukaryota > Metazoa > Chordata > Mammalia > Artiodactyla > Bovidae > Oryx > Oryx dammah. The sequence continues at coordinate 23,434,978 of NW_024070206.1, forward strand.
TCTGTCCACGCAGTTTTCCCCGGCAAGAAAACTAGAGTGGGTAGTCATTTCCTACTCCAGGAGATCTTCCCACCTCAGGGATTGGACCCCTGTCTCCTGAATTGGTAGGTAGGTTCTTTATCTATCTTCCCATATGTGGGAAGCCCACGCATGACATGGACCCCTCCCTATAATGCCACATTAGTGAGATGTCGTTTCCTCATACAGTGAAAATGAAGTCGCTCAGTCATGTCTGAGTCTTTGCAACCCGTGGACTGTAGCCCACCAAGCTCCTCTGTCCATGGGATTCTTCAGGCAAGAATACTGGAGTGGGTTGCCATTTCCTTCTCCAGGGGATCTTCCCAACCAAGGGATCTCCCACATTCCAGGCAGACGCTTTAACCTCTGCACCACCAGGGAAGTCCGAGGCCTTTTCCAATTTAAATCATGATGTAATTAAAAACATATACTAAGCCAGAGTAATATTTTTAGCTAATAGTGTTTGTGTGGTAGTGAAATGTTTATTGATTAAGGAAAGAGGGAATCCATTGAGCTAGGAAAACATTCTCCAAACCATTGGAGAATGACAAATCTAAGAATTACCATTTGAGGGTGTGTACTGAACTTTCTTCTGCACTAGGGATCTCAGAGAAGAGAGGAGGTGACATATTGCCTGAGGAGGGTCATGACTTAATTAGAAGCTTAGGTGACAGCTTACAATTGTTTGAAGCAGGGTGTTGGTGGTGGAGGAGGGAGGGTGGGGGTCTTGTGAGTTTGAACCTTTAACCCATGGCACCAGGACTCCTTTCAGGTGGGGAGTTAGAATTGAGTTGATTGTAGGACAGTCAGCTGGTGTTGGCCAATTGCCTGGTATGGGGCAAATCCTACGTACACATTGGAATTAAGTGCAGAATCTTAGGGACAAATCAAAATGTGCAGAAATTGACATTGGATGTTGCCTGCTGTTGAAAACAAAAACAAAATTCAACTGAATTTCAAAGATCTTGCAGGTTCTATCCAACAATTTATGAATGGAGAAGCATCCAACTTGGCAGATGAAGTGGAGCTCCAAGGAGCTGTTCAGTGTGGCAGACTCAATAGGCCAAAGGGGGCAGGACTGAGGAAGTTATCCTGGGCAGAACGTGGGTTAGTTGTTGTATTTCTCCTTTAGAAGAAGGCAGGGCTCTATCAGGACAGTTTCCTAACAAGTGCTTATCAGGCTGCTGTGGATGGACTGCTTAAGAATTCCATTTCTGGGAGAGCTAGGGACCATAATTAAATCTCAGCTTGGTGACGTGGGACTTAGCGTAAATGACTGCATTTTAGGCCTGAAAATTGGAAGTGTTAGTCGCTCAGTCGTGTCTCACTCTCTGACCCCATGGACTGTAGCCCGCCAGGCTTCTCTGTTCATGGGATTCTCCAGGCAAATATACTGGAGTGGGTTGCTATGCTCTCCTCCAGGGGATCATCCTGACCCGGGGATTGAACTCAGGTCTCCTGCATTTCAGGCGGATTCTTTAACTATTGTCTTGCTACAAGTCCATGTGTTTCAAATGCTTAAACATAGGCGATTCTTTTGTTAGTGTTTGTTTCACATGAATGTGCCTTATCTCCCAGGATGATTTTATGTCCTGTGATTCTGAACACATAGTAAAGAGCTTGGAAATAAAATACTCACTGAATTTAAATTAATACTAGGTATACACTGACATTTCTAAAAAAGGTATGTGGCAGAAATCATACACCGGAATACACATACCATTAACTAATATGGGCCATATGCCCCATTCTCTGTTTAGCATTAATGCTTTAGAAAGTGACTAAATCTTAAAAGCACACACTAAATTAGAGTAACGTATTGATGACTGATCTGTAAAACAGCTTTATTCACTCATAAACTCTGCTTAATAGCTAAATAGTCCTGAGAAAGAGAGTAGGATTAAGAACTCTTTACTTAGAGCTGGTTAATTTAAATTTTAAATACCACCAGTTCCTAAAATGTGTTAAGATTGAGCTTTAAAAGATTTATCCTCATGTGTCTTAACGTTTTATTAACTAGAAATGTAATAATGAAATTGACCAATTTTGGCCCTCGTAATTCCAGATTTGTGATGGTTTCACTGCACTAAAAATTGTAGGATTTCTTTGATATTTATGAAAAAAGGACTTGTTATGCCTGTTAGTGTAGTTAAGAATAATGAACATATTTGAGAAAAAAAATACTTGGACTTTAAAATATTTCCTTAAAATATTCAAAAGGACACTGATAATTTCAACTGGATGTTATCTGTTCAAAGAAGATGAACATGTTTTCCAGGAAATATTTTGATGTAAATAAAGGGTGGCTTCTAAGAACTTATTAAGGAATCAAATTTGAAATTGTTATATAACATCAAGTGGCCTTTCTTAAGACAACTGCTAGCTCTGACTTTATCAATTACAGTTCACCAAAATCAGCCTCGTGGTGCCAAACTAAGGAAAGATAGCCATTTAATGACTGAGTCATGGTTATTAAGAAAACTACTACTTGTAATGATTACAAGGACTTGTTATACTTGTTATCTATTAGGTATTGTTCTAAGCACATTAAGGGATTTATTGTCTTCTTGAAATTACCCTATGGCGAATGCTTTACCATACCCATTTTATAGGTAACAGGTGGCTGGGAGAATTTCAGTGACCTGATTCAGTAATGTGGCTCGTTCAGTTCAGTTCAGTTGCTCAGTCGTGTCTGACTCTTTGAGACCCCATGAGTCGCAGCACGCCAGGCCTCCCTGTCCATCACCAACTCCGGAGTTCACTCAGTCTCACGTCCATCGAGTCAGTGATGCCATCCAGCCATCTCATCCTCTGTCATCCCCTTCTCCTCCTGCCCCCAATCCCTCCCAGCATCAGGATCTTTTCCAATGAGTCAACTCTTCACATGAGGTAGCCAAAGTCCTGGAGTTTCAGCTTTAGCATCATTCCTTCCAAAGAAATCCCAGGGCGGATCTCCTTCAGAATGGACTGGTTGGATCTCCTTGCAGTCCAAGGGACTCTCAAGAGTCTTCTCCAACACCACAGTTCAAAAGCATCAATTCTTCGGTGCTCAGCCTTCTTAGGCGTACTGGAATCAGACCTCAGGTGTATCTGGCTCTAGAACCCATGGTGGTCCTGTTTGGTCTGGTATAACCCAGAACCTTTCCCTGTTGTTTTCAGTTCTTCCCTTACTGTGAGGTGTCACAGCTGATACTCCAAATAGCTTTGAGAACAACCAGTACGAGTTATGCAGCACAGGTTTCAGAACACGTGTACACCGGTGGCGGATTCATGTTGATGTATGGCAAAACCAATACAATATTGTAAAGTAATTAGCCTCCAATTAAAATAAATTTATATTAAAAAAATACTGTGCAAAACCCAGCGAGGACCCCTTAATTCAGGGAACCTCCAGACCTGCCCTCCAGGCCACAGACCCCCTTCACCTGTCTAGAAAGTACTCCTCCTCCTCCTGACTCATGTCACAAGGAAGATGTTGGGTTTTCTCTCTGGTTCTTGTTTTTTGACTACTTAGCGTGAGTTCCTCCCTTCCCAAATGAACCAGCCAGATCGGTCTTGAAAGGGAAGGGCATTGGGCTTTCTCTTGAGGACATCCAATACCAATGCTTCTGTCCACTTCCTGGTAAGAGCTCTTGCTGGGCTTCCTCGATGGCTCAGCAGGTAAAGAATCCACCTGCAATCCAGGAGACCTGAGTTTGATCCCTTCCTGACCTTTCCAGGGTCAGGAAGATCTCCTGGAGGAAGAAATGGCAACCCACTCCAGTGTTCTTGCCTGAAAAAAATCCCAGGAACAGAAGATCCTGGCAGGCTATAGTCCATGGGGTCACAAAGGGTCGAACATGACTGAGCATGCATGCACGCAAGAATCTTCTTTACTCTCTCTGGGGCCTCAGAGTAATAGAACATCATTAACTAAGAATAACACAATCTCCTTATATGCCTTTGCTGCTTTGGAGAAATTCTTTGTCTTCACCATCATGAAGTTCGCTTGCTCTACAAGGGCTCTGATCCCTGCCCTTGGGGTGGTGCTGGTATTCCTTGCTGGGTTTCCTGGTGGTCTTAGCTTTGAAGATAATGGACCATTCTTGGCATTTCTTTGTATCTTTGCAGAGCAGACTTTGGATGTAGAAGCTTCCTCAGTTTGCTCTCTTCTTTCCTTTACTCGGTTTTCTAGAACTTGGAATCAAGTGTTAACTTTTTATTTCTTATTACTGAGTAATAGAAGCAAAAATCGACCCCATGGACTATATATAGCCCGCCAGGCTCCTCTGTCCATGGGATTTTTTAAGCAAGAATACTGGAGTGAATTGTCATTTCCTCTTGCAGGGGATCTTCCAGACCCTGGGATTGAACCTGGGTTTCCTGCATCGCAGGCAGGTTCTTTATCTGCTGAGCATTGGGAAAGCCCAAAAATCACCTAGAAGAGACTAATTCAACATTGTTTGCATGTTTATTTACAGGTAGTTCCTCGAGCTCCCTCCTTGCCTGAAACTCCTGGGGTGGAAACTTGCATTCGTGTATTTCAGTTAAGCTCAGGGTGGCTTCTCCATATGATAGTGTCACGTGATGTGCGTTTCTTGGGTCAGAGAGATCCTGAATTACCCTCAGTCAAAGTGTTGATCGCTCAATCGTGTCTGACTCTTTTGTGGCCCCCAAGAACTTTGGCCTGCCAGGCTCCTCTGTCCATGGGATTCTCCAGGCAGAAATACTGGAGTGGGTTGCCATTTCCTTCTCCAGGGGATCTTCCCAACCCAGGGGTCTAACCCAAGTCTCCTGCGTTAGAGGCAGATTCTTTACCATCTGAGTCATCAGAGAAGCCTGAATTGCCCTCAGAGCCTGTCACTTTTCCAGTGGTGTGGAGTCAGAAAGCATGCAATCGTGAATTTGTCTTTACTCCAGAGTTTAAAAACATTACGTAAATTGCAGCTCACACATTCAGTGTTAGCAGGGCAATTGACTCTGAAGTGTTTTTGTCTTCCTTTCTGGTGATATGAAAAGACACTGTACATGGTGCTTTCTCGCCTGTAAATTAGGAGTTTTTAAATTCAGTGTGTATTGACTTCAGCAGTTTGTTATACACTCTTCTAGTATTCATATCACTGGGTTGTAAAAAATGCTATTTGGTCCTCAAAATACACACTGTATCTGTCTATATTTACTACTGTGTCTTTCTAATTTACCTTTTCATCTTTTCTGCATCTGTTTCCATCCCTACTTTTAATTAATGGCAGATATAAAGAGACCCTGCTGTATGCCCAGTAGATTTACTAGGTTAAGAAATCGTCAATATCTGGCTGGAAGTGAATTCTCTCACTGAGATAGATATTGCTATTTAAAAATAATGATTTTTAAACTGAAACCAAAATCTTTATTTTAAACTTGCTGCTTGATTCTGAATGAGTTTGTCTCAATTTCTTTAAATCTAAAAGGCTGCAACACTTACTGCCCTAATTTTTTTTTAGAGATACTAACAGCAATATAAAAAGAAAAAAAGATTAAATAGAAGTAAGTGCTTATTTGGAATTTTCTTTTTATTTTATATGCTGATAGGGAAAAATGTGGGTTCAGATAAGGAATGCCAAATGCAGTATGCTGTCTCTTTTACAAGTATTTTGCATTGGAACATTAAATTTTACATAATTCAAATGAAAGACTGAAAATCAGACTGGAAACTTAACATTGACACTTCTCGGTAAATAAATAGAACTCTTCCTTCTTTCATTTGATACTATTTAATAGTATTCCTTGACTATTTTGAGGAAGATTTAATTTCTAACTAATGACTTATTTCATCATGTGTGTGTGTGCATACTCATTTGCTTCAGTCATGTTTGACTCTGCAGCTATATGAGCCTGCCGGGCTCCTCTGTCCATGGGTTCTCCAGGCAAGAATATTGGAGTGGGTTGCCATACCACCCTCCAGGGTTATTTCAGCATAGCTGGGCCTAATGAAGATATTCCCCATGTGTATCTCTTGTTCATTTCCTGGAACCAAAGGCTCTTTATCCTCAGCACATGAAGACTGAAACCCACATAAAGCAATTTCTGAAATCCTTGAAGAGAAAAGACATCTTAAAATGTCACTATTGACATCAGAGAACCTTGGTAACTTCTAAGATCATTAAAATCTTGATTTCTAAAAATATATTTGTTCCCACCTGCTTAAAATCATCTGACTCAGTGAGAGGAATTTGTATTTCAAAGGAATATTTTAACAGTCAAGCTGAAAATTTTCATTTAAGAGCTGCACTTTTATGAATAATTAAGCTAATTCTTTCAAAAAGCAGTGCCCAGCCTGGTGCTCTGTAATGACCTAGAGGGGTAGGATTGGGGATCGGGGGGTGGGGTGGTGGAGGTCGGAGGGAGGCTCAAGGGGGACTGGGTGTATGTATGCATATGACTGACTCACATTGTTGTGCAGCAGAAACTGGCACAACATTGTGGAGCAATTGTCCTTCAATTTAAAAATTGAAAAAAAGCATTTAAAGCCAGAGATGTGAGAGCTTTCCTTTGGGGGGATTTTTCTCTCCAGTTCTTCTCCAAGAGAATCTTTCCATTTATACATGCATTTTTCTGTGCTGTTGCTCGATTGATTAGATGTTGTCTTATGTAGGTGGAAGTCTGCTGCTGCTGCTGAGTCGCTTCAGTCGTGTCCAACTCTATGCGACCCCATAGACGGCAGCCCACCAGGCTCCCCCCTCCCTGGGATTCTCCAGGCAAGAACACTGGAGTGGGTTGCCATTTCCTTCTCCGAGATGGAAGTCAGTTCTTTTCAAAATGCCAGTGAAATAATGGGTGAAGAAAAAGGAAATATTTAAATTCTTATCTCACACCTTCAATAGCTCATTGTTTCTTCTTCATTAAGAACAGTAGACATCTGATGATACTTACTAAAATTTCAATAGTTTATACCAACAGCAAAATCCATGACATCTAGTAAAATACTTGTGAGGTTCAAAGGACCCCTCATAGTCTTTACGGTGACTTCTTTTTTCTGATTTTTTTCTACATATGTAGAAACTTTCTTGTCTTATTACCATATTCAGCCACATAGCTATTTTTGTATTCATTTATTCAATAAACACTTATTGCGTGCCTTCTATGTATTGGTTTAGGGCTTGGAGATTTAAGAGTGAGTGAAAAATCGTGTTTACCCTTAGTTGATAAGTTAGCAAGAGAGAGACACAGACACATGCAGACAAATATGTAATTACAAATGGTGTCACTAAGTAAACTGTGAATTGAGATAAAGAATAAGGAGGGGAGGAGTTTAAATATGTTGGCCAAGGAAGACCTTGAAGGAAATCCCATTTGAGATGGGAGTCTAGATGATGAGAGTCAACCACATGTATAATTGGAGGCAGTGTGCATTCCAGGTACGTGCAAATATGTGCAAAAGTCTTTGGGTGAAAAAGAAATCATCATATTCAGGAAATGGGAGGGAAGACTGTATGGCTGAAGCAGAGAGAGAAGGATGTGGGGTAAGATAGAAGTTTATAATTCAAGAGAATCTTTCCATTTACAAAAGGGCATTTTCATGGGCTGTTGCTTAATTGTTTAGATGTTGTCTTATGTAGATTAAAGCAAGTTCTTGTTGAAATGCCAGTGAACTAGCAAATAAAGAAAAAGGAAATTTTTGAATTATCTCACACCTTCACTAGTTCCTTGTTTCCTCCTGACTAACAGTAGACAGTGGTCTCTACATAGGCAAATAAATAGGCGTCTAGGCATAGTTTTCCAAGGTCATAGTAAGAAATTAGGATTTTAAATGCAAAGGGAAATCACCAGAATTGTTCAGGCATGTGAATGACAAAACCTAATTGCTCCCTTAAGATTTTTTTCTGCTAACTTTTAGAAACTCCACTGATAGGAGTTAGATTTGGCAGTCATCTTGGGGTCTAAGTAGTAAGAGGTGATGAATATCTGGTTCAAGGTGGTAGCAGAGGACATGCAAAAAAGTAAATCCATGCCTTCATGTTTAGAGCTTGCGTGGGCATGGCTTGCTGATGGATTATGGGGGGAGGGGGATGAGGGAGGAGGAGGAGGAAACAAGGGCAACTTTTGTTTCTGTTCTCACAGTTCACCGCCAGGGCTTCATCCTGAGAAGGAGAAATTTGGAGCTGGAAGCAGGGAAGTCAGGATTCCAGTGTTTTATCTGGATCAGTCTAAGTTTGAAATGACCTTGAAATACCAATGTTAAGATGCCAGATAGGCAGCTTGAAATGTCTTGACCTCAGCCCTGAGACTTGTTCTGGGGGGAATATAAGTGTGGAAATCCTAAAACATAAAGATGATATTTATCCATGGGCCTGGGCCAGATCACCTTAAACTGTACAGTTATTGTAGAGAGATGGGTAGATGATAACATTTCCTATCTTTTTTAAAGATTTTTTTTTTTTTAACATTTTTGGCTGTGCTGGATCTTTGTTGCTTTGTGTGGGCTTTCTCTAGTTACTGCGAGTGGTTACTGAGAGTAGTTACTAAGAGTGCAACTCTCAGTTGCAGTGTGTGCTTCTCATTGTGGTGGCTTCTCTTGTTTTGGAGCATGGGCTCTGGATGCTGGGACTTCAGTAGCTGTGGCACATTGGCTTAGTTGTTCTGTGACCTGTGGGATTTTCCCAGACCAGGGATCAAACCCATGCCCCTTGCATGGCAAAGTGGATTCTTAATCAGTGGACCACCAGGGAAGCCCTAAAATTGCCTGTCTTATATTAGCCTTTAAAATGTAAGCACAACAACAAAAACCTAGCTCTTTCCATACAGAATGTTGAAAATTTAGTTTTGGATCAGATAAAATAGGTTTGGTATCAAAGCAACACAGAGGTGTGGGATCATAGCCAGACTGCTTGTCCATTTCGGTGAACTGCTCGGGCAATATTCAGGAATTTCTCTGGCACCAGGGAAATAATTGTACTGCCTGAGAACATCTGTTTGTGGGAGCATCTCCCTTAACAAAGGCTATAATCTGACCATCTGAGCTGATATTTCTACTCCAGCAACTCTAAAGGTTGCCACTGATGGGGAAGACCAGTTTAAGTTGCAAGCCATCATCCCCAAGATGATGATGTGGGCTCTGTCCTGGTTTCTTCACTTGCCTTCAAGCTAAGGGGCTCTTCATCACTTAGTGCCATAGATGTCATCGGAAATAGGTGACAGCCCGCGATTGGTTGGGGCCAGTGTTACTCAGCATTCCTAGTTGCAAAGAAATAACCAGTGACTCCGCTCAAGAGGATGCTGTCATGGGAAAAGAAGGATCTTAACTAAACAAGGAATTAAGATCCTGGAAATGCAAGAAAGTCCACTGTGGTTCAAGTTGGCCAAAGAGGCAAAAGCGTGATGAAGAAAGCACATTTTTGAAGTGCATCCTCAGCAATTGGACTCTGTCATTTTCTTGTATGAAAGGAGGATGGGGCGAGTACCCTACATCTCCCCAATTACAGAAGTCTCCTGCCCAGGACTGTTGAGAAACAAGTGCCTGCATTTTAGAAAGAGATCTCGGGAAAACTCAGCTTCCCTAGGAAGTACTTTGTTTTGTAGCCTCAACGGGTATGCTTTCCTTGAAGATGATGTATATCTAGTTTATTTTATTTTTAAAAAAAATTTCTTTATTTGGCTGGGCTGGGTCTTATAACATCTTCATTGCATCACGTGGGACCTTTTGTTATCGTGCATGGACTCTAGTTGTGGCATGCTGGCTCAGTAATTGTGGCATGGGGGATCTTAGTTCTCCAACCAGGAATTGAACCCGTGTCCCTGCATTGCAAGGCAGATTCTTAACCACTGGAACACCAGGGAAATCCCATTGTATATCTAGTTTAAAGCAAGCTGCTACACATATTTGACTTTTCTAACTCTATCGACAGGAGTAGGCTAAATTAAGATGTTCAGTTGCTTAGTTGTGTCCAACTCTTTGCAACCCCATGTACTGCAGCATGCCAGGCTTCCCTGTCCTTCACAGTTGAGGCAATAAATAATGTTTATGATTGAAGTGCTGTAAGCTGTGTTGGACAGCTTACAGTCCTGCACCAAGCTCCCGGGATGTGTGTGGAATAATGGGGCTGGCCCAATGGTGAGCACTCCAGGTACAGGTCAGAGGAAAAAGAAAACAAAGAGGAACTATAGAGGTCTAAGAGAAGACAGGCTCAAAGGGAACAAATGCACCCACACATGCATGTTTAGAGCAGTATTAGTCATAATTGCAAAACTTAGAAGTAACCAAGGTCATCTTTAGTAGGTGAATGGATAAATAAACTGTGGTACATTCAGACTATGGAATAATATTTTGTACTGAGAAAAAGCTATCAAACCATAAAAAGATACAGAAGATACTTGAATGCGTATTACTCTATAAAAGCTATTTTGAAAAGAAATCTACTGTATGATTCCAATTATACAACATTCTGGAAAAGGCATAACCATAGGGACAGAAGATGAATGGTTACCAGGGGTTTAGCAGGGTGGGAGAGATGAGATAAATAGGTGGAACATGGGATTTTTAGGGCAATGAAGTATTATTAATAGATATGATACAGTATGATATACAGTTCAGGAATGTTCAGTACTTTCAAATTTGTACACTCAATCCCCAAGAATTTTTCATCTTGCAAAACTGAAATTTGGTCCCTATTGTTTAGTTGCTAAAATTGTGTCTCTTTGCCACTCCATGGACTGCAGCACGGGAGGCTTCCCTGTTCTTCACTATCTCCCAGACTTTTCTCAAACTCATGTCCATTGAGTCAATGATTTCATCCAGCCATCTCATCCTCTGCTGTCCTCCTCTCCCCCTGGCCCCAATCTTTCCCAGCATCAGGGTCTTTTCCAGTAAGTCAGTTCTTCACATCAGGTGGCTAGAGTATTGGAGCTTCAGCTTCAGCAGCAGTCCACCCAATGAATATTCAGGGTTGATTTCCTTGAGGATTGACTGGTTTGATCTCTCCTTGTCCAAGGGACTCTCAAGAGTCGTCTCCAGCACCACAGTACAAAAACATCAGTTCTTTAGCACTCAGCCTTCTTCATGGTCCAGTTCTCACATCATGCATGACTCTTGGAACAACAACAAATCTGCATTTCCCTGTCTCGTTGGCCCTTGGGAAACAGCACTCTGTTCTGTTTCTGTGAATTTGATTATACCAGGTACCTGTATCAGTGGAATCATACAATACTTGGCCTTTTGTGACTGGCCTATCTCACTTAGCATAATGTTCTCTAGGTGCATCCATGTTGTAGCATGTATAAGAATTTTTAAGGCTAAATCATATTCCATTGTGTGCTACACCATGTTTTTTTTATCCATTCATCTGTTGGTAGATACATAGGTTTCTTCCACCATTTGGCTACTGTGAATAATGCAGCTATGAATGTGGGTATACAAATAATCTCTTTGAGATCCAGCTTTCAGTTTTTCTGGGTATACACCCCAAAGTGGAATTACTGTATATGGGCTTCCCAGGTGGCACTAGTGGTAAGGAACCCACCTGCAATGCAGGAGACATGAGATGTGAGTTTGATCCCTTGATCAGGAAGATCCCCTGGAAGAGGAAATGGCAACCTACTCCAGTATTCTTGCCTGGAGAATCCCGTGGACAGAGGAGCCTCCTGGGCTACAGTCCATAGGGTTGCAAAGAGTCAGACACAGCTGAGGCAACTTAGCACATACACATAGCACACGTGATAATTTTTAAATTTTTGAAGAGCTGCAATACTGTTTGTTGTATTGACTGCACATTCCTACCAACAGTGCATCAGGGTGATAATTTCTCTACTTCCTTGCCAATGCTTATTTGTAATAAACATTTTAAATAGTAAATATCCTGATGGGGTGAAGTGACATCTCAGAGAGATACATTTTTTAAAAATATAAATTTATATTAACTGGAGGCTAATTACTTTACAATATTGTATTGGTTTTTCCATACATCAACATGAATCCACCGCGGGTATACACGTGTTCCTCATCCTGAACCCCCCTCTTACCTCCCTCCCCGTACCATCCCTCTGGGTCATCCCAGTGCACCAGCCCCAAGCATCCTGTATCCTGCATCGAACCTGGACTGGCGATTCATTTCTTATATGATACTATACATGTTTCAATGCCATTCTCCCAAATCATCCCCCCCCCACCTCTCCCACAGAGTCCAAAAGACTGTTCTATACATCTGTGTCTCTTTTGCTGTCTTGCATACAGGGTTATCGTTACCATCTTTCTAAATTCCATATATATGTGTATATATTAGTATACTGTACTGGTGTTTTTCTTTCTGGCTTACTTCACCCTGTATAATCGGCTCCAGTTTCATCCACCTCATTAGAACGGATTCAAATGTATTCTTTTTAATGGCTGAGTAATACTCCATTGTGTATATGTACCACAGCTTTCTTATCCATTCATCTGCTGATGGACATCTAGGTTGCTTCCATGTCCTGGCTATTATAAACAGTGCTGTGATGAACATTGGGGTACACGTGTCTCTTTCAATTCTGGTTTCCTCAGTGTATATGCCCCATAGTGGAATTGCTGGGTCATAATGCAGTTCTATTTCCAGTTTTTGAAGGCATCTCCACACTGTTCTCCATAGTGGCTGTACTAGTTTGCATTCCCACCAACAGTGTAAGAGGGTTCCCTTTTCTCCACACCCTCTCCAGCATTTATTGCTTGTAGACTTGGATCGCAGCCATTCTGACTGGTGTGAAATGGTACCTCATTGTGGTTTTGATTTGCATTTCTCTGATAATGAGTGATGTTGAGCATCTTTTCATGTGTTTGTTAGCCATCTGTATGTCTTCTTTGGAGAAATGCCTATTTAGTTCTTTGGCCCATTTTTTGATTGGGTTGTTTATTTTTCTGGAATTGAGCTGCATAAGTTGCTTGTATATTTTTGAGATTAGTTGTTTGTCAGTTGCTTCATTTGCTATTATTTTCTCCCATTCAGAAGGCTGTCTTTTCACCTTGCTTATAGTTTCCTTTGTTGTGCAGAAGCTTTTAATTTTAATTAGGTCCCATTTGTTTATTTTTGTTCTTATTTCCAATATTTCCTTCCTGGGAGGTGGGTCATAGAGGATCCTGCTGTGATTTATGTCAGAGTTTTGCCTATGTTCTCCTCTAGGAGTTTTATAGTTTCTGGTCTTACATTTAGATCTTTAATCCATTTTGAGTTTATTTTTGTGTATGGTGTTAGAAAGTGTTCTAGTTTCATTCTTTTACAAGTGGTTGACCAGTTTTCCCAGCACCACCTGTTAAAGAGATTGTCTTTTCTCCATTGTATATTCTTGCCTCCTTTGTCAAAGATAAGGTGTCCATAGGTGTGTGGATTTCTCTAGACTTTCTGTTTTGTTCCATTGATCTATATTTCTGTCTTTGTGCCAGTACCATACTGTCTTGATGACTGTGGCTTTGTAATAGAGCCTGAAGTCAGGCAGGTTGATTCCTCCAGTTCCATTCTTCTTTCTCAAGATTGCTTTGGCTATTGGAGGTTTTTTGTATTTACATACAAATTGTGAAATTATTTGTTCTAGCTCTGTGAAAAATACCGTTGGTAGCTTGATATGGATTGAATTGAATCTATAGATTGCTTTGGGTAGTATACTCATTTTCACTATGTTGATTCTTCCAATCCATGAACATCGTATATTAGAGAGATACATTTTTGAGGTAGTTTTGATATATGAAGTAATTTTCACTTTTTTATTGAAATATAGTTAACTTATTTCAGATATATGGTGAAGTGACTCAACTATATATGTATATACATATTCTTTTGCATTCTCTTCCATTATAGTCATCCCTGTGCTATACAGTAGGCACATGTAGGTTACCTATTTTATATAGAATGTATGTATATGTTAATCCCAAACTGCTAAGTTCTTTAATGGTTAAAATGTGTTTGGCTGCGGGTAACATGTAACTTCCTTTCAAATTCACTGAAACAAAAGTTTAAGTATTTTGAGGGAATCCCACATTACATTTTGGAGAATTTCTCCATTGAAAATCCCTATTTTGATGTATTATGCAGAGAATGGTCTATATTTCAGGGATAAGCTTTAAGAGATGCTCCTCTGAGGGAGCAGAATGGATTGCTGAGTTAGGAACATCAGAGTTCAAATCCCAGTTTTATCTATTATAAGCTGATTGACCCTCAAATAAATGCATTGGCTGCATCAGACCATGAAATATTACTCAGCAAGAGGTAATTTACAGTTATCCAACGTTTTAGCTAAAGATTTTCACCACTGTTGGTTATTTGCTGGGATTAATATTTTCATCTCTGGGCTCTGATTCAGCCACCCTTCCAGTGATACTTGTTAGCTGTCACTAGCTAGCAAGCATCCCCTCTGAAACATTCTGTCATCTTCCTGTAAGTTTCTGATATTATAATCATCATTCTGTTGTCTACTGCTCACAGGAATGAGTAGTCTTGGCCCTGTGTCCAAAGCTGTTGCCTTTTCTCATGAAAAATCATGATGTTTGGGGGAACCTCTTAGTTTTGTAGAATGCTGTTATTCCAGAGTGAGATGAGAATGAGGAAGAGGGGGAAATGGGAAGGTTAATTAAGGAAACTCTAGATACTAACGTGTGTCTTGTGCCACGTTCAAGAGATTGGACCTTCTATAGCGATTGAGTGGCTTAGTGGTAAGTATTGGGGCAAATGGTATGGAGGATGGATTGGAAATTAGCTACAAACATTAAGGTGAGTTTGCAGATTTTTGCAGTGTTGCAAGAGAGAAATGAGACTGGTTAACAGAATAACAGTGCTGCCATTACAAAATGGGATAGACAGGGTGAGGTGAAGTAGGTTAGGGAGAAAGAGAATTCTAGAATCAGTTCAGAGTTTCGGATCGGGGATAGTGAAGCTAATAACTGAGAAGATATTGAAGGAAAGAAAATGACTTTCATTTTGGATGTGAATCCCTGGAACAACCCTTCAGAGATGTATAGGAAGCAAGTGAGGGCGTAGTTTTGGAACCTGGGAGTATTTCACCTGGAGATTGAGAGCTGGGAGTCTTCTGTGAAGAGACACTGACAGGATCCATGGGGCTGGATGAGCTCACCTAGTGAGAGCTTGTAATTCAGGGACAGAGTCCTGTGGTCAGTAGCATCTCAGGGGTGGGCAAAGGCAGATGATGGAGAGAAATAAGGAGTGATGAAATACTGAAATGATGTCTGCATTTACTTTATTTAAAAAAAAGTTCTTCTATGTGGACCATTTTTAAAGTCTTTATTGAATTCATTACAGTATTGCTTCTGTTGTATGTTCTGGTTTCTTATTTGGCTGTGAGGCATGTGGGATCTTTAGCTTCCTGACCAGGGACTGAACCTGCACCCTCTGCATTGGAAGGTGAAGTCTTAACCACTGGACCACCAGGGAAGTCCCTGCATTAACTTCAGATATCACGTTGGTAAAGAAAAAGCTACTTTCCCCAACATTTCTCAAGTGATGACTCAAAACTTGTAGGAATCTGGCTCTCCCCATCTGGTTGTAATGAGAAATATTTATGATCTAACTTAAATCAACCATCTTAAGGTAAGAAACAGAATTCACAAAAATTGACCTGGAAGAGTGATAGCGGCGGGTGGTGGAAATTGCTGGAGAGAGTTGGAGGTCTGGGTGTTAGTTCAGAGTTTCTGTGCTGGAATAGCTATGTGATTTTGAACTTCCGATATAACTTCTCAGGACTCAGTGTTATCATGTGAAAATTAGATATTCTCTTCATTTCCCTCCTGCAGTAAAGTTTTATTACTTTAAAACAAACTCGTACAGTTTGCTCATTCAAGGTCAAGAGAAGTCTTCCCTAGAATAAATGGTATAAGGTTCATTAAATTAAAAGAAAGTACATTTATTTCATTTATGAAATCAATTTCCTTCACAGTTACTTTCAATAATATTTTAAAATCATCATCTGGTCAGTGATACAGCCTTGCTTTAGTCAGAGATTTATAAAAATGACCTTGTGTTGTTTATCATCCTTCTATCTCTACCCAGCTAGGCCATTAAATTCTGTTTCACACCTCAAATCTTAAGACAGAATGCCGTGTAGATGTGTTTGTGATCAAGTTAGATAAATGTCTTTCAGTTGATTAATATCTACTACTCCGCTCCACTTTGACCCATCATTTCTTCTTTCTACCCTTTTCATCCATTCCCATGGTTTTTTACTACTGAAGGATTAGAAGACTGTGGGTGTTTAACAAATGATAAAACAGCTTACTTCCCATTTTACCTTAAATCTTGTTTCATTTACAAGACACATAAGAGTAAGTCATTTGAGTATTACAGAGGCATTTCTTTTCTTTTACCCCAAACACTCTTGCTCCACAGACTTTATACCCTTGTTGTTATTGTTTAGTCACTAAGTTGTGTCTGCCTCTTCTGAAACCCTGTGGACTGTAGCCTGCCAAGTTCTTCTGTTCATGGGATCCTCTGGGCAGTAATACTGGAGTGGGTTGCTGTTCCTTCTCCAGGGGATCTTCCCAGACCAGGAATCAAACCCATGTCTCCTGCATTGGTAGGCAGATTTTTTAATGCTGAGCCACCTGGAAAGCCCTTTTATACCCTAATCTTATCTATTATGCAATTGTGGCACTTCACTGTTTTCTTTCTTTGCCTAATTTCCTTTGTTTTCACTTCCATCTCCTCCATTCTGAATGTAGCCCTGCCTCTGCCTGCTTCTTTTCATTCTTCTATTTCTCAGTCTTACGTTGAGATCCCAGCTAATGATCTTACAGTTGTCTCTAAAATGGTTGCTGCATGCTACTCTATTTCCTCCTAAACGCTGATCCTTCTTATTAATACAAGAATCTGAGAGGACTCTTGCCCATATGTTCTAATGACCACTTGTGTTCTTTTAAAGTTTTTTTTTTAATTTAATTGAAGTATAGTTGGTGGAAAATGTAAGTTACAGGTATACATACCTGTGTGAACTCTTAACCAACTCCTTGACCTTAGACAGGTGTGTTGGCCTAGCCAGGTGTGGCTGATCTAGACACAGGTTGCGCCTGGACTGTTTGCCTCTACAGGTTGTGAATATAGCATTAATCATGATGAAATATAATTATATTTGGTGATTTGCTGTATCTAGTGAGCCATAAGCTCCTGAAGAGATGCCAAAGGAGGTCATAGTCATCATTGTAATTACCCTACAACCCACCCACAGGCACAAATGTGCTTAAATATTTTCTAGAGTAAATGACCCTTAGACACTGTATCAGCCCACATCAGACCATGTTATAAATCTTCATGGCAGTTTTTTAAAGTCATGGTTTGTATTCTATACATTCTTTGTGCTTTTCTGTACTTGTAAGGCTTTTGTATAATTTCCTCTGCTGCTGCTAAGTCACTTCAGTCATGTCTGACTCTATGTGACCCCATAGACGGCAGCCCAGCAGGCTCCCCCATCCCTGGGATTCTCCAGGCAAGAACACTGGAGTGGGTTGCCATTTCCTTCTCCAATGCATGAAAGTGAAATGTGAAAGTGAAGTCGTTCAATCGTATCAGACTCTTAGCGACCCCATGGACTGCAGCCTACCAGTCTCCTCTGCTTATGGGATTTTCCAGGCAAGAGTACTGGAGTGGGGTGCCATTGCCTTCTCTGAATTTCCTCTAAAAAGCTACAAAAATTTCGTATTCTCTACGAAAGTGATGTGAACTGTAGCACAACATTGTCAGTTTAGGGGCATCTTTATCCTTTTTTCAAACATTAATATGGGATTATTTATAACTGAAGTGATAAAAGGATAATGTGAAAACTGTATTTTCCTTTATCATATGTATGTATAGTTGTATATTTTTTTATTGTGTATCTTGTTTTAGAAGTCTCAGCATGGCAAGAATCCTAAATATGTAAATTTCTTTGACTGGAATAGCCTGTCAATTGTATGATAGCTTGTGGTTTTTTGAGGTCCATATGCCAATTCCCATGGCTCTTCTTTGATTTATATGATGTGGTAAATTATTCCCTGCAGCAAGAAGCAATCTGCCTCTCTCAAATCAGATGTGATTAGCAGCAGAAGGGCTTTCTGCTAAGGTATGGACCAGTGACAACATGAATGTATGTCAATATCTGACTGAGAAAAGATGAAAAGTCAATATCCAATCTACTTAACACCAGTTTGACCCAGATTTCGGGGGGATCTGAGGAAGGCAGTTTAAGAGCTAACATCCGGAATAAGGTGATTGCAGACCAGATGACAATGATCTCAAGTAATCAGAGAACAAGCTTCATTGTCTCACTGAGACTTTGGCATTTTCTTGATGCAAAATCTGCGTGCTGCCTGACATTGTCTGGGAGTGCATAAATGACAGTGGGAAGAGGAGAGGGGAATCTAGTGGTCTGGTGGCTCGATCAAGGGAGTCGTTGTTCCTTTCGAGAAGGCTGAGTTCTATTTCTGGCTCTCCCCTCCCCTTCCGGGCTTTGATACAGGCTGCTGAAGCTTTCATTATTACTTATTTTATTGTATTGTTTTTTAAAGTGATTATTTCCATGGCAACAGGGCACCGTTTTAGGCATCAGGGAGGTGTGACAGCCACAGTGGAGTTGAGAATCAGCAAAGATAAAGGGAAAGGAGTGTGGGGGTATGTAGGACTCTAACAGCAAAGATGTAGGATGGATGTGGCAAAGCCCCATAGGTAGTCTAATTTCAAATGTCTGATAGTGGAAAATTTTGATTCATGTTGACTAAGGCAAGCCAATAAAGTAGCTCTATTTTTCTAATAGTTAAAAAAAAGAAAAAAAAACAATAGAATACTCTTCTAAGAGGATACTGCTGATGAAATTTTATAAGATCTAACTGAGACAGCAATATAGTCTTTCTTGATCTGGCCGCCAGTCTTACCTTTTTATGGATGTCCAAATGATCAATGGTGTTGGGATAATTTTAGCCATGTCAGAATGAGGAAATACAGAGAAAATACTTGAGCTGGAAGCAGCCCTGATATTAAAAAATGTTTTGCCACTACTGGTGTTAAGGTTCAACTTGTATTCCAGAGATGAATGAATAAAATTATTTTGAACAAGACATGGTATGTGAAAATAGATTAATTCTTCTGTTTTTGAAGAGAACTCCTATGGTTTAGACAAAAACACACATAGTAAACAGATCAGTAATAATAATCCTAAGGATCTCAACTTAAGTTCTTCATAAAATCCAGGCAGTACTCTGATCAATTTCAGTATGCCAGTAACTTGTCTGACAAAGGGGATCTTTTGAAATCCTACTTAGTGTGGGCAATTACCTTCATAATACAAGTTTAGCCCTTAAAATTGTCCTCACTGGACCCCAGGGAACCTCGATTAAGCTGATAATAGGTAGGTTAGGTAGGTAGTTCTCATTATTTGTCAGATACAATATTGAAGCACTCATTTCATTCTCGTGTTAATACTCCACTTATGAGGAAACCCCTCAGTTCCTGTTGACCAAAGCTACCTCTGGGGATGCAAATTGCTTGTTGCTTCAGGGAATAATTTGCCATTTTATGGCTTTACCATAGTGTTTGGAAGCTTTATTGACTTTTGTTCATTTTATTGCCAGAATAAAGGACATTTTGCACCGATCTTCTCAGATTATCACTGAGTGTCCGAGAACTGATCTTTTTTCTTATTGAATAGGTAAGAGCCATTGAAATGATTTCAGTTAACTTTATTCTCAGTTGCAGGTTATGTACAGTACAGGTTGTATGGATGTTTGCATGTTCAGTAGCTTCAGTCGTGTCCAGCTCTCTGTGATCCTGTGGACTCCAGCTCTCCTGTCTCCTCTGTCCATGGGATTCTCCTGGCAAGAATACTGGAGTGGGTTGCCATTTCCTCCTCCAGAGGATCTTCCCGACCCAGGAATTGAACCCATGGCTCCTGCGGATTCTTAACCCACTGAGCCACGTGGGAAGTACCACAGTACAGGTTAATGTAGATACCAAAGGATATGGAAGAATGTAGCTTTTTTACTGTCATACATGGGTTTTCTCCATTTGGTTACTTAAGGCCACCTAGTATAATAATTATTATATGGATAATATAATAATCCATATTATATGGATTAAAAAGAAGGAAGGATAATAATCCATTTTATTTGAGTACTTTGTACTCTACATAACAGAGTCCTCAGACAATCCTGCTTGATCCTCATGAGTAAATATTCCTTTGAAGTGTGTGTTTTCCTTATTTTATGTCTAGGAGTGCTTAGTTTTGTACAAATCCTTACTAAGTTTAGAACCCAGGTCTCTTAACTACCCACCAGGTGTTATTGCTGGCACAGTTTCCTGTCATTAAACCAGAGAGAGATGTCTTACATTCTAATTTTATTAGATTGTTTTTAAAACCTTATAAGAAAAAATACTAATGGAAACATGAAAATCTCCTTAGTATACTGAATATTTGGAGTTTAAGTACATAATATTTTATTCCATAATAAATATGCCTAACTCATTAGAAAAGACCATGATGCTGGGAAGGATTGAAGGCAAAAGGAGAAGGGGGCAACAGAGGATGAAATGGTTGGATGGCATCACTGACTCAATGGATGTGAGTTGAGCAAGCTTGAGGAGATAGTGAAAAACAGAAGCCTGGCATGCTGCAGTCCATGGAGTTGCAAAGAGTCAGACGTGACTGAGCAACTGAACAAGAACAATTTTTTTCAGACTCTTTTCTTATAGGCATGACAGTATTTAGTAGAGTTCCAAGTGCTATGCTGTAGGTCCTTGTTGGTTATCTATAATATACATAAATGTATAGGTAAACAAAATTTATATAAAGTTTATTATGTTTGTAACATACAAAAGTCATATATATGAATTAAAGTTTAGTGAGGTGAGCTTGGAAGTGAGGTGAATAAGTGCAGAGCTTGGACTGAGTCACTGTATCTGACTGTGAGGTAAGAACAATTAGAAAGACAAAAAGGAGTGCTTAGTAGTGTAGAGTATAGGAAGAGATGCTCTCAGTATAAAGGAGTCGAGAAAGATGTCACAGAAACAGTGGTGCCTTAGTGTGACTTTAATGATGAATTGGATTCGAACACACACATGCTAGGGTTAAAAATAACATCAGAGCAATTAAAATTTTAATTAGGAGTTTATTGTGCATAAAAAAAAACAGTTCATGAACTGGCAGCCTGCAAACTGAAAGGAGAATGAAGCCCAAAAGTGCACTATAATAGGTCAGTTTGTAAAGTGAGAATGCGGAAGCTGTTTAACTTTTACAGTGGCTGGTTCTAACATTGGAGGTTCACAGATGCAGGGGGTTAGTGAAAAGTGAATATCTAATACCATTTTAGGATAATGATTATAGTTCTGTTTATGATTACTGGAGGCATTTACAGAAGATAATTTTTCTTGTGACGCGGAATAAGCTAGATTAAGGTTTTGCTTACAGGATTTACTGGTTTTGTCAGTGTAGGAGATTCTCAGGCCAGGTCTCCATTTAATTTTAAACCTAGTGAATGGAGAGGCTTCCCTCATGGCTCAGTGTTAAAGAACCTGCCTGCCGATGCAAGAGACATGGGTTCGATCCCTGAGTCAGGAAGATTCCCTGGAGTAGGAAATGGCCCCTAATCCAGTATTCTTGCCTGGAGAATTCCATGGACAGAGGAGCCTGGCGGGCTTCAGTCATGGGGCTGCAAAGAGTCAGACACGACTGAGGCACTGAGCAGCAGAGCAGTGGGTGGAAAGGTGAAATGCCGAAGGAACAGAAGCTGGGGACTGCTGTCCAGCCCCTTCCTATCTGTCGGAACCTGAAGTGAGAATCGAGACAGATGGTTAGAAAATGATGTAGTGGACCGTAAATACTGGGTTGGCCACAAAAGTTCCTTTGGGTTCTTCTATAACATCTTATGGAAAAACCCAAAGGAACTTTTGTGGCCAACTCCATATGAAGTAATAGGCACAATATGCCAGTGAACCAGATCATTTCACTTTGCTCCATGAAAGATGGTTTTTGAAGATTTGGAGAGAAGAATCAGATTCATTGAATATGACCAGTGGCCTGACTCTTGAAATGTGTACTCCCAATGGCTTCTAGCAATTGGATAGCATTATGATTGTGTTTTACGGAATAAATGTGATTCTGGATATCAGTCTTTAATTTTTTATGTCTGTGTGCCTACCCACCTCTGAAAATAATTGTAGATACATTTAACATTTATAGATATTAATATTTATAGAATTTATTACCATTAATAGATGCAGTAATGACCATACATGGTCTCAAAATTCTAGGCCTTAAGAGTAGAAGCATGGTAATTTTAACATGAGAAAACTTTGCAGTAAGTCATATGTCAACCATTCTAAGTTTATGTATATATAATATGTATTATATATATGTATACAAATTACACACATATACTACACAAAGATATACATAAATCTACGTGGACTAGTATATATACAATATGTATATCTTTGGATAGTATATGGGTTTGTATACTATGTGTATATATATATGTGTGTATATACGTATGTCTTTGAGCAGTATTAACCACTTAAAAATGCTGCATGATAGGCTGGTTGGAACAATGATTATAATATTGGTGGGAAGTTAATTGGTGGCTCAAACAATAAAGAATCCACCTGCAATGCAGGTTCCTAGGTTCTTGCTTGGAGAATTCCAAGGACAGAGGAGCCTGGCAAGCTGCAGTCCATGGGGTTGTAAAGAGCCGGAGATGAATGAGCAACTAAACACAAACACAATTAAAGAAACAGTATCCCTGATGGTCTGTGATGCTCCTTAAATGTCAAGTGTGCCTCACACTTGAACTCTCTGCTTTGATCAGGTCAGCGATGAGAGACATTGTATGAATGTAGCAGAGAAGGACTGAACTGGTACATGCATTGTTAAGTTGCCTTCTGGAATATATCTGCATAGAGGCTGAGTCCTGATGCTCTGACAGTGGCTCTAAGACAGACAGATCTCATTAGTGCTCTGTTTGAGCAGAGGAGATGAGATTGGTAAACTCATATAGTGAAGGGAGTTGAGATCATGGGAAACATATTGATGATAAGACAAAGCTTGAATGGGCCAGGCAAACAAAGTTAGAGGTTCATCAGATGAAGAGATAGCTGGCGCTAAGTATCTGTTAGGTTAGATTCTACTCTGAATCTGTCCTTTAATGCTCACCTTACATGCTACTGTGAACAGGTCTGTCACTTGCACATAGATTATTGGTCAATGGGAAGAGGGAGTGCTCTGGGAAAGAGAAAGATGAAGATGTGTTAATGTATATCTTGTTTTCTTCCTTCTATGACTCGTTACCTCCCATTTTTATTCTATCAGTACTTTTTCCAGCCACAGACAAGTGCTTATCCTCCTATTCTGCTTGTTGAATTGGCAGATGTTTAAAGGTCATTGTAATTTTGAAAGGGTAGCTATTGTATTATGTTGTAGTGAAAATTAGAACAAGACTAATTTTCAAAATTGAAATATATTCCCTTCATTTTCTAGTGAATAACATTTAGGACGTTATTAAGAATTGTATGTTATGCTTTGTATTACCCATTAGACTCAACTCCTTTTAACAGTCATGAGTATAATTTTGCTTAAGATTTTCATTGATCTCATTTATTCTATTCCCAGGAGAATATGTGTGTATAAGGAATGCAGTACATCAACAATATTTTATTTGCCTTCTTTCTTTTTTCCATGAGCTTGCATCTGGGTTTTGAACATGAGATTGGTGCTTGCATGTATACTTAAGCTAACTCTAAATGTCTAAGCAGTGTATATTGCTTTATTCATTTTTTCGAAATTGACTCCCATTTTCTAGTAGATAGTGTCTCTTTAGAGACCTCTTCTTTCACTTAGATATTTTAACTAGATCTCAGTTGTAGAATACATGCCTTAATCACTAAAGTTGAATGAATTTTTGGATTAAAGCATAGGTACTCTTTTAAATTTTCATACAGCCTAGATGCCTTCCAAGGAGAAGGCAATGGCAACCCACTCCAGTACTCCTGCCTGGAAAATCCCATGGACGGAGGAGCCTCGTAGGCTGCAGTCCATGGGGTCGCAAAGAGTTGGACACGACTAAGCGACTTCACTTTCACTTTTCACTTTCATGCATTGGAGAAGGAAATGGCAACCCACTCTAGTGTTCTTGCCTGGAGAATCCCAGGGACAGAGGATCCTGGTGGGCTGCCATCTATGAGGTCGCACAGAGTTGGACACAACTGAAGTGACTTAGCAGCAGCAGCAGATGCCTTCCAAAATGACTGTGCTAACTTATACTCAGTATTCACGGTAATCCAATATCATGGTAATCCAAGTCTGTGCCCCGACCAGTAATGCTGAAGCTGAAGTTGAACAGTTCTGTGAAGACCTACAAGACTTTCTAGAACTAACACCCCCAAAAGATGTCCTTTTCATTATAGGAGACTGGAATACAAAAGTAGGAAGTCAAGAAACACCTGGAGTAACAGGCAAATTTGGCCTTGGAGTACAGAATGAAGCAGGGCAAAGGCTAATAGAGTTCTGCCAAGAGAATGCACTGGTCATAGCAAACACCCTCTTCCAATAGCACAAGAGAAGACTCTACACATGGACATCACCAGATGGTCAACACCGAAATCAGATTGATTATATTCTTTGCAGCCAAAGATGGAGAAGCTCTAAAAGTCAGCAAAAACAAGACCAGGAGCTAACTGTGGCTCAGATCATGAACTTCTTATTGCCAAATTCAGACTGAAATTGAAGAAAGTGGAGAAAACCACTAGACCATTCAGGTATGACCTAAATCAAATCCCTTATGATTATACAGTGAAAGTGAGAAATAGATTTAAGGGACTATATCTGATAGACAGAATGCCTGAGGAATTATGGATAGAGGTTCGTGACATTGTATGGGAGACAGGAATCAAGACCATCCCCCAGAAAAAGAAATGCAAAAAAGCAAAATGGCTGTCTGAGGAGGCCTTACAAATAGCTGTGAAAAGAAGGGAAGCAAAAAGCAAAGGAGAAAAGGAAAGATATACCCATTTGAATGCAGAGTTCCAAAGAATAGCAAGGAGAGATGAGAAAAGCCTTCCTCAGTGATCAATGCAAAGAAATAGGGAAACAATAGAATGGAAAAGACTAGAGATCTCTTCAAGAAAATTAGAGATACCAAGGGAACATTTCATGCAAAGATGGGCTCAATAAAGGACAGAAATGGTAGGGACCTAACAGAAGCAGAAGATACTAAGAAGAGGTGGCAAGAATACCCAGAAGAACTGTACAAAAAAGATATTCATGACCCAGATAATCACGATGGTGTGATCACTCACCTAGAGCCAGACATCCTGGAATGTGAAGTCAAGTAGGCCTTAGGAAGCATCACTACGAACAAAGCTAGTGGTGGTGATGGAATTCCAGTTAAGCTGTTTCAAATCCTGAAAGATGATGCTGTGGAAGTGCTGCACTCAATATGCCAGCAAATTTGGAAAACTCAACAGTGGCCACAGGACTGGAAAAGGTCAGTTTTCATTCCAATTTCAAAGGCAATGCCAAAGAACGCTCAAACTATCGCACAGTTGCACTCATCTCAGTTCAGTTCAGTTGCTCAGTCGTGTCCGACTCTTTGCGACCCCATGAGTTGCAGCACACCAGGCCACCCTGTCCCTCACCAACTCCTGGAGTTCACTCAAACTCACGTCCATTCAGTCCATGAAGCCATCCAGCCATCTCATCCTCTGTCATCCCCTTCTCCTCCTGCCCCCAATCCCTCCCAGCATCAGAGTCTTTTCCAATGAGTCAACTCTTCACATAACGTGGCTAAAGTACTGGAGTTTCAGCTTTAGCATCATTCCTTCCAAAGAACACCCAGGGCTGATCTTTAGGATGGACTGGTTGGATCTCCTTGCAGTCCAAGGGACTCTCAAGAGTCTTCTCCAACACCACAGTTCAAAAGCATCAATTCTTCGGCACTCAACTTTCTTCACAGTCCAACTCTCACATCCATACATGACCACTGGAAAAACCATAGCCTTGACTAGATGGACCTTTGTTGGCAAAGTTATGTGTCTGCTTTTGAATGTGCTATCTAGGTTGTTCATAACTTTCCTTCCAAGCAGTAAGCATCTTTTAATTTCATGGCTCCAATCACCATCTGTACTCATCTCACATGCTAGTAAAGTAATGCTCAAAATTCTCCAAGACAGGTTTCAGCAATACGTGAACCGTGAACTTCCAGATGTTCAAGCTGGTTCTAGAAAAGGCAGAGGAACCAGAGATCAAATTTCCAACATCTGCTGGATCATCAAAAAAGCAAGAGAGTTCCAGAAAAACATCTATTTCTGCTTTATTGACTATGCCAAACCAAAGCCTTTGACTGTGTGGATCACAATAAACTGTGGAAAATTCTGAAGAGATGGGAATACCAGACCACCTGACCTGCCTCTTGAAAAACCTATATGCAGGTCAGGAAGCAACAGTTAGAGCTGGACATGGAACAACAGACTGGTTCCAAATAGGAAAAGGAGTACTTCAAGGCTGTAGATTGTCACCCTGCTTATTTAAGTTCTATGCAGAATACATCATGAGAAATGCTGGGCTGGAGGAAGCAAAGCTGGAATCAAAGATTGCCGGGAGAAATATCAATAACCTCAGATATGCAGATGACACCACCCTTATGGCAGAAAGTGAAGAGAAACTGAAAAGCCTGTTGATGAAAGTGAAAGAGGAGAGTGAAAAAGTTGGCTTAAAGCTCAACATTCAGAAAACGAAGATCATGACATCCAATCCCATCGCTTCATGGGAAATAGATGGGGAAACAGTGGAAACAGTGGCTAACTTTATTTTTCTGGGGCCCAAAATTACTGCAGATGGTTATTGCAGCCATGAAATTAAAAGACACTTACTCTTTGGAAGGAAAGCTATGACCAACCTAGACAGCATATTAAAAAGCAGAGACATTACTTTGCTAACAAAAGTCCATCTAATCAAGGCTATGGTTTTTCCAGTGGTCATGTATGGCTGTGAGAGTTGGACTGTGAAGAAAGTTGAGCATCGAAGAACTGATGTTTTTGAACCGTGGTGTTGGAGAAGACTCTTGAGAGTCTCTTGGACTGCAAGGAGATCCAACCAGTCCATCCTAAAGGAGACCAGTCCTGGGTGTTCATTGGAAGGACTGATGTTGAAGCTGAAACTCTAATACTTGGGCCACCTGATACGAAGAGCTGACTCATTTGAAAAGACCCTGATGCTGGGAAAGATGGAGGGCAGGAGGAGAAGGGGACGACAGAGGATGAGATGGTTGGATGGCATCACCAACTTGATGGACATGGGTTTGGGTGGACTCGAGGAGTTGGTAATGGACAGGAAGGCCTGGTGTTATGCGGTTCATGGGGTCGCAAAGGGTCGGACATGACTGAGCGACTGAACTGAACTTACATTCACACCAGCAGTGTGTGAGATTACTTGTTTTCTATTCTCTCACCAGTTTTATTAACAATGTTTTCTTAGTATTCTTTCAAAGTGAATCATGATTGTGTTTATATTACTTCATCTTATAATAAATTTGTTAGTGATTGAGTATTGACTTAGATACTCCATAGAGAATTTCCCTCGGTATGTATATCATTATCAATTCTAAATCCACCCATCTTTCAGGGCACAACCAAATTCTTTTTTCTTGAATCACATGAGAGGATAAAGACAATTCCAATTTACACCATTTATTCCTTCCCTGAAAACACCACATAGTATATGCCTCCTAAGTTAAGCTTCAGTTCAGTTCAATTGCTCAGTCGTGTCCGACTCTTAGCGACCCCATGGACTGCAGCCTTCCAGGCTCCTTCGTCCATGGGATTTTCCAGGCAAGAGTACTGGAGTGGGGTGCCATTGCCTTCTCCGGGAGCCTGTGACTATCTTGGTGCAATTCCTAAGAAACAACCCGATCACCCAGCTTGGGCTAGGGGTAGGCAGTGGAGATAGGAGATTGCATGTTAGAAACATGTAAGTAGGGACCCAGCCTCTCAAGGGAAGTGGTGGGTGTGCAGTTATCTGAAGACGCTCAAAAAAGGGCGTGTTTGCTGAGAAGGCACCCCAAGTGCATCAATTGCGGAGGTACATAGAATGGCATGTGTTGATGGAAATGTGAGATAACCAAGCTGTTAGAAGACAATATCTGTTTTTAGAAAAAGGAAGTAAAAATGGATAAAATGGGTTCAGATTAAACAGGAAGTGAAAGTGTGCAAGAGAACGTTATGCCAATATGTACAAAATGCATACTGTGTACCAAGCATTGTGGGTACTTACATACTGTGTTGGGTACTTCCTCATCTTCTTTCTCCCCAGTCCACTAGCATGTGAGAAGCTGGTTTTGTCTTTTTATTTTTCTATTGTTTTTAATTATAATTCAGGCTGTAGATTCACAGAAAGTCACTCTTGATTTTGTCTAGAAGTATAAGACTAACTTACCAATACTATAGAGCTACTGCTCACTTGAATTTAGGTAGTAATTCCATTTCATCAGCATATAATTGAGATGTTTAACTGTACTGCATGATTTTGTTACAGTGTATTGCATTGTTCCTGTTAACTTGCTTTTAAATTTTGAATTGGAAACTGATAAGTCTATGTTTATTGTAAAACATTCAAGTAGTATGGAGCTAAATGAGAAATGTAAGAAGTAAAATGTGGAAGTCCTTGTTCTCACCTGCTTCCTGACTTCCCCATTTCCTCTTTTCCAACCTACTATATACACTGTAGATAACCATAGCTTATAGTACTTTTGGACTTGGTGTGGGTGAGTGGATGTGTATATTAGAACAAACACATGGATGGATGATGGATAAGTAAATAGTTTTAATTTTTATAAAAATGACATCATGCTGGATACATTACTGTTAACCTTGGCCTTTTACTTTTCTTTCAACAGTGTCTTTCCATGTTCAGTGCCTGTGTCTATGTGTCACTATATTTAACTTCTGCATGTTATTTCATAATATGGATTTAATTTAGGCATGCCCTAGGTTCATGCCCAATAAAAGTTAAGGAATTATACTCTCAGTATTCAGGCAGTAAACTCTTATACATATTTTTGTGCACATATACCTGATATGATAGATGACAAATTATAGAAGTTTTGCATCAAAGCATAGTCACTGTGAATTTTCGTACAGCCAAGATGCCTTCCAAAACAGCTATACTAACTTACACTCCCACCAACAGTGTGTGAGATTGCTTGTTTTCTATTCTCACACTAGTTCTGTGAAGAATGTTTTCTTATCCTTTCAAAGTGGGTCATGATTGTGTTTATATTACTGTAGTGGTGTGGGTTATATATTTTATAAGAAAGTAAGGTCATGTACATGTCACAGTGGAAGGATGATGTAAGAGAATTTTTAAGTGTGATTGAAGATTAAGTTAATTTTAAAGGACTATTCAGTCAAACTTGTTTATCCTTTAAAAGGAAATGTTTATGACACCCAACTCATTGAGATCAAAATATGCTCCATATTTTCTTAAACAAGAAAAGCATGGCCAATGACTAAAGGGTTTTAGAGCTTTTTATAAATACTTGACATTCTCAAGCAATGTCTTTGCTGAAAAAAAATTAGCTCAGAGTCTGGGAATAATGAGGTTAGAGGAATATGCCAGTTCTTGTCTATTCTGAACTTGATTCTTCTTGAGATGATTAGAATGGTAGTAAATGATCTCTCCAAATTGCTAAAGACAGAACACATCATTCACCTTTCCTTTGCTTCTTCTATATTCATATCTGAAGGGAGTAATAGTTACAAATGCAAGCATCATACCTGAACTCTGCATACACACAGGTACGTGTGTGTGTGTGTAGAAAGAATAACAAACATCCAGAATTGTGCTCCAAAATCTTGAAATGTGTGGGTTCCATGGAAAAAGTCCAAACCTTTGAAGGGTCCTTATGTTGGGGGCTTCCCAGGTGGCACAGTGGTAAAGAATTGCCTGCTAATGAAAGAGACACACGAGACAGGGGTTTGATCCCTGAGTCAGGAAGATCCACTGGAGTAGGAAATGGCAACCCACTCCAGTGTTCTTTCTTGGAAATCACATGGACAGAGGAGCCTGGAGGGCTACAGACCATGGGGTTGCAAAGAATCAGACATGACTGAGCACATGTCCACACACACACACAATGTTAGGAAAGGACTAGTTCCTCCCAATATGGAATCAGAAAGCTCTATCAAACTCATATTCACTTTGGGAATTCCCTGGTGGTCCAGTGGTTAGGACTTGTTGATTTCACTGCCAAGGGCCTGGGTTCAATCCCTAGCTGGTGACTTAAGATCCGTTAAGCCAAGTGTGTAAGTGTTAGTCACTCAGTGGTGCCCGACTCTTTGTGACCCAATGGACTGCAACCCACCAGGCTCTTCCGTCCTCAGTCCATGAGATTTTCCGGGCAAGGATACTGGAGTGGGTTGCCATTTCCTTCTCCAGGGGTTAAGCCAAGTGGCACAGTCAAAAACAAACAAACAATAAAGTTATGCTCACTTTAAATGACCTAAGCAGTAAGAAATCTAAGTTAACTGTTACTGAAGAAATAGTATTTTAAGCATTCTGGATGGTTGTGGGTTGATCTTGTCAGTGCTCCGAAGCACATGCCAGGCTCCAGACACCTCAAAAACCCAGGACAGTTCTTTGTGT
The DNA here is from genome assembly GCF_014754425.2 of Oryx dammah. Taxonomy (NCBI): domain Eukaryota; kingdom Metazoa; phylum Chordata; class Mammalia; order Artiodactyla; family Bovidae; genus Oryx; species Oryx dammah. The sequence goes on from NW_024070206.1 coordinate 23,465,572, forward strand.
CCAGTAATCACTTGAGGAATCTGTTAAATAAAATTTGTTTCATGTCCACCGAGGACTAAAGGAGAGAAATGTTGCTAACTAAGAATTACTGGCCAAGTGCTCTGAATCTTCTGTCAGATAAACCCTGACTATGTTGTGAAACTCTCCCTTTGTTACTGAACCAAAACTTGGGTTGCCTCACCTGAAGTAAAGCCAATCCACTGACATCGGGTTGTGCTGAAGGAAAGCGCAGCGTTTATTGCAGGGTGCAATGCAAAGAGTTAGGGACAGCTCGTGCTCAAAAAGCCTGAACTCCTCTGTGAGTTTCTGCAAAACATTTTTCAAGGTGAGGCAAGAAAGGGGCATCCAGGATATGTGATCAGCTCATGCGCAGTTCTCCGATCGGTTGATGGTAAAGTGAAAAGATGATGAGCTATTGCAAATATTTCCTGGTTTGGTCAGACTTCAAAGGGGATGTGTTATTCTTCCATTTGGTGGGAGTTTTATTAATAGCATCTGCAAACAACTCAGGAAATATGCATCACATTTTGTTACCTGGGTACTTCAGAGAGGATGGGGAGTAGGACCTTCCCTGGAGAGGACCTGTGGGGTCCTGCTTGATTACACTTTGAAGACAAAAGTCCATTTACTTTTCTGACTTGGAAAGTTTCCTGTTGATACTATCTTGGCTAAAACTAAGACTTCCTAAGTTGGTGAATATTCTTTCATAAGCGATGATGAAGATCACAGTCCTCAGATGGGAACTGTAGAGTTCCTATCTACTGAGATTGTGGTAAGGATACATCACTTCGGTGTCTACTGAAATTCAAGTAACCATTTCTAACAGCATAAGTCTACATGAGGGAAAAGCAGAGGGAGAAAGACACAGAATTCAGCTCTTGATACTTGGATTCCAATAAAGGAGTTACGGTTTTAAACCAGGAAAAATGTAATCTTGTTGAAAGCTCTTGAGATAGAAGATAGCAAGATATGGAACTCGAATGCGTGCCAACTGTAATTACTAGATGTACTGAAAAATAATTAAGTTGCATAGGAGAGCTCAGTGATATTAACAGCTGGTTATTGCCTTGGACCACATACTCTTATTGAAATAATGCCATTATATATGGCCGGTGTTCTTTATGCTTGGGTTGGTTTTGTGTAGCTATTTTATATTTTCTATGATCAGATATGATTCTGTGTTTTTCATTTGTTTTCATACTCTTCTAGAAGGTTTTTCTTGCTTTAGGATCTACCAATTTCTCTGTGTATAAGTGTATTATAAATGAAAATTATCTATGTTTGCCAAATGTCTCTATATCAACATTTATAAATTGAATTCAAACTGATGAGAAAATGTTGGTTTTGTATAGTTAGAATCAGTAGGACTCATATATACTCATAAATATTAAATGGAAATAAGGGTTTGCTGTTTGAAAAAAGCCCTCATGATAAATTCAACTTTCAAGTCATAATTTAAAGGATTTTATGCTGTTGCTTCTTCTTCAGCCTTGGACTTGGGACCAATACATTCTGAGATCCTATTACATGCCAGGTGCTGTGCCTGGGGTGAGGCTTGGGTATGGAGAGTCAGAAGCCTTGTCCTCATGTCATTGAACACAGGTTTGGCTGTTCACCACTCACAAGCCATAATTCAAGAGCAAATGTGAGTAAGAAAGAAGATGCTTTAGTAAGAAAAGCTGGTGATCTGTGGAGAAGGTAGACTCATGTCCACAGACCACCTCTGAAGCTGCTCTGCCATGGCAGTTTTTAAAGGGAGAAATGGGAATGGGGAGGGGAGAATCTCAACGATTCATCCAGGTAGGAGGTTGGGTTCTGTATCCTTCTCCACTGAGCGCAGCAGACTGGTTGACTCTCTTCAGACATTTTCTCACCTGCGTGATCTACCTGCAGAGTGACTTAGCGGGCTGTTGGGCATAGCCATTTTTGAACTGCTTAATCCTTTATTCTTACTACATTTTATCTAGGAAAAGAACCAACAGGACAGACAAGTCGTGTGCATTCAGGAAGGCGTAAGTCAGGAGTGGGTTTCAATTGTTTCTATAACAACATTCTTTTAAGTTTAGTATATATGCTTGGTTGCTCAGCCATGTCCAACTTTTTGCGACCCCATGGAGTGTACTCTACCAGACCCCTCTGTCCATGGGATTTTCCAGGCACGGTTAAGATGGGGACAGAAACGGGCAAACAGGGAAGGGACAAAAAAAACTGCTTTCACTCATGGCATCTACAGGCTAGTATGACGCTTACAGTAAAAAGAGAATTACTGCTCCATTGCTTTCTTTAAATGTAATATTGCATCAGATTGATCCTGGGGCTCTAATAAATAATGCTTAGAAAATAATTTGCTCTTAGAGTGAAGAACTCAGCTTTTTGGTCTTGGATTGTTTGATCTCAGTCTGAAATACCTACACGTATAGGTCACAAAGGGGACAGCTGAATTCTAGAATTGCATATTGCTATGAAAGGGTTCTGAGCAAATGAGGATTTTGATATGTTTGGTTAACAGCTGACTGAAGGCTGTTAATAAAACTTTTTGTTGAAAGTCAAATTGGCTGAAAAGTATCAATAGGATTTCAATTTGGGCACTAATCCACTGCTCCAGATTCTGCTGTATAACCTTAGAATGTCATTCTGTAACTTTGGTTCCTTATTGGCATCCATTTATTAATATTTCTTTAAAGATACATTTAAGATGCATGGATTGGTGGGCAGTGTTATGGAAAACATTGGTATGTTATGATAAAATTATATCTGATAAAAGAAAAAGAGCTCATAATTATAAAGCACTTAAACACAATTTAATTTCTGAACTTTCTCCCAGAATAATGGATCAAATTTCTTCTCTGGAAATTATGCAGAAGTTGTTGGTTTGGAAAGTATTAAGCCCTCTACATTACTAGAAAAAACGTGCTATTTTTTCTGATCAATTTTTATTAATAATCAAAAGTTGTATATTTCCTGTTCTTTATTTCCAGTCAACTAGTTATATTGAAAGTATACATTTACATTCTACCCGTATTATCTCAAATAGTATTCTTTATGCCATAATATGAATCGATATTAAAATCACTGTATTTTCTATCTCTTACATCTTAACTATTTTTCTTGTTACTTGATTATGTTTCCTGACATTTTCCTCTTTACTGGTAAACACACTTAAAGTCACCACAGTTTGATTTATCAGATTCAAATGACATATCCCTGAGCTCTAAAGGAAAGGAAATGATAATCTTTAGCCTGCATCCCATTTTAAAATTTTCTCTGAACTTGGGCAATAGTATTTTCAGTGTCTTCTGTAATACTAATCCTGCATTTGTTTTAGTCTCAGTTCTTCTTTTGAGTAGCTTCAGTGCTCACTGCCAGTCTATTGCCACAGTATTCTGTTCATCTCTTGGATGGCTGTAGGAGTTTTGATTATAAGTGCTCATGGGAAAACTATTACTAAATATGTTTGCATATTGAAACATATTTGTATGTTGCTTTTTTACTTACATGCCTTCTTGGCAGAGTGTAAATGCCAAATCATATTTTCTTTCTCTTCGTGTGTGTGTATTGAATTTGTAAGCATCACTCTGTTGTCCTCTGGATAGTGGTCTGAAATAGTCAGTGGGTAACCTCTCTGTGTTTTCCTTTAGAAGTCTTTCTGCTTCCTAAATACTCTTTTCCATATATTTATTTTATAGCTTATATGTTTATACTTATATTTTAGAGTTTCCCTATTTCAAAGTAGCTTCATTTCTACATTTTCAAAGTAGATCATTTCTCAGGGTTGACCATTTCACTTTTGTAAGAAAAACTCATTGGAAAAGACTCTGATGCTGGGAGGGATTGGGGGCAGGAGGAGAAGGGGACGACAGAGGATGAGATGGCTGGATGGCATCACGGACTCGATGGATGTGAGTCTGAGTGAACTCCGGGGGATGGTGATGGACAGGGAGGCCTGGCGTGCTGCGATTCATGGGGTCGCAAAGAGTCAGACACGACTGAGTGACTGAACTGAACTGAACTTGAACCTTTGGAGTCAAATATTATTTGAAATGTTTTCTTGAAATTTTTCTTGACTTACATTGTTAAATACTCTTTTCCATATATTTATTTTATAGCTTATATGTTGAAATATAAATTATATTTCAACTTTTCAATATTTAGTTAAATACTAAATACTCTTTCCCATATATTTTATAGCTTATATGTTGAAATTTTCCTTGACTTGCTTTGTTAAATACGAAATACTCTTTTCCATATATTTATTGTCTAGGTTATATGTTTATACTTATATTTTAGAGTTTCCCTATTTCAAAGTAGCTTCATTTCCTCATTTTCAAAGTAGGTCATTTCTCAGGGTTGACCGTTTCACTTTTGTAAGAAAAGAGGGTGTCTTTGAACCTTTGGAGTCAAATATTATTTGAAATGTTTTCTTGAAATTTTCCTTGACTTACATTGTTAAATACGTTAAAAGTTTTTTTTGTTTGTTTGTTTTTTGAGATTCCAATTATTGCCTACCTGGAACAAAGTATCTCAAACAGAAATATTTACCTTTGCTTACAAATTTGTTCTTTTTTACCTCCACTGATTTGACAAGATGAATGTGTTAAGTCAGGGATTTACACTGGCTTTTCTACTCCCCACATGTGCAAGAAATGCTGATCTAGAGAGGTTCTATCTGTTCTTTGAATGGGTAGGGTGATGGGAAAGAAGCTGAAGAAAAGAAAAAAGACTAATAAATCATGCTACATAGGAAAAGGATAAATAGAAAATTACAGACTGCATGGTTAGAGAGACTTGGGAAATGGACAAGATACGCAAAAGAGGAATGGAGAGAGAGACTGATCAACTGTGTGTGCGTGTTTGTGTGTGTATACATATATATATGCATGTGCGCTGTGCGCACACGCGCATGCATGCTGATGCAGTGATCACAAGACTGGCCTGAAGGTGGCGCTGTGTGTCATCAGGGGAGGCATGAGGTTCCTGGGTACACTTCACTCCTAGGTCCTTGGATTCCTTTTGCACCCAAGTTAGAACACTGGGAGGCTACTTTGGTTCCTCCCATTTCCTCACCTTATTTTCTCACTCCCGTTGCTCCTGGAACATTAGCCCTGTTGGCTGATTGTGCTTCTGGTCTGGCCTTTCCTGCCCATCATCACTGCTTGTCCTTGTTCCTGTGTTTGTCCAGCCTGCATCCTGCCCCCTTAGAGTGTTATTGTAGCCATTTTATTTTCTTTTCCCCTTTAATCAGTTTTTAGCCTTATTCTTAGAGTGATTCTGCCAAAATGCACATGTACCTGTTTCCTGATGACGTTTTCCCGGTAGCGCCCTACTGTCTGTACTAAACTGGTTGGAGCTGACCTCTTGAGTATGGCGTGGGACCCATCGGCAGGTTCTTCTCTGACTAACTCCTATACGCTCTCTGTGCTCCCGCCGACCACAATCATGTGCCTTATGTTCCTATTTCATACATGTATCTGTGCTTTCTTTGATCTGTACCTTTACAAATGATATGTCCCACTGCCTCTGCCCGCCCAGTCTGTTTCTTTAGGACTCAGCTTTAGTAGCACAGGGATCCCTGTCCCATCCAAGTCTGTTCTCTACTGTTTCTGTTTCTTAAATAAGTTCATTTGTGTCATGTTTTAAATTCCATGTGTAAGTCATATCATATGGTATGTTTCTGCCTTACTTTGCATAGTGTGATAATCTCTAGGTCCATAGCTGCAAATCGAATTATTTCACTTTTTACTGGCTGAGTAATATTCCATTGTGTTTATGTTCCACATCTTTATTCATCTTGTCAATGGACATTTAGGTTGTTACCATGTCTTGGCTATTGTGGATAGTGCTGCTTTGAACATAGGGAATGCATGTATTTTTTTTGAATTAAAAGTTTTGCCCAGATATTTGACCAGGAGTGGGATGATTGGATCATATGGCAGTTGAGTACATTGTTGATGTCCAGCTGGTTAGAATTGTGTGCTCTGGTGTGATTTAAAGGAAGAGATTATTTTCTGTACTTGAGAATAGCAACCTGGTCTTAAAAATCCCACCTTTAGAGAGATGCATTATTTTAGGTTAAGAATTAATACCTGTTCATGTGTCTGTCTTCATGTAGGATGTTAAAACAGGAGCACTTTAATCCAAGTTGGATGATCAAGGTCTTAGAGCAGCCCAAGCTCAAATACAGCCCCCTGTACATGAAGAGGGCTCTCTCAAAGGACGGAGGAGGAGGAGGAGGAGGAGGATTCAGAAATAAATAGGGTTTTACTGGCTTTGCCATTTTGCCTCAGGTTAGTCGCATATACCAAAATATTTGCTCTGTGTGAAAGCCTCATGCATTTGTAATCTTCCTGCATTTTTCTGTTCTAGCTGAAATAGATGTACAAACCCTAGTTTTAACAGACAATGATTACAGACTGAATAATTAAAACTAGAAGTTACAAGGGTGATTAAAAACCCTTAGAGCAGTGGTGAAATAGAGCAGGAGATGACGATAACAACGGAGGTGAGATGTGATTTGAGTCATCCCAGTCTTTGTGGGTTGAGAGTTGTCTGTTTAAATCACAAATGCATATGACGTGATTTGCCTTAATAAGTATTACATGGATAGGTGGGAAAATGCAAGTTGTTAAAGCCATGATGCTTAAATGCAAGCTTGTGCTGTGCAGTGCAGTGCTTAGTTGCTCAGTTATGTCTGACTCTTTGCAACTCTATGGACTGTAACCTGCCAGGCTCCTCTGTCCTTGGGGATTCTCCAGGCAAGAATACTGGAGTGGGTTGCCAGTGCCCTCCTCCAGGAGAATCTTCCTGACCCAGGGATCGAACCCAGGTCTCCTGCATTGCAGGCAGATTCTTTACCCTCTGAGCCATGAGGGAAGCCCAGATGCAAGTTTAGTGCCGTGCTTTTGTGCAGTAGAGGTCATGGAGTTTCCTTATACTTCTCTCTCTGCCTGCCTCCATACTCCTGCACTGCACTCAGCTGTAAGTTGTACTTAACAGGGTCTATTTAAATTACTTTTTATCTGTTTCCCTTGTTAGACTATAAACTCTTTAAGGACACTGAGTCTTATCCATGCTTGTGTCTTTGTCTATGTCTAGCAGCGAACCTAATATAACAAATTGTTCTTGAATGAATGAGCATGACAGTTGCTGATCCATCTTTGAAGGTAGGGTTCGTTTTGTTTCTAGTGAGTTTGAGTGTGTGTGCGTGTGCGTGTGTGTGCGCGCGCGCTGTTATGTTATTTGTGGCTAAAAAGTACACTAGTTGATTATTGGGTAATGCATTATTAAATGGAATTAGTTGATTATCTCCTTCAGAAGATGGAAGGGGAGATAAGTGTTTTCTTAATTTTTTTCATTTTTTTCCAGGTGGATATCACAAGCATGCTTAGATTTGAGAGAGAAAAAAATATACATGCATATCGACACACAACAGAATTGGGGAATAGAGAAGCAGAGAGTTGGGGATAGGAAATAAAAAATGTATCCTTAAAGTTACATTTTCACCTTTCTTCACAGGTCCTCTAGACTGAAGTGACTTAGCAGCAGCAGCAGCAATTCTACTGTCCACATTTTTCTAGGAGAGATAAGAACTCCAGGAGTGAAGGACAGGGAAGCCTGACATGCTGCAGTCCATGGGATTGCAGAGTCAGACATGACTGAGCAACTGAATAGCAAGAACCCAAGCTTTGCTTCATTTTCCTGTCCAGAAACACAAAACTGGAATTAGTTCTCGGTGTCACTAAATTCTAAAGCAAGATAAGGTAGATGATGCTGATTTAAAAAAAAAAAAAAAAGACGAGAAAAACTCAACAAACCAATCCACTTAAAAATGGTGCTTTGCTTGAGCTGTTTTATGAATGACTATGGCAGCCCACTCCAGTACTCTTGCCTGGAAAATCCCATGGGTGGAGGAGTCTGGTAGGCTGCAGTCCATGGGGTTGCAAAGAGTCGGACACGACTGAGCGACTTCACTTTCACTTTTCACTTTCAGGCACTAGAGAAGGGAATGGCAACCCACTCCAGTGTTCTTGTCTGGAGAATCCCAGGGACGGGGGAGCCTGGTGGGCTTCCGTCTATGGGGTCACACAGAGTCAGACACGACTGAGGCGACTTAGCAGTAGCATGGCTTTAACTACTTGTGTATCATTGATGTTCACATTACTATCTCGACTTCTTTTATGAGCTTCCATCTTCAGTAAATGAATGAACATTTCCTTGTGACTATCCCATAAGAACTTTGTATTCATCATGTTACCATCTCCCTCCTCCATTCTCCTCTCCCCGAGATCTGTGTTTCATCTCCCTTCTCCAACTCAGCTCAAATCTTCAGATCATGCTTCATGCCAAAATCTTTCTTCTCCACATTCAGAATATTCAGTAGATCTACTGATTTTGCCTCCTGCATGGTTGATCAGATCCACCCGTTCCCTCTAGTCTTACTACCTTTTCCCTAAGACTTAAGTCTCTGTCTTTTTCACCTAGACTATAGTGCTGTCCTCCCAATTACAGTCTGCCCTTGGTGCCTGTGGCTTTCAGATTTTGGTACCCTTGGGGCATCCTGGAACCAATGCCCCATGGATTCCAAAGGACATCTGTGGTTTCCAGCCTCTAGTTTCCAGCCAACAGTGGTGCTGCTCCCTGATTCTACTCCTGTAAGAGAAGCAGCTACAACAGCGCATTCACGTCTGTATCACTGCCCTGCTGAAGGAAGCTCCAGCTTGATCACCTGCCTAGTCATTTGTGCCTTTATCACTGAATTGTGTTAGTCCCATTTCTTTGAATACCATTCTCTCTGTCTCTCTCTCTCTCTCTCTCTTTTTTTTTTTTTTATTACTGAAGCAAGAGTTGTACCAGATTTTCTTCCCTAAATCTACCTGCCAATCCCCCATCTCCATCCACATACTTCTTTCTATTCCCTTTTACTCTGGGCAAAATTCCTGTCCTCTCCAGTCTGCAAGAGCCTGGGCCTGACTCTCTGTCCAACACTTAACTGTGGCATCAAAGTGAAGCCTGTGATTTTACTTCTTGACATTGTGCCTAGGTGTTCATTTGACTCTGGAAAGACTAAGGCAGGGTCCTTAGACAGCTGTCATAGTTCTAGGGGAAACAGACAACATTAAGTTATTTGAAGTAAGGAAAAAGAAATAGAAGTCGTGGACAAGTAAGAAATTGCATTAATGATCGTAGTTCTTGATGACAGTTTGCATTAGAATGTAAGGATGGGTAGGTTCTTCTCAGCTAGAGACAAAGTAGAGCAAGAATTTTTTCTCAATGAAATACACACACACATAAATGTACCAAAAACTTGGAGAATGATTCCAACTGATGAGTACATCTCAGACACAGGAGGGGCATTTCTGTTTCTGGCTTTCCCATCAGATTTTGTGACCTTCCAGACTTGTCTTTGCTTATCTGAACCTGTTTCCTTCCACTGGAAAAATAGCTAGCTCTCTCTGACATAGGGTGAGGGTCAGCTGCGTTGCTTAAAATTTTGTAGTAGTCTTTTACTTCACTCCACAGTGAGTGCTGCATCAGTGTTTGCAATAGAGAAATAGAGGAAATGGAAGAAAGACCAGTTTTCGGCCTTCGGTTTTCCCTGTCCTCTTATCAACTAGAAGAAGTATGAATTTTAATAGCAGTTTTATTTCAAATGGCATTCCATGGAGGAGTTAATCATTTCTGTATTAAAGACCTTTCAGTAGTATTTTACCACCGTTAAAATTAAAAAAGCATTATAAATCTGTAGTAGTCAGAAAGCTCCAAAGAAATAGAACTTAAAGAATACTAAATGTATCTAGATATAACCTATGTATCAAGTTATTTTAAGAACCTGAGGCTGGCAAGTCTGCAGGGCTGGCCAGAAGTCTGGAGACCCAGGAAAGAATTAACATTGCAATTGAAGTTTCAAGGCAGTCACTTGGCAGAATTCCCTCTTCCTTGGGGCAAGTCTTTTTCTAAAGTCCCTCAATTGATGGGAAGAGGCCTATACGCATTATGGAGGAAAATCTGTTTTCTGTGTTAATCTCATCGAAAAATATAGCAGCTTCCAAGAATACTGGAGTGCGTAGCCTATTCCTTCTCCAGCAGATCTTCCCAACCCAGGAATCGAACCGGGGTCTCCTGCATTGCAGGTAGATTCTTGACCAACTGAGTTATCAGGGAAGCCCAATATCCAGACACGTTTGACCAAATACCTGGATACTGGGGCCTAGCCAAGGTGACACAAAATTAAACCTCACAACATCTAAACCATAAAATTTAAGGATCATTGGCCCAATTGGGAGAGAATAGGAAGGAAAGATTAGTTAGAAAATGCTTCATACATCAGAACAAAACGGTAGCCATGGTGATGTGTCTGATTTTACCACCATCAGAGCTGTCTTTGGTATTGTATTTAAATGGACTATTTTTTTCTGAGAATCATGAATATACCCCAGTGTAGTCATACCATATGTGTATTGATTTTTGTTTTAAAGTTTGCTAAAAATACATTGTATAGTTGCTGTTGTTCAGTTGCTAAGTTGTGTCCGACTCTGCAACTCCATGGACTGCAGGGTGCTAGGCTTCTGTATCCTTCACTATCTCTTGGTGTTGCTCAAACTCACGTCCATTGAGTGGGTGACTCCATCCATCTCATCCTCTGTCGCCCCCTTCTCCTTCTGCCCTCGGTCTTTTCCAATGAGTTGGCTCTTCGGATCAGGTGACCAAAGTATTGGAGCTTTAGCATCAGTCATTCCATTGATTATTCAGGGTTGATTTCCTTTAGGGTTGACTGGGTTGATCTCCTTGCTGTCCAAGGGACCCTAAAGAGTCTTCTGTGGCAGCACACCTCAAAAGCACCAATTTTTAGGTTCTCATTCTTTATGGTTCAGCTCTCACATCTGTACATGACTACTGGAAAAACCATAGTTTTGACTGTTCAGACCTTTGTCAACAAAGTGATGTCTCTGCTTTTTAATATGCTGTCTAGGTTTGTAGTAGCTTTTCTTCCAAGGAGCAAATATCTTTTAATTTTATGGCTGCAGTCACCGTCCACAGTGATTTTGGAGCCCAAGAAAATTGTACATTGCTTATGTCCTTTGTACAAATAAATGTTGATTGAAAAGATTCACCAATTCTTTTTAGCATTTTTAACAAAGCAGGTAACCAGCTAAATGCTAAAGTAGTCCCTTTAAAAAAAAAACAAAAACTTAAGTTTCCTTTCGAAGCTAATTTACTGTTTCTGAGTGTTCCCTCTGTCCTTGTAAATCATTTTAATTTTGTATAACATTTAGGTGAATTGCTAAATTTCTTAACTTGATTTCTCAGTGCTTCTGAAAGAAGTAGATACTTTGAATTTAATTAGAAAGCTTGCAGTTTTTGTTGTAAAGGAAAACTTATTTGGTAAGATGAAGTGAAAGCAATTTAAAGAAGATAAAATTAGGAAAGTGGTCATAAAGGATACATTTTGGAATCTAAAAATATTGACTCAAATCATTGACCAGGTGATTTTTCAAAGACTTCTGAAAGCCATGTGCCAGCTAATTTCTCTGAAATTAGACTATGCCAGTTTGATGTGTCTACACTGCTCTTTCTGAATAACTAACTATATTATGTGTTAGACATAATTGGTGTTTAAAATTAGTCTGCTTGATCGTCTTGAAGCAAGTGCTTTGTAATTTAGGTCAGCAAAGAAAATGCCAGTGTACTAGATTAGCACAGTTTTAGCTGTTTTTGTTCAGCAGCTGCAGAATAAGGAAACTTTGTCCTTCCCTCCTGGACTGACCAAGCGATATCCTAAATTATTGCATACCATTTACATGTTACAAAAGTGAAGAGCAAAAAATCAATTTTTCTACAAGATTACTTTGCTGCCTGTCTATATGTTTGTCTAGTTTGTGTTTGATCCATGACATGAAAGATCAGAAGCACTACTAACTTTGGATATTGCCTCTAGAAATATGCATGGAAAGTGTCTGGAAGCATCTTAATTGAGGCGGGAAGAATTCACTTTTGAAAGGGTGACTGACAGGTTCTTACTATAGTGAGAATCTTTAAGAATTAGGAATCAGGGAAGAACCAAATAAATTTTTTGAAATCATTTGTATAAGTTCATCCATACTATTACAGCTTCTTCTCATCATTGTCCCATTCAGGACATTTACCCATATATGGACATTTTTTTTTTTTTTTCTGATCACTGCTTCATGAAATTTTAACACATGATTTAGACTCTGTTTCATTCATATTCTCTGGCCCTTGGAGTAAAGTATCTAAGATTTTTCACTTCCTGCAAGAAACAGTCCTTGTATTAATACATGACTTCTTTAGTTTTTTTTTCTATCAGACTTAGAAATGGATAGTTTTATATTAACGAAAATTAGATTTTGTTTTCTCAGAACTCTAATCAACTTCCCCATATCCCTTAAAAATGGTTCAGATTTTTCCATTTTTGATAGCTTGATTTAACATAGATTTATTTACAACTAAAAATATCTTGGTGCCACTTCTGCTGCTAAGTCGCTTCAGTTGTGTCCAACTCTGTGCGACCCCATAGATGGAAGCCCACCAGACTCCTCTGTCCTTGGGATTCTCCAGGCAAGAACACTGGAGTGGGTTGCCATTTCCTTCTCCAGTGCATGAAAGTGGAAAGTGAAAAGTGAAAGTGAAGTCGCTCAGGCGTGTCTGACTCTTGGCGACCCCATGGACAAGAGATGATTATTTGGGATCTAGATAGTCTGTTTTCAGGCTTCAGGATGACTTAGGTTATTTTATATTGGAAATTTGCTCAGTAGAATCCAGATCACAAGGCATTTTATTGCAGAATATATATATTTGCATCATCTGGCAAAATCTAGATGTTTATAGATATTTGGCCAAAATTGTCATAATTTGTTGCAATCTTAATGTTTTTCTACTTGAAAAAAAACAGAGTATCTTGCTTAAGAGGAAAGTCAAGATGTATTTATACTGACATTAAAAAAAAAATCTTTCAATAGTTAAGACAAAAGACAACAGCCAAGTGGTTTAAGTATTTCATTTCTAATGGATAAAACTGGATGATATTTTATTGACTATAAAATTGTAAAGAAAGGATCAAGTGAATTTCTTTATTTTTAAGTCTCTGCCTATGATTCTTCAATTTAGTAACACAGATTTTCATTTATTTGTGCAATTCTCATGCATATTTTTCCACTACCAATCAAATAATTTATATTTTAATAGCTTTATTGAGGTATACATTGCATACAATTAAATTCATTAATTTTGCCTGAGATTTTAAAGTGCCCTTATAGAGTTATATGTAGAATACATCATGAGAAACACTGGGCTGGAAGAAGCACAAGCTGGAATCAAGATTGCCGGGAGAAATATCAATCACCTCAGATATGCAGATGACACTACCCTTATGGCAGAAAGTGAAGAGGAGCTAAAAAGCCTGTTGATGAAAGTGAAAGAGGAGAGTGAAAAAGTTGGCTTAAAGCTCAACATTCAGAAAACTAAGATCATGGCATCTGGTCCCATCACTTCATGGGAAATAGATGGGGAAACAGTGGAAACAGGGTCAGACTTTATTTTTTTGGGCTCCAAAATCACTGCAGATGGTGACTGCAGCCATGAAATTAAAAGATGCTTACTCCTTGGAAGAAAAGTTATGACCAACCTAGATAGCATAATCAAAAGCAGAGACATTACTTTGCCAACAAAGGTCCATCTAGTCAAGGCTATGGCTTTTCCAGTGGTCATGTATGGATGTGAGAGTTGGACTGTGAAGAAGGCTGAGCGCTGAAGAATTGATGCTTTTGAACTGTGGTGTTGGAGAAGACTCTTGAGAGTCCCTTGGACTGCAAGGAGATCCAACCAGTCCATTCTAAAGGAGATCAGCCCTGGGATTTCTTTGGAAGAAATGATGCTAAAGCTGAAACTCCAGTACTTTGGCCACCTCATGTGAAGAGTTGACTCATTGGAAAAGACTCTGATGCTGGGAAGGATTGGGGGCAGGAGGAAAAGGGGATGACAGAGGATGAGATGGCTGGATGGCATCACCGACTCCATGGACTTGAGTTTAAGTGAACTCTGGGAGTTGGTGATGGACAGGGAGGCCTGGCGTGCTGCGATTCATGGGGTCGCAAAGAGTCAGACATGACTGAGCAACTGAACTGAACTGATAGAGTTACACAGTCATCATTCTGATCCAGTTTTAGGCTATTTTGTATCACATCAAAATAACCCTTTAGGCTATTTGCAGTCAGTTCTTGTTTGTTCCTGCCTTTATACCCCAGGCAGCCACTAAGCTGCTTTCTGTCTCTGTAAATTTGCCTTTTCTAAACTTCTCCAGGTAATGGAATCTGCTTGCTTTGGGTTTAGATTGCTGTTCTGTTTCTAGTTTTTTAAGAGGGAAACTTTGGTGCAATATGGCTACATTTCTTTCCATATCCTTGTGTTACTACTGTCGTATTTTTACATCTCTTATAAATCCAACAATAGAGATGTGCATTACTTATTTTATACTGTTAGCTTTACTGTTAGTTGAAGAAAAAATATATTTACACAGTTTTTATATATTATCCTATATATTTATCTTTTCTGGCACTATATTTCTTCTTGTGGATTTAAGTTACCATCTGGTGTAATTTCCTTTCAGCCAAAAGACTTTCTTTAGAATTTCTTCTAGGGCAGGTCTGCTAGCAGTGAGTTATCTCAACCCTTGCTTATCTGTGAATATCTTTTCTACATCTTCATGTCTGAAGGGAAATCCTGCTGGATATAAGATTCTCAGTTGATTTTTTTATCCCCAACATTCTAAATATGTCATCCTTTTCCTGAGCTCTCTGATATGTCATTTCTTTTTCCTTGTGTCTTTCAAGAGTTTATCTTTATGTTGGCATTTCAGCCATTTGTCCATGATGTTCCTAGATGTAGCTCTTTTTGTTTGTTGGAAACCTTTAGGCATTTTGTGGACTAAGTTTGTCATCAAGTTTGGGAATTTTTTGGCCATTATTTCTTCAAAAATAGTCTATTCCTTTTTCTCTCTCATCTCCCTCTGGGACCCTGATTTGCACAGCTGTTAGTGTTCTTGATGGTAGGCTTTAGGTCTCTGTTCATTCCCCATTCTTTTCTTTCTGTTTTTAATATTGTACCATTTCTATTGATCCTCTGTTTAAGTTTTTTCTTTCTTATGCCTCCTCAAACATGCTTTTCAATCCTTTGTCACTTTTTGTTGTAGTTACTGTATTTTTTCACTCTACAACTTTTCATTTCTTTACAATTTCTCTTACATTCTCTAGTTAAAAATCTCATTGTCATCATACTTTAATTCTTTTAATTTGGCTTCTTTAGTTCCTTGAATATATTTGTAAGAGCTACTTTGCAGTCTCTTTCTTCTAAATTCTACCTCTAGACTCGCTCAGTTGCTGTTTTCTGCCCTTTTCCTGACTGCTGCTGCTGCTTAGTTGCTCAGTCATGTCTAACTGCGAACCCAGGGGCTGTAACCTGCCAGGCTTCTCTGTCCATGGGGATTCTCCGGGCAGGAATACTGCAGTGGGTTGCCATGCCCTCCTCCAGGGGTTCTTCCCAACTCAGGGATCAAACCCAGGTCTCCCACATTGCAGGCAGATTCTTTACCGTGTGAGAAACCAGGGATGCCCAAGAATTTTGGAATGGATAGCCTATCGCTTCTCCAAGGGAACTTCCCTTCCCAGGAATCGATCCATAGGCTCCTGCATTGCAGGCAGATTCTTTACCAGCTGAGATACCAGGGTAGCCCTTTTCCTGACTACAGATCACAATTTCCTGTTCTCTGCATGTTTCAAGTCTCTTGCTGAAAACTGGACATTTAAGATAATATAGTGACCTTGGATTCTGCCCCCACATCCTGGTTTTATTGCATTTCTCTTGGGTTTGCTCACTTTGTGTCTCTGTGCCACATTTTGTCTCACACAATTTCAGACCTTTTAATTGTAGTTACGTTTCTTATGATGATCAGTGATCTCTGATGTTACTGTTGCAAAAAAGATTTATAACTTGCTGAAGGTTCAGATGGTGGTTAGCATTTTTTAGCAATAAAGTATTTTTAATTGGACATGTACATTAGTTTGCTAGGCACAGTGTTGTTGCATGCTTCATACTCTACAATGTAGTATAAATGTAACTTTCATACACACCAGGAAACCAAAAAATGTGTGTGATTTGCTCTGTTGAATTATTTGCCTTATTGCAGTGACCTAGAAGCAGGCCTGTTGTGTATCTGTGATGTGTCTGTATAAATAAAGTATACTATACATATACAGTTTCAAGATTTCTACATTTTTAAGACATACTTGTCAGTCTGAAAATAATCCTTTCTCTAAGCTAGATTTGCTCATCATACAAAAAACAACCAAAAAGCCAAGGCCACAGAAAGCCTTTTACAACGAGCAGGGATAGTCTTGTGATGGGAGACAAGGACCTTGCTGGTGTTGGTTACTGCCTCCTGAGGACCTGGAGGAGGCTGGGCTGGGCTTGTTTGGCTTGTTGTGGGGCTCCCTTTTGGTGCTGCTTATAATGACATAAAAGAACAGATGTAGACACTTCAGGTCATTTAAAACATGTCAGCCAGAGAAAGGTGATGGACTCAACCTGTGACTTGCTGCCCTATGTTCAGGGCATGAATCAATGAGAGATTCATTGATCCAGGGCATACCTCAGGACCCAGAAAGAGAAAAAGAACAAGACAATGTAAAGTAAAACACAGTAGGAGATAAGCAGCCCAGGGTTCTGAAGGTAGTGAAAACCAGAGAGCTTCAGCGTGTGTCAGTTTGTATTTTAAATGCAAATCCTTGACCTCATTTAAAACAGGGGTGTTTTCTAAGAATCAGAATTGTTACCCAGATGCTTGCTTTCTTGCCTTTGGTCCCTGGACTTCATAGATAGCCTTTTGGCCTGTGTTTCTGCTTGGAAGACTCTTCGGAGTGAGTAAAGGAGCACCTGTAATTCTGGGTTGATTGTCCTCATAATCATAGAGGACGTTAGTGTTTAATTGTGCTGAGGGCTCAAAAAGTCAAAATCTCTCTCTCTTGGGATTTGCAATCACTCATGCAAAGGTAGTGGGGAGTCACACTCTGAGCATCATTGATGAAGAAGCTTTAAATCACATAAGAAGGCTTAGACATTTCCTGCAAAAATACTGTCATCAGTGTCTGAAGAGAAGAGCATGTACAGATTGAATGGTGGTGGTTGGTGGAGGGAATGCTGGCTTTTCTTAATTTGAATGGAAACACTTATGGGAAAGACAGGGCTTACCAGCTGGTTCAGTGGTAAAGAATCCACCTGCCAGTGCAGGAGATGGAAGAGATGTGGGTTTGATCTCTTGGATCCCCTGGAGAGTCTCCCGTTGGGAAGATTTCCTGGAGATGGCAACCCACTCCAGTATTCTTCTCTGGAAAATTCCATGGACAGAAGAGCCTAGTGGGCTACAGTCCATGGGGTCACAAAGAGTCTAACATGATGGAGCAAACACGTAATCAAGCAAGATGGGAAAGACAAAATGACAGGTGCGGGTAAGTGGATGAGAGATTTTTTGGCTGCTAGGACTTGAAGGACATGTCAGGCATCCAGGGCTACTTTATAAAGCAGCAATCAGAGGACATTCATCTTTGTTGAAGGAAAGCCATGCCATGGCCTGTGTGTTTCTGTGTCCTTAGAGCAGGTGGAACTGTGACTTTTGCTCAGCAGGTGCTGAGTAAATGTCATTAGTGTGATCAGTAGAACTTTAAAAAGACAGAGGATGTCTTTCCAAGCCACAGTTAGAGAAAGCAGTGCTGTGAGACTGCTGGCTTTGCACAAACATGAGGAGCTGGGGAAAGACAGAGCTTTGGGAGCTTTTTTCTCCAAAGGCTATAATTCTTGTCATGTATAATAAAATGGACCTGTCATGTGATGGATACATTACCAAATGCATGTGTGTGCCCAGCACACAGTGAGGCCAAACACACTGAAACACCAAGGTTTGCGGCAAAGAAAGGTTTATTGCAAGGGCATACAAGGAGATGGGTGGCTCACACCCCAAACCCCAAACTCCTTGAAGGATTTCAGCAAAGCATTTTTAAAGGCTAGGAGAGGGAGAAGGAGTGGTTGGTTGTTGCAGACTTCTTGGTGCTGGAATCCTTTGTTCTTCCCACTGCCCTCCTAGGTTAGGTCATGATGTGCCTGTAAACCTCCAGCCAGGCACATGTTGTTCTCTATTCTGCAACTTTTTGTCTCTTCAAGAATGGAAAAGTGTTATACCTTTAAAGGTGAGAGTCTTGAGAATGGACTATCTTGAATATTTCAAGCTATTAGGCCACATTTTTTTCTTTTTGATTGGAGGATAATTGCTTTACAATTTTGTGCCAGTTTCTGCCAAATATCAATGTGAATCAACCATATATATGTGTATACGTGTCTGTGTGTCCCCTTGCTCTTGTACATCCCTCCCACCCCTCTAGGTTATCACAGACCACCGGATTTGAGCTCCCTGTTACTTAAAAAGTAATAGAATACAAAGGTTAAAGTAAAAGAAACAGATCCAACGTGGAGTCAGGTTTGTTTGTCCCTATTATAGATAGAATCTAGATGCCCGATACAGTTCCTGTCTTTGAGATTGCATGAAAGAACAAAGTTGGGGAAGAAGGAAATTTGGCAAGAGATAGGGAGGTGTGTCCTTGTTTTGATGAAGTTGACAGATGCCTCTGAATGATAAAGTCCGTGGTTTTCCAGAAACAGTACTGTATTTTTCTTCAATGAGGATCTTAATCTATGACTCATTTCAGTAACTCAGTTTTATTCCACATTTGTAAATTAAGTTTGGTCAGGCCGCCTGTGTGATTCCTATGGTAGAACTACATGTCACCTATAACAGATGGAAAAAAATGCATCTAAATGTTTCAAATATGCAAAAACAAACCTCCAACTAAAGAGGGATCATTAGTCTTACATTGTAGCATGATTCATTCAAATAATGTATGAAACAAAGTAAATTTAAGTATGGCGGAAATTCATGATTCTATCATATTTGTGCATCAAATTTAAGTTATCATGAAATGCTATAAATCACTAGTTATAATACTTAAGCTTTATTCAAAAGGAATCAGAATAAACTGAAGCAGAAATGTATGGTTTTAGATATTGATTTTTTAAATTTTCATATGCTATAGATACAAAAGTATTTTCTTTTACTGTGTGTGTGTTTCTTTTAAAGTTAGAAATGAAAATCTGTTTGCCTTAGGGAAGGAACTAAGAACTTAGCACGTGTATTAAAATTGTTTATTTCAGCGCGACCAAGAACTTAAAAATGTGACCCTGGAATAAATAAGTATGGCTATTTTTATAAGTTCTTACAAACCAGAAAACTCCTCCCCCAAATATGTCAGGCTTAATTTTCTGCTCTGTGGAGCACAGCTAGTAGAATGGCAAAAGCCAGTGACATTTTCCACAGTATGAGTTGCCAACCACTAGAAGCCTGTGGCAGTGTTTAAATCTACAGCAAACAAGCTAACAATTGGTGGAGAGAGGATTATGTAATTCTTCTTTAATATTCCTTTCTGTGGCGTTTGCATCACTATCAGAATCATGAAGGCAGACCTGGGGATTGTGTGCTAAGGTTTAGCCACAAGCCCGTATCATCTTTATGCTGCTCTGCAGGTTTCTGGGGTTAACCTCTTCATCTTTTACTAAAGTCCTAATGAAATGGACTGTGTTAGGGTGTGCAGTCTTACGATGTGTTAGGGCTATGATTTCAGTGGTCATTATTTTTTCAGAGTGGCCTATATTCATTCCAGAGTCTCCTGAGGAGCATTAATTAGTAAGATAATAACATGTTGCTACCTGGGTTCTGATAAATGCTTCAGTAATTAGATCCAGCCTGCAAATTGAAACATTGGTAATGGCTTAGGAAGAATTGAATTCAGAGAAACTGAGAAACTCTATTGTGTGAAAAGAGTAGAAAACCAAAAGTGTTAGTTGCTCAGTTGTGTCCGACTCTTTGTGACCCCCATGGATTGTAGCCCGCCAGGCTCGTCTTTCCATGGAATTTTCCAGGCAAGAATACTGGAGTGGGTTGCCATTTCCTTCTCCATGTGAAAAGAGCAGATCAAAAGTCAAAAGAGAACCATTGAAATATAATGGACCAAAATATTTATATATTATGAAACTCTATCAAGTTCAAGGGGAAATAAGATTTCCCAAATGGTCCTATGTTTAAGCTGGATTTAGAAAAGGCAGAGGAACCAAAAAGAAAATTGTCAACATCCGTTGGGTCATAGAAAAAGCAAGAGAATTCCAGAAAAACATCTACTTCTCCTTCATTGACTATGCTAAAGCCTTTGACTGTGTGGATTGAAACAAACTGTGGAAAATTCTTAAAGATATGGGAATACCAGACCACCTAACCTGCCTCCTGAGAAATCGGTATGCAAGACAAGAAACAGCAGAACCAGAAATGGAACAGACTTTCCAAATTGGGAAAGGAGTACATCAAGGCTGTAGATTGTCACCCTATTTATTTAACTTATATACAAAGTACATCATGCAAGATCTGGAATCAAGATTGCCAGGAGAAATATCAATAATCTCAGATGCAGATGACACCACCCTTATGGCAGAAAGCAAAGAGGAACTAAAGAGCCTCTTGATAAAAGTGAAAGAGGAGAGTGAAAAAGCTGGCTTAAAACTCAACATTCAAAGCACTAATAAGATCATGGCGTCTGGTCCCATCACTTCATGGCAAATAAATGGGAAAACAATGGAAACAGTGAGAGGCTTTATTTTCTTGGGCTCCAAAATCACTGCAGATGGTGATTGCAGCCATGAAATTAAAAGACACTTGCTCCTTGGAAGAAGACCTATGACCAACCTGGACAGCATATTAAAAAGCAGAGACATTACTTTGCCGACAAAGGTCCATCTAGTCAAAGCTATGGTTTTTCCAATACTCATGTATGAATGTGAGAGGTGGACTGTAAAGAAAGCTGAGCGCCGAAGAATTGATGCTTTTGAACTGTGGTGTTGGAGAAGACTCTTGAGAGTCCCTTGGACTGCAAGGAGATCTAACCAGTCAATCCTAAAGGAAATCGACTATTCATTGGAAGGACTGAAGCTGAAGTTCCAATACTTTGGCCACCTGATGCAAAGAGCTGACTCATTAGAAAAGACCCTGATGCTGGGAAAGATTGGAGGCAAGAGGAGAAGGGGACGGCAGAGGATGAGATGGTTGGATGGCATCACCAGCTTGATAGACATGAATTTGAGCAAGCTCCAGGAGTTGGTGACGGACATGGAAGCCTGGCCTGCTGCAGTCCATGGGTTGCAAAGAGTTGGATGTGACAGTGACTGAACTGAACTGAAATGGTCCTATGACAGTTCCTTTTTTCGTTCCTGTGTCTGGCAATAGAAATAGACAGTAATACCTCACTTACCTGGCAATAGTGTTGAACAGAAGGGTGATAAATAAGTAAAATGTCTAGATAATGGGAACATATCCCAGCTGCCAGATTGAATTTATTGTATTATTTTGCTTTTTATAGTTGACTGTGTATGTGTTTTTTTCTCTTCACAGAAGATATTGCTTATAATTGAACTTTTCTTTTTGTGTTTCCCTTATGGAATTTAGAAAAAAAAATATATTGGTACCCGGCCACGTTCAAGACACTGTACTATAGGACCTGTGAGTATAGAGGCTGATGGAGACCTTGAGCATCTTTATATGCTCTTGGTAGATGTCAGGACCTCTGTGACTAGTCCCTACCTTTCCTATGTCAAGTGCGGCTTTAGAAATATTGTAGTATTTTGTCTTCTGGGACAGAATATGAAATCTGGAAGGAAAAGAACTGTGTATTATTCACTTTTTTTTAAAGTGTAACTTCCAGAGGAAAAAATCATGGAGGACTACAGTTTTAAAAGATTTCAAACAAATGTTAGTTGATTGAATTGGTGGAAATGGAAAATTCTAGAAATTTCACAATTATTGAGGGAAAATGTGATTACATTTTTTAATGTTAAGGAGAATTTAAATATGTTTTGCATTAGTAGCTTTATATAGCTGGAAGTATTTATTTAGAAAAAATATAATGCATTATTTTATTATGCCTCATTTTAAGTTTGCCTTTTTCTTGAACAATCAGATTAGGTACACACATAAAATATTTTTTCTAAGCCATCCCAGAGTACCGAACTGTTCAGTATCCAATAATATTTCCCTCAATTTTTTGGAAAAGAAAGAAACACTTTGAATGGATGGAATAGTCAGCATTTACTGTAAGAGAGAGGATATCTTTTCTCACTCTTATGAGTAATGAACAGAGAGCTAAGCATTCATTTTCAGCAAAGGAGCTGGACAATAAAAACCATTTTTTTCCTTTTTTCTGTTATATGATGGAGAAATGGATTCTCAGAAATTAATACCTGATTTTAATTGCATCCCTTGGAAAACTCTGATAGGTAAAATATTTAAACTATGAAAATGAAGACAAGAGGATTCATTCAAGAAAAAGAACTTTCAATTTTTACTGACTTATTACTTACATACAATATGACACATGCATATACATGAATGAAAATGTACAGCTTAATGAATACAAGGTGTTACTACACCTGTATAACCCCTACTGGTAGGAAGACACAGACTGTTATCACCAGCTCAAAAATCTCCCTTGTTGGGTTTCTTAATACCTTCCAGAAGTAATCAGTATAATGCATTTTTTTTTACTATAAATTAATGTCATCAGTTTCTTGAGTTTATATCATTGGAATGATAAACTATGTTCTTTTGAATTTTTTTAAACTATTATTTCTGGTTGCTCTATGCAGTAGGCAACAGTTATTTGTTCTTTATGGCTATAGAGCAGTCAATTTTATAACTGGTATAATTTATTAACTGATTCTATTATTGATAGACATTTGCTTTGATGCTAAGTTTTGGCTTTTATGAATAAAACAGCTATCATGATTCTTCTGTCCAGTTTACACGTGGACCAGTCATATAAGAATTCCACTTCCTTTATATCATTGTCAACACTTGGTTTTTGTAATTTTAGCCATTTTTCTAGAAGCTGTCTTGTTTTACCTCTCATGTTAGTCTACAGTCTATTTGGAATTATTTTTTCCATTTTGGATATAGTGTGGGGGAAGTAGTCCTTTTTTTCATTTTCAATCAAGTGCTACTGATTGGAAAACGTGATTCGTTGTTTTCCATACTTAATGGGATGGCATCTTTGTCATAAATGAGACAGCCATATATGTAATGAGTTCTTGACTTTGTTCTGTTTTTTATTTTTAATTTATTTTAATTGGAGAATAATTGCTCTACAGTGTTGCATTGGTTTCTGCCAAATATCAGCATACATCAGCCATAAGGATACATGTATGTTTCTTCCCTCTTGAACCTCCCTCCCACCTTCCACCCCATCGCACTCCTCTAGGTTGTCCCAGAGCCCAGACTGAGCTCCCTGTGTTCTACAGCAACTTCCCATTAACTGTTATTCATACAATAATGTATATATTTGAATGCTGTTCTCTTAATTAGTTCCACACTCTCCTGCCCCTGCTGTGTGTAAGTCCATTCTCTATGTCTGAGTCTCTCTTGCTGCCCTTCAGATAGGTTCATCAGTACCATTTTTCTGGTTTCCGTATATATGCATTAATATATGACATTTATTTTTCTCTCTCTTACTTCACTCTCTATAACAGGCTCTAGGTTCATCCACCTCGCTAGAACTGTCTCAAGTTTGTTCCTTTTGATAGCTGAGTAACATTCCATTGTATATATGTACCACAGCTTCTTTATCCATTTATCTGTCAGTGGAATCTAGGTTGCTCCCATGTCCTAGCTATTGTAAATAGTGCTTCAGTGAACATTGGGGTACGTGTGTCTTTTTCAGTTATCGTTTTCTCAGGGTATATGTCCTGTAATGAGATTGCTGGGTCATATGGTAGTTTTATTCCTAGTTTTTTCTAAAGAAACCTTCATACTGTTCTCCATCAGTTCAGCCCAGTCGCTCAGTCATGTCCGACTCTTTGTGACCCCATGCGCTGCAGCATGCCAGGCTTCCCTGTCCTTCACCAACTCCCGAAGTTTGCTCAAACTCATGTCCATTGAGTCAGTGGTCCCATTCAGCCATCTCATTCTCTGTTCCCCTTCTCCTCCTGCCTTCAATCTTTCCCAGCCTCAGGGTCTTTTCTCATGAGTCAGTTCTTCACATCAGGTGGCCAAAGTATTGGAGTTTCAGCTTCAGCATCAGTCCTTCCAATGAATATTCAGGACTGATTTCCTTTAGGATGGACTGGTTGGATCTCCTTGTAGTCCAAGGGACTCTCAAGGGTCTTCTCCAACACCACAGTTCAGAAGCATCAATTCTTTGGTGCTCAGCTTTCCTTATAGTCCCAACTGTCACATCCATACATGACTACTGGAAAAATCATAACTTTGACTAGATGGACCTTCTCCATAGTATCTATATCAGTTTATATCCCCACCAACAGTGCAAGAGGGTTCCCTTTTCTCCACATCCTTTCTAGCTGTTCTGTTTTATAAGTCACTAATGTAAAGCTATTTCTAACACCCTTTTATTTACTGTAGAGATGTGGTATTGCTCAATTTCATTTTCCTTCTTTGTCTTATGAAGAGTTTAAAAAACAACTTTTGGCATTGTTGGTTTCTTTCCATTATATATCTTGTTTCTACTCAATTGTTTTCATATTCATTTTTATTCATTTCTTTCACCTATTATATTTGAATTTAGTTTGCTATTCACTTCCCAAGTACTTTTGAAATGTTTTTAAACTTTCATTTTGAAGTAAGTTGAGTTACAAAACGTTTGCAAAAGTAGGACAAAGAGATCCTATAAACATATCACCCAGCTTCACTACATGTTGACATCTTACATAACTGTAGTACAATTAAAAAATCATGAAATTAATATTAGCTATAAAAATCGGTACCATTTATAAGCCTTCTTTAAATTTTTCCATTTGTGCCACAAATGTCTTTTTCCTATTTCAGGATCAAATCTAGGATGACATATTGTATTTAGCTGTCATGTCTCTTTATTCTCCTTGACTTGAGGAACTTCTCTAGACTTTGTCTATCTTTATGACCTTGACATTTCTGAAAAGTGCTGGCCAGTTAATTTGAGGAATGTCGTTCGATTTGTATTTGTCTGATGTTTCTTCATGATGAAATTTAGATTACTCATTTTTGGCAAGAATACCTCATAAGCGATGGTGTGACCTCAGTGAGTCATGTAAGGAGGTAAATGATGTTGACATGCCTTATTCCTAGTGGTGATAAATTTGATCAACTTAATTGAGGTGGAGTTTATCAGTTTTCTGCAGTATAAATTTACATTTTTTGCCCTTTGTAGTTCGTAAGTATCTTGTGGGGAGACAGTTTGAAATATACAGGTATCCTGTTTTCTCATATATCTTTGCCCACTAATTTTAGCCTCCATCACTGACTCATGGCTCTGCAACAGTTACTATAGTGGTGGTTGTGAGAGGTTGATTTTTCTATTTGCATCATTCCTTCTGTATTTATTAATTTGAATTCTACTGTAAGAGTGAGTTATCTCATCCTTATTTATTTGTTCAATCACTTACGTGGAGTGTGAACTCAAGGATATTTGTTATTCCTTGAGATAACATTCATTATTATCACCTGGCCATCAGGAGCACCTCAGGCTGGCTCCTGCTTCCTTTTGACCTGCCATCACAATTTGAGCACTGTGCTGCCTTTCTGGCCCCGTAGGATCTTGAGGACTAATCTTGCCCCATTCTCTTGTCATGCTCATCTCTGCCACATTCCTGAGATCAGCCTTCCTCTTAGGATTTTGGGTTCCTCTTATTGAAGAAGAATACTTGGAAACCAAGTTCTGGGTTCTTGGTGTGTTCAATAAATTTTCACAATTGCTTCTAGGATTTCTCTCCCCTGAAAGAAATAGGAAATAGTTGTGTATATACAAATACACATGTGCACATACGCACGTCTATATCTGTCTTACATCTATTTGTGTGTATACACATGCGCACACATAATCATGAGTCCATATTGATACATCTGATTCTAGTCCATCATCAAAGTTCATTCTAGCCAATTTCTGTTTCTAGTAGCTCTTGCTTTTAACACCAGGAAACTTTGTTTATTATCATCAATGTATGTATTAACTCAGTCTGAAAATGTACATAAAGTAGTTTCACAATTGTAGTTTTATACCTCTGTGAGAAACCAAATCTTTAACTAGAGTGCAGTATGTGTACAGTTCTTTTTGTCTTCAGCTCTAATGTATGCAATCAGAGCACTGTTTCTGAAGTTTACTTAGGTTAGTTCTGTTGTTCCCCATCTTTTTCATTATGGTTATGTTACTTATTTATAATGCAGTGTCTATGGAAGGTGTTAATTTATGAATATTGTCATCTTCTGTTGCCTTACCAAATTCTTTTATTATTTGAGGTCCTGTTTATATTGATTCTTTAGCATTTTCCAGGTATCATATCAACTAGTAGAAATAGTTTTACCACTTATTATTCTTGATTTATTTCATCTGATTGCATTTGCTAATACTAATAATAAAGTGAAAAATAATAGAGCTACCGGACATCCTCCAGAAAATATAAAATGTAAATATAAAATATTTACAAACTATTAAAACTTTGGTTTATGTTCTATTAAGAAAACAAGATTTGGTATTGTTATATCTAGAAAAGAAACCATAGAAAAACAGTCTAGAAGAAAATGCACCATATTATTAGCAATGACTATGATGATGTAGTTAAATATTTTTATAAATATTTGTATTAACTATATTTTATTCTCTGCAGATCTGTAATGAAGATATTAATTTTATAATGAAGACATTTTTATCAATTTGACTTTAGTACACAGTCATCTTTGTTCTGTAAATTTGACTGTAAGCAATTTGAAAAAGTTGCCTTTTATCTTTTCATGATGGTAGATTACACCATGAATCAGGTCCTTCATGATAGAGAGGGAGAGAAATTTCTTTGAATATTGTTTTAATGTGTTTGTTTCATGTGCTGAAACTTACTAATTTGTTTCTGAATCAGTCTCTCTCCTAAAACTTAGTAAATTTGAGATGCATTTATAAAAATAGCACTTTATATTAAACAAATAGTTAAATGGGCCATATTGCCTGCTTTTTTGTGGAGAGCATCAAACTATGACAGCCAGCCCCTCCAATATGAAAGCGTTCAGATACAACAAGAATGTTGAAGAGCATCAGACCTGGTTTAAGTGCCAGTGCTACTACTTTTTTGTCTAACTTCAGCAAATTGCTAATTCCCCAAATCTCAGTCTCCTTATTTACAAAATAAAAGGAGTAACATCTATTCTGAGGATGAAACGAGGTCATTTCTATAAAGCACCAACCCAGTGCTTTATATTATGTGCTCAGTAAATGGACGATAATCTTCCTAACTTTAACCAAGAATAGGAAAAAAAAAAAAAAGGAATAAAATGTCTGCTCTTCATGGATCACTGTTAAAAGTATTTTATTTGTATTAATTTCATGATTCTTTTCGTAGCCCTGTGTGGAGGGCACACATAGCTTCTCGAAAAGATAGCCTGGGTGGCTGGGCTATGACATGAAGTTTGTTCCTCTGACCTGGAGACCATGCTCTTGATGTCTAAATAAGCCTGCCTCTGAGCTGTGAGTGTAAAGAGGAGAGTAAGGCTGCTATTCATGTGTATAAATAATTTAGAAACTCGGTTAACAGTTTTGCATTTCTTGTGTTCCAGGTGAATGGTGCTCCTGAGCACCTTCTGCGAGTACCACTCACACCTGTTCCGGGGACACTTTCTCCAAAGGATCAGCAAGCATCCAGTTCAATTTCAGATTCATGGGGTTGCTGCAGGCCAGATACTGCTTGTCTCACTAAGACAAGGTGAGAGTTTAAATATTTCCTTCCTCTTTAGGATGACTTTTGATGTCATGACCTTTTCTGAAATATTTCTGACTTGATATCAGTCAAAAAGTTACAGTCACTAAATAAGAGCCATGGCAGAGGGAAAAACTGGCTACTGTAAAAAGACTTAGGTATATTGATTGCTATATTTATTAGATAAATGTGTGCTGATATGTTTGAAGATATTTTTTATTATTTAATGTAAAGTATAATGTGTTAACATTATTGCAAGGGGAATTTCATGACAAACATTCTTCTTTTAAAATATAACTGCAGTTTGATTTTATGAAACCTGTAATTGCTACAAACTATGCTGTTTCTACTGCTATAAAATCAGTAACGAAATTGGAGAGGCTATCTTTTGGAAATTGGTTGTGATGAAAATCATAAAGATATGATTATCTTTATGCAGATCCTGCCCTGACTGTGAGCTTTCCTTACCTGTACTTGTAGTGCATGTAACTACTTCTGCATACCTTTTTCTTAAAGGTTAAAACTTTCTGTTCCAATGTACGAAATTGCTGGTCAGTCCATTTGGGGTTAATCATTGAAACAGAATTGAGACTGGGAAAAGGTAGTAAAATCTAACTGAGTTGCAGTGTTAGAATAGTTACTGCTGGGATTGTTTGGGGAGATGAAGAGAAGAGCAAGATGACTCTGCATTGCTTAGAAAGATGGTCCAGTGGCCACTATATGGGCAGAAAAGAAGGGATGGAATAGGTGTTTTGGTCATGACGTGAACTTATCTTGGGTGGATGGGTGTTGAGAAATAAACGTTATTGAAACATTTTCCTTCTAAAGTATATGACTTATTCTGCATCCCAGGTATCCGAGATTCAAGGTGAGTCAGTACCTCTGAGAATGGAATAGACATTTTCGTGGACTAGACCTCCTGGAATGCATATTCATGTACAGTGTGTAACAGCTTTTCAAGTATTTCATATACAATGTAGGGGAAGGGATGTCATGAAGATTTCCTAGTGAGCACGGCCTGGGAGATGAAAATTAGGAAAGCTGAAAGTGTGAAAATGCCCCTGGTCATAGCATGGTGGCTGATTTCATGGGCTATAGGGGACCAGATTAATTTTTCTGGCTTACGTCCTGATACTGCCACCTTTTGGCAACAACTCCTGTGGTAGTGCTGCTATTGCTTTAGATCTTCCCTGTAGCTCAGATGGTAAAGAATCTGCCTGCAATGCAGGAGACCTGGGTTCGATCCCTGGGTCAGGAAGATCCTCTGGAGAAGGGAATGGCAATCCACTCCAGTATTCTTGCTTGGAGAATCCCACGGATGGAGGAGCCTGGTGGGCCAGTTCATGGGGTCACAGAGAGTCGGACATGACTGAGCGACTAACACTGTTGCTACACGGCTGCCTGTGGAAGTTGTGAAAATTAGTTGAACTAATTTTCAAATTAGCACACAATAAGTGTTCAAAAATGGGTATGATTGTGCAAGTATTTATAAGGACTTTTTTTTTTGGTAAGGACTTTTGCAGTTTGACCAATTCTTGATCTTACTATCATTTTCTCTGTGAGGACTTAAATTTCTTATCTGTAAACCTGCCTACTATGTTGATTTTTCCTTAATCTCACCTGGCCAGCCCAGTTGGAAAGACATTACTGTATTTTTTTAAGAGTTGGTTGGCTTTCAAATATGGCATGTATTATATTTCTCAAGATCATTGTATTTTAAATTTTATGATATCAAATCTACTTTCTAGCATCTAGTATAGGGTAAATTGTCTAACTTTCCTAAATAGTCTCATCTTTGAAATGGGAACAGTAGAATATTTATGACAGTTTTTGTGCAGAATAAATATGTAAGTTACAGTGCATGACCCCAAAATACTCAATACATGTGGTTACTATAACTATTACTACCCTTATTGTACTTATTCTTCTTGTCACATACTTATTTACTTCTGATGTGATTGTGATGTCAGTCTTTAATTTGTGGAACTTTAAGCAGACTATTCTGTAGTTGTTACTAAAATACTGATATGTGCAAAGTCTTATACCACTTTTTAACTTTTGAAAACATGATTCACCATCATTTTGTTCCCTCGAAATACAGTATTTTCGTTTGAACACCAAT
The DNA here is from genome assembly GCF_014754425.2 of Oryx dammah. Lineage (NCBI taxonomy): Eukaryota > Metazoa > Chordata > Mammalia > Artiodactyla > Bovidae > Oryx > Oryx dammah. The sequence continues at coordinate 23,495,573 of NW_024070206.1, forward strand.
CTTATTTTCATGATGCTGTTAAATCTCTAAGGACAACTGCTTTTAAAACTCCTGAGACTTGATCTTTTCTAGAGGAAAATTAAAACTTATGTTTTAAATTGTTTCACATGTTGGTGATACTTAATATCTGAGTTTGTCCCTTTTATCCATCCAATCTTTCTAACTTTGCACTCTGTCTTATCTCCACGGTTCTGAATGTTTAGAACTTGATTCCATAATCCAGCCTTATCTGACTCAGGTTATATTTGCCATAATGCAGTACTAGGTTTGAAATAACCAGTGAATTTTAGAAAAGTGTAAAAAGTGGCTTCTTTCATATTAAGATCTGATATTGACCATGCAAAGCTATGTTCCAGGGTTCATGATAATGTTCACTATGAACTGTTGTAAACAGTAAAATTAATTAAAAAAATTTTTTTTCCTCCATTTTATTTTCTTGTTCTGGTTTTGTTTCCAAAATGTTTTAAAATAAGTTGTGTGAGCAAATAGGAATAAGACTATCAAATGTTTCAATAGCATGCATCTAAAGATTTATGGCATATGTAGGATTAACCAATAAAATAAATTATCAGTAGATCTAATTTACCTTATTATGTAATCTGGGCCTAAACCAGATTTTTGACAAGAACAATGTAATTATTTCACTAAAGCTTTGACAAGTATATTGTAAGATCTTTTAAAGTTGGCAACAAAGTAACATTAGATCATTTGAATACCTTTTATAACTTTATTTGCCACTTAAAGTATCTGTATAGAAAAAAGGACTTAAATTATATATAAAAGTTAGAAACTTTTTACTGAAAAGACAGCAAAATTTTAACTTTATCTTTAGTAGTATAAAATGTTCCTTCCTAATGTTTAAAATTGAAGAACTTTAAGAATGTTTATCCAAACATTTGCTGTATTTTCTACTCATATCTTTCAGTATAATTTTTATAGTTCAAAAATAAGAAATTTAAAAAAATCTCATTGCCTACCATTAAATTCCGAACATTACCAAATGCAGGTATTTGTTTTAGGTGATCTCATTGTTACTAAATAGAAACACTCCGTGTTTCTAGAAAGACTCCATTACAAAATTAGGTGATCAGAGGAGATTGTCAGTTTGGGAGCGTGTTTCATCCCCAGGTGTTTAGTTTTGCCTTTCATTTTATCGTGTTTTCTACTTCACTATTTTATCAGAGACTTTTTGAGGGTAAGACATCCTGCGAAGTAAGGTCGACAGTAATTTCTCTGGTGTTCGATGTCTCGCAGAAATAAGCGATGTCAAGCACGTCGGTGCCGCTTTCTTAACGTTTCTGGACAATCCATCCTAATTTAGTTTCTGAGGACTCTTTTGATTGTTTTCTAGGAAAGGGAGGAATGGAAATTGGGACATTTTTTGTAGAATGGGAAAGGTGTGAGGAGAAACTTGAGGTGTCTGATTGCATGCTTCTAGTGTATTCCAGAACAGCTCCTGAGAAGAAAAATCCCATTACTTCTCCAGTGTCCTGAAGGAAACGAAATACTTGGTATTGTGTGTGCAGGCGTGCTCAGCTGCTTCAGTAGTGGCCAACTCTTTGTGACCCTATGGACTGTAACTGGCCAGGTTCCTCTGTCCATGGGATTCTCCAAGCAAGACTGGAGAGGGTTGCCATTTCCTTCTCCAGGGAACCTTCCTGACCCAGGGATCGAACCCATGTCTCCTGCATTGCAGGCAGATTCTTTAGCCACCAAGCCACCTGGGGAGCCCATTGATATTGGTGGTTAACAAAAATTTAAGGCCTTTATGTGCTGTGACCTCTCATTAAGTCATTACCTAATTGCATTTATATTGTTTATTACAGTGTTTACTGATAACCCAGATGTTGTGTTTCATTAATTTGAATTGTGTTGGGAAGTCTGCAGAGACAGAAGGCACTTCATACTTAAGATTTATTTTTTATTTTTCAAAGGGTATAATGTATCATTCGACTTAGTCTAAGTTCTTATTTATTTTTATTTCTACTTTACAGTGAAAGTGAAAGTCGCTCAGTCGTGTCCGACTCTTTGTGATCCCATGGACTATACAGTTCATGGAATTCTCCAGGCCAGATAACTGGAGTGGGTAGCCTATCCCTTCTCCAGAGGATCTTCCTAACCCAGGAATCAACCCGGGGTCTTCTGCATTACAGGCAGATTCATACCAGCTGAGCTGCCAGGAATGTCCTCATAGCTCAGTTGGTAAAGAATCTACCAGCAATGCAGGAGACCCCAGGTTGATTCCTGGGTCAGGAAGATGCCCTGGAGAAAAGAGATAGGGTACCCACTCCAAATTCTTGGGCTTCCCTGGTGGCTCAGCTGGTAAAGAATCTGCCTGCAATGTGGGAGACATGGGTTCGATTGAGCGACTTCACTTCTGAAAGTATATGGATAATAGCAGTAACACATAATTCTTGGTATGAATTGTCAGGAAAGAGCATAGAATTTCATACAGGCCTGGAATTAAATAAATTATATTTATGAAACATTTATATTCACCTTAGTTCTTAAATAGTATCAAAACTCTTAATTTTTTTTAACAATATAGAGATTTTTTTAGAAGTCATTTCATCTGTAGTCTCTAGTGCAGGTTCACTTTTATAATATAATTTTAAGAAGATTGTGATCTGGTGGATTTTGCTTCTACACATTTATCTAGGAACGGCAAAATGTTTAATCTGTTTCTTGGCATATTTACTCAAAGAGATCTACTCGGGTGTACTGAAAATCTGACTGTATAATTAAGAAGTCAGGGTGATTGTCAAGCAAAGAATAAAGTGGGTCCGCAAATATCTTCCAACTTTTATGTTTGCCCTGAAACTTAAGTCTGTGTGAAGGAAGGACTGACCACTGAACACGAGGTCGGAAGACTAGGTTGCTAACTCTGATTTTAGGCCACTCAGTTTCTTGACCTCTTGAGGTTTAGTTTATTTTTCCTTAACAAACACACTTCACTGGATTATTGTCAGAATTAAATGAGTTAGTATTTGTGAAAGTGTGTTTGAACTTTAAAGCTCTTTGAAAATGGTGCATGTGGATATTGCAGTTACCAGTGGTGTAACATGGGAACTTTTATTAGAGGAGTTTAGAGAGTCTAAAATTCTGTTAAATCTTTCAATTTAAAGAATTAGGAAGATAAGCATTTTCAGTGGGTTTAATTTCACACTTCCTCTTACATGTCTTTCATCTAGCATGTGATGATTTCTGTGTTTTGTGGATATAACATGTATGTTCAGAGTAAATGGTAAATACTGACATTTAATGCTTTTTTGTTAAATATTAAAGCCTTGGTAGATTATTCAGAAGACTTGAGTTCTCCATCACCGGTGTCAGAGAAATTTTAAGCAAGGAATAGTAAAGACTGTATAAATTTAGCAGTTCTGATGAAGTCAATTAAAAGTATTTATGTTCCATAATATAAATTGGAGACTGGAGTGAAATGTAGGTCCTTTTATATCATATTGATATGTGATCCTATTATATGTGATCAGGAAAGATAGGCAATTTATAATAGGCATAAGTTTGCCTTTATGAACTATGTTTCTAGACACCAAGCAGGTAGTTTTTCTGGTGTAGATAAAAACTTGGTCCTGACTTACTGAATTAGATGACATGGGAATTCATGAGGTGGCATCGAAACCCGGTTTTGCCTGAGTCCGTAGTCAAGGCTCTTTAGCACCGTGCATACCTTCTTCGTGTGTATTCTGAAGGAGAGAATGATCTACAGTGTGTTAGAAGAGTCTTCTGTCCCCATCAGCTGGACACACAGTCCCAGCATGATGTGAATTGTAAAGTGCTTATAGTAAGTTGTTTTGAAGGAAATTTTTAATGCATGAACAAGAAAGATATTTTTAAAGCTCTGCTACTAATTTTAGACCTTTTACATCTAATAAATGACTCTTTTAATGTCTTGATTGGTACCTTGGTGACCTGTAGAACAATTCATATATGACTGCATAGGAGAAATAGTTTATTTGCATAATCTTAGTTTGAAGAATAAGCAACTCCATGCTCTTTAAGTTCACTTAACGTTTTATTTATTCAACGTGTGTCCTACTTACCGTCTTGTCCTACAAAGAATGCACTCGACAGTGACCCTCTCATCGTGAGCTCCTAGAGGGAATGGTCTGTGATCTATTCATCTTGGTGTCCTTGCTCCCAGTTAGAGTTCCTGGCACATCACAGGCACTCAATAAATATTTAGGAAATGAAAGCTGGATAAAAATAATCAAGTACACGCCCAGGGTCATATAACAAGTCGGTGTCATAACGATCGTGAAAGTCTTATTTTTTATTTCTCATCTACTGACACATTCTGTGACTCATTTGTTCAAGAAGTATTTATTAGATGTGTACTGTGTACCCGGTGCTTCCCTAGATACCAAGGATACATTAATAAGCAAAATTGATGAAAAGCCCAACCTTAATGGGCCTTGCATTCTAGCTAATAAAAGTACACCTGGTCAAACTTTTAAACCTTTTATGAAATTACAATGTAATTTTTCAAGAAGTTATTTATAACTGTAGTTTCAAAAGCAATTGCTATAACAGTGGAAAATAAATGTAAAGCTTCACAAAATACTCATTGGTCAATGAATTAAGACTGCTTGGGTTTTTAAGTGATGTTAAACATAGTGATAAGATTAGATCACTGCTCAGCATTCATTATGTTAAGAGGTCCAGCAGAGTATATTGTATTTCATAGTTTTCAACTCTGTTTTTAAATGTAGTGCTATTTCAGATTCCACTAATAATTAAAAAAAATACATACAAAAGGAAGGAAATATTGAGACAGTGGGTGGGGAGAAAGACTGGTGGCAAAGGATGTAGAAAGGAACATTGTGAAATACCACATCTAAATAGATTTTCATTTTAGCTATGAAAGGGTATGTTAAAAAGCTAAAATTGCTTACATACAAGAGTAGCAGATGGATGCAAGTATTCCATCAGTGATGTTAATGAGATTACCACTTAAGTATTGATTTAATTTCTGATTTGGACTGGCTGATAACTCTTTATTTCTTTATTAATTGGCATTGGCAATCAGCTCCTAACATAAAGCCCTCAAATGTTAGTGTAAAATTCAATCTAAAATAGAGTGGATGATAGTCTTTGAATTAGCCATTGAGCCAGTGTCTTATATGAGCAAAGAGGAGATTAGATGTCATAGGACCGTTTTGTTGGAAGGAACAGAATTCCTTTCTAGCTAGCTTAGATAAGGGGGATTTACTGGGGTGACACATGAGGAGTGTTTACTGTAGGTTTGCTGTAGGAGTTCAGCCTGGCAGACAGGCAGCCCTGACTTTTGGGCTGGTGGTCTTTGTGGGTTACATGGCCTCTCCTCTTTTGTACTTTGTTTAAATCTACTTCATTGTCATCTTTCTGCCCTCAGAACTGCTCCTTCCATATTTACATGTGGCCAGTGCACTGGTCTCCAAAATGTATTTCAGGCAGACTTTCCAGAATGGCTGTCCAGAACTGACTCCAACTCTGTGGACCTGATTCCACTTCTTGTATGAGTGTGATTGATAAACCTTGATCATTATTCATTTAAACCCAGCAAGCAGTAGTTAGAAGAGAGGGGTTACATGGCACATATATAAGCTCCCTCTATGCCAGTGAGACACAAGAATGGAATGTGGGGACAGGTTGGCTCCTGTATAGTAATAGATGAATCATAGTGTCTTAATATTTATAGGCAGATTAGCATTTATGGTTGATTTTTGTGCTTCTTAGATGATAAGCAGAAAGCATATTTTTTGATACATCAATTTGTTCCCTAAATAGCAGCAGAAACCAACCAATAGTCTTATATTTCTACATTATAAAAATGTCTCAAGTGATTCATGGCATATATTTAATATGCATACTTTAAATACTTGAATGTGATAAATTGCTGGTATAATTTATAATTTAAGAGTTGAATGATGTTCATACTTCCTCTAACACCATAGCATTTCAATTCTGTGACATGGCTGATTGCCTTCTTTGGATACATCTTGCAGCAAAAATCTGGAATATTTGGTTCTTGATGACTTCAAACAGGATATGGGTCATTTTATGGGCTTCCCAGGTGGTGCTAGTGGAAAAGAACCCGCCTGCCAATGTAGGGGAGTTTGATCCCTGGGACAGGAAGATTCCCCTGGAGGAGGGTACAGCAACCCACTCCAGTATTCTTGCCTGGAGAATCCCCATGGACAGAGGAGCTCTGTAGGCTACAGTCCATAGGGTAGCAAAGAGCTGGACTCAACTGAAGCAGTTTAGCATGCATGCAGGCACGCATTCTTCTTACATTCTCAGGTTTAGCTCGTACGCTTTGATGTCCAGACTTGGACACATTACTTAGAAAATGGACCTTATTTCCTGCTGAGTGTCTCCTTACCTTTTTTTTTTTTTTTTTAATCACAACTATGTCAAACTCCAGCACGTTTCATTTCAGTCCCAATCATCTGAATTTTCAACTACCATATAAACCTAAGAATCCAAGTGCAACTAAAACAAGCTTAAATTGCTGTTAAATGAGGTTTGATGAGGCTTCTTGACTTTTTGAACTATTGAATTACATGTTCAGTTTTTATTGCTTTTACTATGCAGAGCTCTGAGTTCATTGCTGAGACCCTAGTAGTGATTCTTCTTTTTCCCCTCTGTGGATAGTGTTGTGGGAGGGAGTGAGCGAGGGATAAACAACAACTTTCCTATTTGCAACTTTTGCCATTTAGTTCGATATTTTTGCTTGTTCTTGGACATAACTTTAAAGGCATCCACATAAAGATGACTGCTTCAACTCTAGAAATTCACCCCTATTAGGATCATTGTTGATTGCCCAGCCAAATGTTTTTTGATTTTGAGGTGTTAACTTTTATCTGCATTATCATATCTTCTTGTGGCTGTTTGGTCTACCTTTCATAAAGTCATTCTTAAATGAGTTTACCTTTAATCGTATTAGAGTCGTGATACATCTGTTGCATTAAATGATATATAGATTTGCATACAATATTAATACTTGTTCAAATCAAATGTAGGCACTACTGAGATTTAGAAATTCCTCGTAGCGTTCTTCATTGATTTTTTTTTTTTGCCCCAAAGATTTGGAGTACCACTAGGATGTATTGCTAATGTCGTATTTTCTATAATTTAAAGTCAAAACTCAAAGGAATATATTGCTTTTATTTAAAAGCACTCTTAAGATAAAATTCAAAACTAAGACAGAAGTGGGTCTTAAAGTGAGATATGGTATTATTAATGGTTGAGGTTGTAATTTTCAAGCCTCCTCTTCTCTGTCTCCCTTAAGGAGACTGGAAACTTCTGTTCTCTTCTGCACCTACTATTCTGCCAGAATTGAGCCCTCTGTTAAATGAGGTTTGAATTTCACCTGTTTGACTTGATGCTGTGAAGACACATCTCTAAACTCAGGCTGGGACATTTTTGTTTGTTTTCTCTTGTTCTACAAACTCTTTTGCAAATGGAGGTCAAGAAGCTTCCAGTCATCATAGATCTGGAGAACTTAATTTGCTACATACAGTGATAGTGAGATGCTTCTGGACAGTCAAAGCAGGCCAGGAAATCATTGCTGATTCTCAGGTTTCGTGTTGGCTAATCAAGAAGTTGACTTACCTCATTTCTTTTGGTCATCTTATATACAAATGGCATTAAACATAGAAAATGTCAATTGATACTTGTCACAGACTGAGATGTGAAATGAGCTGAAGTGGGGAGCTTTCATCCATCTATTCATTCATTTTAAGTATTCAAATGCTGGAAATACGTGTGGAGAGCCTTTCATACACGAGTGGCCCAGATGTGGATTCAAAGGAAGAGCTTGTTGCTCTTGTTTTAATCTAAGGATGTGGTCAGTTACAAAATGACCATAATTTTTTCCCTCCTGGGGATTGAGGGTGAAGCTGTAAATGTTCCCATCCAAAAGCAGTTTGTTTTGGCCAATGGGACATAAGCAAAAATGATGCAAACAGAGGCTTGAAAGGTTCTTGCTTGGTGAAGCTGCCCCTTTCGATGCTTCTGGTCCTGGTATCCATGAGAAGCAGCACTGGGCAGCTTGTTAGATGATGAGAAGCGCATGGCTCATCACTAGCCAATTGCCAAATCTGTGAGTGAGGACATGGTGACCCAGCAGACTCAGCTGATCTGAAATGTGTGACCTGAGATCAGCTGAACCTGACCCAGAACATTTATTTGAACTAAATAAATGGTGGGTGTATTGTATTCACCCATTGAATTTAGAGGTGGTTTAATAAACAGTAGGGTTAACTGACATGGGATGTGAGAGCAATACTCCTTTAAAACAGTTCCATTGGAAGGCAGGTAACATATACTGTCATCAATCTTAGATTACCAGAGTTTGCAGACAGAGAATTTTAGAAAGATGGCAGAAGTTGGGGAAGAGGAGTTTAGTTTTAAGGTTAACTGTAAAATCTGAGCAGGATTTGGATATATATGAGAGCAGAAAGGACGTGATAGATGACAAGACATAACTGAGAGGTGAGAAAGAAACATGGGACTTAAATGTGAAATCTTAACTTTTTAGTTAATTTGGTGGAATATATCCAAATGATCTCACACCTCCATGAAAGTTCCAGCTTACCTTCAGCCCAGGCCATTTGAGGTGATAGCTCCAGAAATAAACCTGAAATATTCTAATATTTCTGTCCCTTATACTCCTTCTGTTATGCTTCTAGTTTTAAGTTCAGAGCAAAAGAAGAGTTTAATTGGGTTGTGAAATTTGGATGAGGCCTAAAAAAGTGTGTTTGGAAACGCAAGTGCTTGTACTAATCTCTCCAGTCATGTAAAGAAGTTTTACTTTACTCAGTTTACAAGTTAGGAATGAGAAGTTAGTTAAAAAGCATTCTGTTTACTCTTTTCTTAGCTCTTCTATCTTACTGTGCACAAAGTATCATTCTTCTGCATTTGAGATGATTAACCCATACTTTTGCTTTTCAGTATATGACAAGATTGTGCCAAATTGAGAGTTGTTGTAACTAATTGCTAATCAGGCTCTAATCAAAATTGTCATAATATATCTTGTTAACAGTACATGTATATGAGCTGAAATTCAATTAATATGCTTTTTATTTCTACTGAATTCACAATATGCTGTTTAACTCTACTTTTCCTTCAGATCATGGTCAAAGAACCTCCTCAAGGAGGCCTTATTTACCAAACTATTTCAGTTGTATTAGGGGTTTCATCGAGTTGTGCTCACTTTATGGGACTTCTTTCAGATTTTGTTTGCACATTCACTGAATGAAGTCTGTTGTCTTCATTGAATTGTAGGCTTTTTGAGAGCAATGACCAAATATCTTTGTATTTACTGTTTTGTTCTCGGTGTGGAGCTCAGTGTCTGGCATCTACTAGGAACTGAACAAATATTTGGAGGAAAAATATGTGTTAATGTAGAGATAGCTCTTTTGCTTCCATGGGGCCCCAGTTTAAATGCTAACAGTGGAAAGGTGAGGTGAATTTATTCCGGTCAGAGGCAACAGCTGAGGTCCTAAGTGGAAAGAGTTTAATACAGTCAAGCAGCAGCAAGTCCAGGCAAAACCAAAGCTAGGTGATCCACAGGGGAACATGGGTTCAGGGAGGGAGTCAGGACCACATTCATGTGGGGCTTTCTAGGTCATGGTGAAAGCATGGAATTTAAGTGCAGTGGGGGAGAGATGCAGGATTTAAAACAGGGTGATGATGTCATGCGTACTGAGGTCACTCTTGCTCCTGTGCAGAGAGTGGGAGGAGCTTAGGAGGAGGGTCAGAAGCTCTAATTAGTGAGGGTTTGGGCCTCTTCTTGGTTCATGCTTAGAGTATGGAGAAAGGCAGATGAATTTGTGATGTTTTCTGAAGAATCATTGGGATGTGCTTGACAGATAAAGAGGAATTGCGATTATTTCCCATGTTTCAGTCCTTAGTGATTGAGTGTCTGGTGTTTCATTCACTGATGCTAGAAAACCTATGTGTGGGGTGCCAGTTCATTGGAATAGCGGAGGAGAAACCACAGTTCTGTGAGTGAAATGATGGAAATCAGCGTACCACACAGGCATCAATGGAAAGAAAGCAAAGATGGCTTTATCACTGTCAATAAGGAGATTTTAGAACAGGAAATACTTCCCAGAGAAAAACAGGAATATTTCACAGTGATAAAGAGGTCAATTCATCAATAGTCCTAAATCTGTCTGTGTCTGAGAACAGAGCCTCCCATCACAAGAAGGTGAGTTTGATGGAAAGGAGAAGTAGAGAAGTCTGTAATCATAGTTGGATATTTCAATACTCGATTCCCTTAACTGATGAAATGGGTGGAGGAGGTAGGTAAGGTGTAGAAGACTTGATCAACATTGCTGCCGTACATGATCTGTTTGAATATTTCACATAGCAGCAGGGAACATACACCCAGAACATTCACTGGGACAGATCATATGCAGGGCTATAAGACAAATCTTAACAAACTGAAGAGAATTGAAGCCATGCAATGGATGGTCTCTGAGCACAAAAGAATTAAACTGGATCTTTGTAAGAGTATCTGAAAATTTGGTAAGTGCTTGGAGATCAAACAACACATAAATAATCCATATTTCAAAGACAAAATCACAGAGGAAATGAGAAAATATTTGGAACTCACTGAGAATGAAGTAATTTCAGATCAAAATGGGTAAGATGCAGCTAAGTAATAATTAGAGGGAAATTTTTTGTATTAAATGCTTATGTTAGAACAGAAGTATCAAATTAATGGGCTAAGCTACTGCTAATGAGACTATAGCAATATGAGAAAATTAAACCCAAAGTGAGCAGAAGGAAGGAAGTAATAAGCATAAATCAATAACTCAGTGAAATAGAAACAGAAAAATAAAAAGGCAGGGTTTAAAAAAATACTAATGAAATTGGGAAATCTTTAGCCAGACTGATCAGAGAAGAAAGGATAAACAAGTTACTATTAGGAAAGACAGATAACATGGAATAACTGGGTTACATTGCAAGGATGAGAGATTAATTTAACATTCAGAAGTCAGTATAATTCATCATTACAGTTTAAAAATTATAACTCAAACGATTATCTCAGTAAATGCAAAAAAATTTAACAAAATCCAGAACAAGCACTTGCAGCAAATAGGTGGGATATGCTTCAGCCTTATAAAGGATGCCATATTTAACAGTTATTTTTCATTGTTAAATCAGAAACAAGGCACTTAATGCCTGGCTACCTCCTCATTTTATTACATAATACCCAGAATCAAGAAATGTCATAAGTGGTAAAACAACATGTTCTTGCAATAGTTTCTACGTTGCCATTATTATTTTCCTTTTAAAAAAATTATTTATTTTTTCATTGGAGGATAATTGCTTTACAGTGTTGTGTTGAGTTCTGCCATGTATCACCATGAATCAGCCATAGGTATACACATGTCCCTTCCCTCTTGAACCTCCCTCCCACCTCCCACCTCATCCTACCCCTTTCAGTTGTCACAGAGCACCGGGCTGAGCTCCCTGCACTAGACAGCAACTTCCCTTTAGCTATCTGTTTTACTTATGGTAATATATATGTTTCAATGCTATTCTCTTAATTCGTCCCATCCTCTCCTTCCCTTGCTGTGTCCATAAGTCTATTGTCTATGAATCTATGCCTGCCCTGACGATAGGTTCATCAGTACCATTTTTCTAGATTCTATATATATGTGTTAATATATGATATTTGTTTTTGTCTTTCTGACTTGCTTCACTCTCTATAGGTTCATCCTCCTCCTTAGAACTGACTCACATATGTTCTTTTTTTTATGGCTGAGTAACATTCTATTGTATATATATATACCACAACTTCTTTATCCATTAACCTGTTGATGGACATCTAGGTTACTTCCATGTCCTGGCTAACGTAAATAGTGCTGCAGCGAACATTGGGGTACATGTGTTTTTTTCAAGTATGGTTTTCTCAGGGTATAAGCCGAGTAGTGGGATTGCTGGGTCATATTGTAGTTTTATTCCTAGCTTTTCAAAGAAATCAACATACTATTCTCCATAGTGGCTATATCAACTTACATTCCCACCAGCAGTGCAAAAGGATTCCTTTTTCTCCATATCCTTTCCAGCACATTATTATTTTCAATCATACTAAATTGGTTTAGTGTTCTCCCCAAGTGATGTTCTGTTGATCTGCTCTCGCTTTTCTCTAGGTGTTCAAAAGCTGTCTTTAGTGTCTATGTGGATAGACACTGATGAGGAATCATCAGTGATCTTAGAAGCAGATTTTAAAGACAGTGTGGTCTGTGGGGTGGAAGCTACTTGAATGTGGAAGTTGGGTGGAGATAAATAAACTCTCAAGTACCATATACAGCAGCTTGGCTATTTTCCACCGTAACTAAAGGGTCAGTGACAAATCGTCCCCACCCCCAGACTTGGAGTTATTGAGTATTTTGCTATAGTGGCCCTTCTTGTCAAGTGACTGCATGCTTCCCATGACGATCAAGCCCAGTAATTATGATTGTTCATTGTAATACTTATAATTACATTGCATTTGTATGGTCAACACAGATTGATCCTGTGTGCTGTATTTCTGGGCTTCCCTGGTAGCTCAGTGGTAAAGAATCCATCTGCCAGTGCAGAAGACACAGGTTTGATTCCCGGGTCAGGAATAGTCCCTAGAGAAGGAAACGGCAACCAACTCCAGCTCCACCATTCTTGCCTGGGAAATCCTATGGACCAAGGAGCCTGGCGGGCTATAGTCCATGGGTTTGCAAAAGAGTTAGACATGACTTAGCAACTGAGCATGCTCATACTTTGTATTTCTACCAACTCATCTTAATTATCTTAATATTAATCTCATGTGTTTATAAATTTGGAGTGAATATAACTACTGACAACACTGAAGTATCTAGGTTTTACATGTTGAAAATTATTTTCTGTATTTGACTGCAGAGTTCTTAAATTAAGATGAGAAAAAGGTAGTGATACTGCTTTGTAAACCTTTTTATTTTATGACCAGTGACAAAATAACTGTTAATTCCAATTGTATATAGGGCTATTTATTCAAAACTATCTACATTTCCATCCTGAAACTCTGAGAGTAAAAGTGTTGAAAGGTTATTTTAGTGTTAGCATCCAGAAAAGTTTCATTAAATTTCATAATGGATAACAGATATGGGTATGGCAAGTTTGGTAATTTTTCACTTCTTTTAAACAACACTTAAGAATCATAAGTTAGTCCTTTTCAACATTGTGGGTTTATAGGTTTGCTGTGTGTGTGTGTGTAAAATTATAACTATGGTTTCCACCTCAAATTTATTTCAAGCCTGAAACGGGCAACTTTAATCCATTATAAATGAGAGCCAGAATGAATTAAAATCATAGTTCTTGATTTTGCTTCCAGAAGAGAGAACAGGGGACTGCAGCCCATTGCGTGTACAGTCCCTCATTTGACAGCTTTCCTGTTGGTTTTGTATTTTTGCCTCCTACTCAAGTTTTGCTACTGCTTTGGCTAAGAAGAGAGTCAGAATGTACTGTGGGGGTGTGATCAAGAGAACAAGAGAATTACAACTCTTCAGACTATGACAGAATATACCATTTCTTGAGCTAAAATTAAAAAATAAATATATTTAATTCAAACAGACCTTTAAAATGTACAGTCAGTGTAGCTCTTAAGCTTGAATGCATCTAGAAAGAAAAATAGAGTTCATCAATCAAGTATCTTCTTCTATATTTGGTGTTGTTATGGTCACTTCCGCCAGCCCACCAGCTAAGATGACGCAAACAGCTGTAAAATCGTGGGAGGAACAAACAGTAGAAGTATGAGCAATTATGCAGTATATCACTCTGTCTTTCTTTTAACTGCTGCCTTTCGATAGCATGCTGTGGTTAGCAGGGGAAAGTGACCCTAGGGATCTTCTACTTTGTTTCCAGAATATCTTTGAAAGTGATTCTTCTGGAATGTAATTAAAACTTGATAATGAAATTCTTACCAGGAAGTATTAATGGCAAAGACAAGGTTGAAGGTGGAGGAGAGAGACGACCAGTGTTGGGTCAAGTTCCCTTGGAGGGCTGAGTCCTGAGAAGGGTGGATAGAGGTGGCGATAGAATGGAAGATGGCAAGGATGGACATCAGAGAGTGAGTTCCTGCACTGCTCCGCCAAGTTCTGTGTCTGAAGTTCAGCTGTTAATTTCAACTCAAAAAATTTCAATGGCTACTGTCTGTAGTATATAGACCACATGGAGGATTAAGGACACAAGTGACCGATCAGCCTTCTCTTATTCCTCATTCTCACATTTATCCTGTCCCTTGAGATGCTGCCTCCTTTTGTAACCAAGAAGATTTAAACCTTTTCAAGAATATCTTTCCCTACCTTGTGTTCCTATTGTACCCAGTTGAAATGTTTCTGCCTTTCATAATAGTTTGTAACTCCCTGTAAGAGGTAAAGTTAATTTCTGTTCTGGAACCTTCCTTCTGGTTTTTTAATTCATATATAATAGAGTTTGTCTCATTTACTAGGTTTATCCATTTTGGGCCCCACACCGGATTATGTACTGCTTTTTCTCTTTGTCTTGTCTTCATTCTTAGCATTTCTACTACAGCATGATTAGATAACCACTAAATGTTTCAGATTGAATATATAGAAGACAGTCATTTAAGACATGGTTGTTGTGATTAGAAGATCTCAAAAAGGAATGAAGACTATGGAAGATAGTCTTACTATTCTTTGCTGTTCTTAAGATGGTGCATTTATAACTTTTAAAATTTATATCACAGAGGCAAGTATTGGTAAGACAAGCAGAGCTTGTTTTCTTGTGGAGAAAAGATTCGGATATGTCTTGATGAAAAATTTTATGTTAATCAGAAGTCCAATGAAATATTTTAAATATTAATAACAAGACATTTCAGGACTTGAATATGAAAGATTATCTTCAAGATACTGTTCTTATTTAGGCAGTTAAATACAGTTTTTCAAAACATTGAAGAATGGTGCCTTAAGTCACCATATATGTTCTTAATGAACTTGCAAACGGAAAATGACATTTTTGAAATATAAAGAGAAGAGACCTTGCTTTTCCCAGATTTCTTTTTTTTTTTTTTTTTCTTTTTTGCCTCAAGATGGAACTCTCCAGTATTTTCTCCAGAAAGGCCTTTCTGAGTTTATTCTCACAGTACCTTCCCCTGTCCTGTTCTCTACTTGGAAAGCAATTCCGCATCGGGTTACTGAAAACTTACACTGAGAGTTGGCTTAGCATATTGTTTTATTAGAGTTTGTCTGCACTTGAATTGGGCTTTGATTTTTAACATCATGTTAAAATGTTCAGATTTCCTACCATTTTTCAGGCCGTACAGTTTTATGGTCCAGCAGTTCACATCTTAAATAATTCTTAGAGAAGGAAATGGCAACCCACTCCAGTATTCTTGCCTGGAAAATCCCATGGATGGAGGAGCCTGGCGGGCTGCAGTCCATGGGGTACAAGGTCAAATACCACTGAGCAAAGGGTCAGATACAACTGAGTGACTTCACTTCACTTCATTCTTTATACAGATTTATAAATTTTGTTGTGTCAAGCAGTTGCAATGCATTACATTTTCCTTCCATTTATGAAGGTTGAAACCATAGCTGAAACATTCTTGTTTTAATGATGTCTGAAAAAGAAAGAATTCTGGGAAGTGTGTGAACCATTTGCTATATCTGGATGCTATGCTGTGTTTCTTTATTTTTGGCTAGATCTTTCCTTTTTAATGTCACTTCTTGTGAGTACAGTAATATCCCTATTAAAAAGAAAAGTTTTAAATTTTAATGTATTTTAGTCACTCTTTTGTACATTCCCAATTGCAACAGCTGCTAAAGTTTGTGTTACATCATTTGGGGGATCAAATTCTAATTATTTTCAACTGTCTGACTTTCTCTTCCATTCCAATCTGTATTTGAGATTCTGGAGGGATACAAAGATACTTAAATAGAAACAAAACCGTGGATGAATAGTGAGTATGCAGCCCACTTTGGGAGGTTGTTAACTTTCAGACTTTTTAATATCTGTGAATTCAGTAAGAATTATTCACAAAATAGTGACTCCAGGGCTCCAGAAAACTTTTCTTTACAATCCTTTACTCTTAATTTCAGAAGCAGAATATATAAAAAGAAATAACACTCCTTTATTGATGGAATGTACAGGAAACTACATTGAATAAATTTTCAAAGATAACTCCATTCCTTGTACCTGAAAAATTATACTACTAATTGAAAACAAGTACTGTGTATCACGTTTATACATCATGTTGTGGTAGGTCATGGTCTGGCAAATTATTAGAGCAAATCAAACATACTAATAAATTGAGTCATGTGAGTGGACTAAATAATTCAGGGAAGATAGTAACAGATTAGGAGTTGTGTGTTAACAGAAATCCGACGGCCGGTCATAAATAGGTGTCCCCACTGTGGGAGGGCAGAGTAGCAAGGAACTGTGGTCTATAGTCCACCTGCCAGTGCAGGCGAGGAATGAGACGCAGGTTCAGTCTCTGGATTGGGATGATCCCCTGCAGTAGGAAATGGCAACCTGCTTCAGTATTCTTGCCAGAAACATTCTGTGGTCAGAGAAGCCTGACTGGCTCCAGTCCATGGGGTCTCAGCAGTCAGACATGACTGAGCACAGATGCACATGGGCATGTGTAGGAAATAGGAAAGCACAGAGTTCTCTCTATCCCCCATGCTCTTCCCACTGTATAGCACAGGGAGCTATAGTCAACATCCTGTGATAAACCGTAATGGAAAAGAGTATGAAAAAAAGAATGCATATGTAAAACGGATGGAGGAGAAAATGGCAACCCACTCCAGTGTTCTTGCCTGGGAAATCCCATGGACAGAGGAGCCCGGCGGGCTGCAGAGAGGTCACACAGAGTCAGATGACAGAGTGACTAAACAGCAACAGCAGCATGTAAAACTGAATCACTTTGCTGGATAGTAGAAAAGTTGAGATTCTGGAGGGATACAAAGATTGTAAGTCAGTCTTTGTTTTCATACAACATTGTAAGTCATTATACTGTAGTGTAAGTATTAAGTCAGTGTAAGTATTGTACTGTAGTAAAATAATGATTGGCATTTGTCACCTACGAAGCATGTTAACTGTGAGCTCCTTGTGATGCCTGTGTGAGATTATTGTTTGCAGAGGATGCCATGCTATGGATTAATAATTCACAGACAAACAGCCATCACAAGTGAAATCTCTCAGATCAAACCTTCATCCATTCAGTCAACTTTAATTGAGTGCTTTCTGTGTGCTAAATTTTGTGTTTCTTGACTCATTCCTGCTTCAGAGTAAGACAATTAATATGATACATCATGCAGATATTAGAGATAATCTGAATATTATGAAGTATATTTAAAAGATTGGTGTGGTTATTTTTTTCTTTAATAACTTGTACCTGAGCTGAATTAACTTTTATTAATTTAACTTTAAAAATCACTTTCTCTTAAAATTAGTTGACCTTCAGTCTAATTTCAAAGATATAATTGCAGTGGACTTGGTAATTATAATAAATATCATTTTATCCATAATACCTAAAAGATTATAATTCTTCCACTGTCTTAATTCTACAAAGAATTTGAGGTAATTTACTGTTCTAAAACTCCTGAAAATTAATATAATTAGAGACTGTTCAAAAGACTTGTGTGTGCTCAGTTGCTCAGTCATGTCCGACTCTTTGTGACCCCATGGACTGTAGCCTGACAGGTTCTTCTGTCCATGGAATTTTCCAGGCAAGAATCCTGGAGTGGGTTGCCATTTCCTCCTCCAGGGAATCATTCCCACCCAGGGATCAAACCTGCATCTCTTGCCTCTCTTGCATTGGCAGGCATTTTCTTTACCACTATACCACCTTAGAAGCTCTGTCAAAAGCTAATTATTAATAACAGGAGAAAGAATTTCCAGGGATATTTTTATAGGAGATACACATTTAATTCATTGCAAAATGTCTAAAAAGTAACATGGTAGCCTATGCAGTCCACATTATTATCTAAAAGTATTAATAGCAATAAGGTGTATACACCACTTGCCATATGGCAGGTACTAATGTAATCATGTTACATATATAATTATGTTCTTACAACTCCAAGGTTCAGTTGATGGTTACTAATCCAGTTTAGCAGATGAGGAACTTGAAATTAAGTTAGTTGCTCATCTACTAGGAGACATAGCTGAGCACACCACCCTAGCAGTTTGATCTTAGGGTCCCTGCTCATAAACCCTCCTTCAAATTAAGTTAATGCCTATATTAAGTTTTAAATATTATAGATAATACATTTTAATTTAATTCTTAAGATTTAATTTTGAGGAAAAATTGCTGCTGTTCTTCAGATAAATGTTTATATTGTCCCTCTGTAAACCATGAAGGTATAGCCGTTTTAGCTTGTTGAAATCACCACATTATTTTCATTTCTGTAGACACTGGGTATCTCATTGTCTCCTCTTGTCAAACCTCTTTGATTTTTTTCTTTCTTTCTTTGTCATATGCCTGCAATCCATTCCACTGAAGTAAGAGGCTGCATTTTATGCTGTAATCACTCCCAAGGTTCTGTTTTCTGGACATCCTTGTTAATTTATTTGAACATGTGTGTTTCATTTATCCAGTTGCTGGGCTAGGTGCTGGGGAAGCAATGGGATAAAAGACCAGCAAACCTAATTCTTGCTGTTATGAAGTTTATATTTTAGAGGGAGAGTCATGCTATAAATCATTATTTTATGATCAGTTATTTCATTACAATTATAGAAGTCCTATCACTGGAGAAGGAAATGGCAACCCACTCCAGTATTCTTGCCTGGAGAATTCCATGGAGAGGAGCTTGGTGGATTGCAGTCCATGGGGTCACAGACAAGTCAGACACGACTGAGTGACTAACACAGCACATATAGAGAAGTCCTATGAGATTCTGAAGCCAGGCAACTTGACATAGTAGGGGATTTGTGAAGCCTTCTTGACGGAAGTAATATTCGAAATGAGAAATAAATGAGAATAACAACAATTAGACATTTGCAGTTTGGGAAATCACAGAGGTTCTTGAAATTGTGTTCAATTCTTAGCTCAGCACTTGGTTTCTCCTTCCAGATGTCCTTCCACAGATCCCATGCCTTGTTATGTAGTGGGTGGTTTCTTCTGGGCATAGTTTCTAGAATCAGAATCTGCTTACCCGGCCCTGAGTCAGTTTGATGTCAGCACTTGGCTGGTGCTCGGGCATTTGAAAAATCAGCTTCCAGTGGTTGTCTGGACGCAGATCTAGATTGCTCCATTTCATCTGCAAGCGGAAGATAGCTCTCTCTCTTCCCCACAGAATCCTCATCTGTCTCTACTCTTGTGGGTAACTGCAGGTTTTGAAGCTGGTCTTGAAGCTCACTATCTTTACATTTGGCCCTAACCTTTAACTTCAGCCACCTGCTGTGAAGAGCCGACTCATTGGAAAAGACCCTGATGCTGGGAAAGATTGAGGGCAGGAGGAGAAGGGGACCACAGAGAATGAGGTGGTTGGATGGCATCACTGACTCAGTGGACAGGAGTTTGAGCAAGCTCCAGGAGATAGTGGAGGATGGGGGAGCCTGGGTTGTTGTAGTCCATGGGGTTGCAAAGAGTTGGACACAACTTGGTAACTGAATAACAACCACCATCACTTTAGCTCAAAGAAGTTCAACTTCTTTGTCGTTGTCTTAAATTTATTCCAGTAAGAGATGCCATCATTTCAGAAGGCTGCTTCCTGGCAGTCTTATTGTTCTCCTAGTCCTCCAGGTTGGTGACCCCTCTTTTTGTTCAGATGAAAGCCTGTGAACTTTTCTTATCTCAGAAATGCTAGTAAGCCAGGACCCACTTGTAAGGGAGAGATGATGTCTCAGACTGTGAGATGATCCATCTGGTTCTTTACAGCTCAAGTTTTCACTTTCAGTGAACTGCAAAAGTTTTCTCTTGTGCTCCTGCTCACATGAGTTAGTTTTTACAATCAGTTTTAAGTGAAAGAGAGATCCTCAACTAACTGGGAAAAACTTCCCTTGTAGAGCTTCTGGGCTCAGACCTTCTCTTAGTCAAGTCTTTTCCTCTGATGGCTTCCATGATGCCTACTCAGGCCACCCTGTGCAAGGCCATGGTTGCCTCCAGTTCCATTCCCAGGCCCTTTCTGTTAACTAGCGCAGCACTGGGTTTTTTGTTTGTTTGTCTGCTTTTTAATTCCACAGCACATAGCACCTTCTAACCCACCATAAAGGTCCCTTAATAGTCGCAGCAAATGTTTATTGTCTGTCTTTGGTGCTATGGTATAAGCGCCACGTGTCAGATATTTTCTCTCACAAAGAATCGGACATGATTGAGCAACTAACATTTTATTATACTTTAAAAGCATTTATATTTTAATAAACACTAGACATAATAAAAATTCTGTATGTTGGTATAGAATTTAGTATATCATGAAATGCAGTATGAGATTAGATTAGTAATTATGATGACCCATTATGTTCAACTCCTTTTTCTTCAGAATTGGAGTTGAAACTACTTGAAATGTGGTGTTAAAGACCACGGACTCTGGAGTCAATCTGTGTTCAAATCCCAGACTGCATCATCTTAGTTGTAGGATACCAAACAGGTTTTTAAATATTTTTCAATTTTTTTATATGTAAAGTACTTTAAAAAGTGCCTGACAAAGTGTTGGTATCAAGAACACTCATTACTGAGCTATCCCTTAGAAAAAAATTTTAATGAAATTCTTAGCATTGGATCTAGAGGAAACCATATGTATGATACAAAAATAGAATTAAGTACCAGTAATGCGCTGCTAAAAATGTTCTAGGGTAAAAATTTCTGAATGATACACTAATGGCCTATAATTTCTCGTGTTGGAATCTATGTAGAAATCTCAAGAAGGAAGTAAACAGAACTTGACTTTAATATGGCGCCTGGATTGTTCAGAACTTGTTACCGAAAGCTATTAAAGCCTAATATTATTATTTCACAAACGTTGTTCTCATATATTGTATTTGGTGATATAGATAGAAACTGGAAAGGCATCCCTGGCCTTTGGGGCTTATTATCTAAATAAAGCAGACAGAAGTGAAACAACCACTATAATTATCCCAGTGGGCACTCTAAAAAACTGAGGCTGAGGCATAAATTAGGAGGTTTTATGATTTAGAGGGTAAAAAGTTTTTGTCTTTGTCAAAGTTTAGCTGATAAAATAAAATGCTGAATAAGTTAGTGCCCAGGAGCCTAGATGCAGATGGATTTTGCCCAGAGGGAGAGCACTTCCTTAATCAAATAGGATGCTTGTGCCTAATCCATTGGAATTTTACTTTGGTTGATGCCTAGGCTTCCTTTGTTTATTGCTGCAGAGTTTTGGAGTTGTTTTTCTCTTTAGACCTAGACTTTAGAGAAAGAAATAAGTCAGCATTGTTTGCTTGCAAGCATAGGGTAAAGGTGCATTTAATGGCCCAAGTAAAGAAGAGCTTGAAAGAACTGAATCCAAGAGAGAATTGTTAAGATGGTGCATTAGGCATGGGATTGGAGAATTGCTGACATTTGTGAAAAGCCAGGATAGGGAATCTTTTTTTTTTTTTTTGACATTTTTTCCTTCTTGTAATAACTTTTAATATCAACTCTTTTACCAACTTTCAAATATACAATACAGAAGTAGTAACTACAGTTACCAAGCTGTACATCACATCCCAAGGACTTATTTTATAACTGAAGTTTGTACCTTTTGGTTTCTTTCACCCATTTTGCTCCCCTTCACCCCCACCTCTGGAAACCATCCCCAATTCCCCCTTTTCTGTAGAGCAAAAGGAAAACACCCAAGTGGGAACAACTAACTCTGGAAGCTGATGGCAGAGTCAGGCTACCATTCTGCATTCACTGTGCAGCTGTTCCCCTGTGGTTCCTCCCCTACTGTATGGGGGCAATTAGCTAAGTCATTCTGGAATTCTAAAAGAATTCTATTCCTTTCCTCCCAACCCTTCTCTTTTTTTGCCTTTTAAAAAGTTAATTTATTTTAATTGATGGCTATTTTCTTTACAATATTGTAGTGGTTTTTGCCATACATCCACACGAATCAGCTATGAGTGCACATATGTCTTCCCCGCCCCCGCCCAGGATAGGGAATCTTATATTCCAGGGTGACTTGGAGAAGCCTGGAAGCAAGAATGAAGGAACCCTTTCCCTTTGTGTATATAGAATAATATTTACTATTTAAATAGTAAAAGGGAAGGTGACGTTTTTGTTGCTTTGTGATGAGTGTCTTGTGTTCTTACCTAGTGAATGCCTGTTTACATGCCAGGGAACTTAACCCAGGATACAAAGAGGAATCAGATGATTCTTGTCCTCAGAGAACTCATAGCCTAGTGTAGGGAAGACTATAAAAACAGATATGCTACGGGAAGCACAATGCTAAAGATATATTCATGGGATTATGAAATGAAAGAGACCTCTAATCAGATTGGAGGAGAGGAGTGGGTTCCGGGAATCTTCTTGAAGTAGTGACAGATGAGCTAATAATGAGATGGGAACCCAAGGGGAAAGGCAGGGGTTGTGGAGGGATAAACTAGGAGTTTGGAATTAATATATACCCACACTACTATATATAAAATAGATAACCAGCAATGACCTCCTATGTAGCACAGGGAACTATACTCAGTATTTAGTACCAACCTATAAGGGGAAAGAATCTGAAAAAGCATAGATAGATCCATCCATCCATGCTCCTATCTGTGTATAACTGAATCATTGTGTTATACACCTGAACCTAACATGACCTTGAAAATCAACTATGCTGCAAATTAAAATGAAATGGAGAGTTTCCTGGGGAAGACAACAATTGAAACTTCATCATAGAATTATAACTTGAAAAACACCAAATTAACTACACATACTTGTGTACACTCATTGTACACACACAAAAACACACACCAGTCCTAAAAAGAGGATGAAAACAAAGTGTGTAATTGAGTGCAGTTAAAGAAACTGGCGGCCGGGGAATTGAGAAGTATCTTCTGAATGAGGACTAGCATTTGCCACGGGAAGGATTCCAGGCAGACCAAACCCTGGTGTAGATTTTTATTGTCTCATAAACAAGGACAGAGTCCAGGGATTCTAATAAAGATTGCAAAATTCCTCATCTGAGGCTTTCCTTTATCTCCTGTCATTTAACTAGATGATAAAATATGGATAGATCACCACATTTTTAGCTTTCCAAGTGTAGCTTAGAAGAAAACAAAACTGATTTCATAGATCATTACAGAAATCCAAGAAACCACTCATACTGTCTCAGAGCAAACACTCTGGTCTTCCTTCTCTAGACTTTTAGAAGTGGTGTGAAGAGAAAGGAGATAGACCTTATGTTAAGAATTTCATTTTTCAAAAGCCTACAAATGAAGTCGTAGTGCCCCCATCTTACACAATAAAACTGAGGTTTAGAAATGCTAAATAACTTGCAGGTTGCAGAAGTAAAAGTTCTAGAGTGAAGATTTGCCTTCATTCCTAAGGAGTCAACACTGTTGGTTTTTGTCACCTGCCATGTTGACTCCACCGTGTTACCTCCTTGACTTTCATAATTGTCTTCCCTTCTTGGTTCATCTTGAAGACTTTGGGCTAAGGAAGCATGAGCTAAACAGAAGTTTCTTTATGTCTCTTTAGAGTTCAGTTCTAATTAAAGTTTTGAAGAAGGCAAAGGCTACTGTTTAGAAGGAAGTGCTTAGTCCATGGTGACTGGCCTTTCAGAGCTGACCTCCTCATCCACGCCTGCTCTGGTATCTTCAAATTCCCAGCCAAACTGCAGAACTCAGTGCAGATTCCCTTGTTCTCGCTTGCTTTTGACACCTAACACAGCGTTTTAAAACTTGTCTTTTCTGACCTACAAAATTTAGCATTGACTTACATCTTCCCATGTATGTTGCGTGATTTCTCTGTGCACTATTTTCATTTCCCATATATTTCTGTGTGTGCGTTATTTCTGTGTGCATTATTTTCACTTCCCTATGTGGTTAAAGGCCCAGTGTGCACAAATGGTGCTGTAACTTCTGACCCTGAAGCACAATGCTGATTGCACATTTTCAATGAAAGCTCTTGTCAGAGAGGATACCGGTAACCAAGTCTCGAAGTGAAAATTGAAATTGTATGTATTGTCATATTTTGGCTACCAACATCTAATCCGATTACGTACAGGTCTATAGTTTGTGAAATATCCCCATATGCATTGTATCATTTGACACTGCATCAAATAAATGTACTTACCTGACTTCCTTGTGATAATGATCAGAAGATGTTGACTTTCCAACTCACTTGCTAATGAATGAAACTGTCACACTTGTTCTGGTGTCTTCATCATGAAGAGGCTTGGATTTCACATGTCTTCTCTCTAGTAACTTATTTCAGCTTGGCTGGAGCGTTTAAAAGGTGAAGTTCATCTTGGCGAAGCGTGTGATAGCACTTTCTTAGCTGGAGGCTCCCTGTTTTGTTCATTACGTTTGCTGCCAGCTTTTCACATTGAAATTGAAGTTGTCCTTTAGCGTTTTCCTCCTTTTTTTCTTTCCTTACGGAAGGTTCAATAATAGATTTGTTACATTTGTACAAATTTAAATCTTTCATTTGTGAACACAGCCTGTTCTTTCTTTTGGAATTCTTTGTTGAGTAACCACAGGACAATCTCTGCATTTTTATTGTTAATCTGATGGAAAGGTTTGATTTTCTTTCTTCTGGGAAAAAAAGATGTTTAAAGTTATATATATTTTTAGTCCCAAAGTAGTGAATTCTCTTCTTACTTAGGGTTTTCTCATTCGATTTATCTTCCATAAATTGGAAACATCGTTTGAGGTAGCTATGACAGCTACAAGCTGTTAGGTACAGTAATTTTACTCCTGTTTCATGTTTCTGGTATATTTAATAGCTGCTTTTTATATGTTGTGTTACTGAGTTGTGTCTGACTCTTTGTGACCCCATGACCTGTTGCCTACCAGGCTCCTCTGTCCGTGGAATTCTCCAGGCGAGAATCCTGAAGTGGGTTGCCATGCCCTTCTTTTTATGTGGCTCGAAATAAATCTGTATTTATTAAGTGTTCAGTGGAAGTCAGCTCACGGCCATAGGCTGCCAGGTATTTGGCTACAGATATTTAGGCAGCAAGCAGTTTAAGCACAGGGAGAAGGCAACAGCCCAGCAGGAAGAGGCTCAGACTCAGGACAGTCTGGGGGGTCACGTCTTGTGCCCCCTTGGCCACTGGTCAGGTGCACAGTCTTCCTCGAGTTACATAGTCTAAGTAACCCTTGTTTTCCTCATGTGCATACGTGAGGAACGTGAATAACCAATGTTGCTGCCATATCAGTGAGCAAAGCCTGTCGCAGCCATCAGGCCGTCACCTGACAGCTGCCTCACCCCATGGTGAGCCCTGAAGGGACTCAGGATGGAAGGAGGACGCTCGCCTTCAAGCCCTCAGCCACTGGGGCCCACCACCCTACCCCACCCCACCCCCCAAAGGCACACCCCGAGGAGACTCGAGATGGCAAAACAGAAGTTACTCCCCCGCCTCGACATTCTCCTTCTCTTTTTATTTTCATATCCTTCTAATATGCTTTAGTGTTAGTCTCTCAGTCCTGTCCGACTCTCTGCGACCCCATGGACTGCAGCCCACCAGGTTCCTCTGTCCATGGGATTCTCCAGACAAGAATACTGGAGTGGGCAGCCATTCCCTGCTCCAGGGGATCTTCCCAACCCAGTTATCGAACCCAGGTCTGCTGCACTGCAGGCAGATTCCTCATCGTCTGAGCCACTTACCTTAAAATTTGTGGAGGGACAGTAATCTGATTGTTTGAAGAAGGAAAAAACGGCTGTTGTTTCCCTGCTTCCAGTGAAGGCTTTCCATCAGCCCCTCCTCGTGCACCCTTGTGCTCACCTTCCTGAGAACCTGGGGGTCAGACCTGTGAATCCGCTTGCCAGCTTCCTTCTCTTAGCGCCTAGGCAATGGCTTCCTGTAATCTGATTAAGCCTTTTTATCAGTCGTCTGTCACTTTGCAGATTCAAAATTGCCTTGCTCTTGCCCTGTCTTCTGTAATTCCCTCTCTATGATATTTCAGAAGTGGCATCATTCATGAGACTGACATCACTGTACTCAGCAACTTCTCTAAAAACAAAACTAAAATTCCTCTGACAAGTAAACATTTGTTATGCCAAGTTTCCCTGAACTCTCCTCCTAGTTTCCACACAGTCTTCCTTCCATTGTGGGTTGTTTTAACATTGAACATGATGAGTAATATTGTGAAGTGACTAAAACCATGGGCTTTGGACTCAGAAAGACAGAGATCGATACTTCAAATTACTGGCTTCAGATACTGAGAATGTTAGCATCTCTTTCTGACCATGATATTGTTTGTAAAGCTGGAATAACTATGGTACTTCACTTAGAAAATTGTGGAGTCTTATCTGGGATGGCATATGTATTAAACATGTGTCCTTAGGGACGCCGTGTGACTTAATTGTTACGATTGTTTCTTCTTCTTACTGTTACTGTAAGTGTGCTCATTGTCTTTTCTCCTTCCTTTCCGGTTCCCCCGTGCTAACCTCCTCATCTGGCCTTACATGGACACCCAGGCCAGGAGCTTCTTGACTTAAGTGTTGTTGTTTTTTTCTGTATCCCCCCTCCAGGGCTTGGCACATGATATAAAAGAAATACTTATTGAATTAGTGAATGCATTTATTTAATATCGTTAAGACTGAATAGACTAAAACCTTTCTTCCTTCAGCTCAGAGAGAAAAAAATGAACCGAAGCCACTCAGATAATCTACCCGTATTGGGCTAACTGGACTCCACTCTTTCCTTCATTGATTTTTTTCCCCATACCTCCTAAGGACCAATCACTAGTCTGGGAGATGGGAATCCAACACTCAACAGAAAAGATTCCAGCTCTTAAACTCTAGGGGACAGAAATAAGTATAAACAAACACATGAATGAGATCATTTTTCTTAGTGGTAAGTGCCACCAAGAAAATTAAACACAACAAATGATCCATTAAAGTGAGTATCTTTGGATTCGGTGGTCAGCAAAGAAAGTGGCTTTTGATCTGACAATTGAATGACCAAAAATTCCCTGACTGTGAAATTCACTCTGGAAAAGAGTATTTTTCCAAAGGGAACGGCTAGAAGACCCTAATGGGCTAGAATAGATAAAGAATTCCTACAGATCAATAACCTATCATTCAATGGGCAATGACAAAAAAACAAACAAATATGTATTTTTATCGAGTCACTAAGTCATGTCCGACTGACTCTTTGCTACCCCCGTGGACTGCAGTATACTAGGCTTCCCTGACCTTCACCATCTCCCAGAATTTGTTCAAACTCATGTCCATTGAGTTGGTGATGCCACCCAACCATCTCATCCTCTGTCTTCCCCTTCACCTCCTGCCCTCAATCTTCCCCAGCATCAGGGTCTTTTCCAGTGAGTCAGCTCTTTGCATCAGGTGGCCAAAGTATTGGAGCTTCAGCCTCAGCCCTTCCAATGAGTATTCAGGGTTGATTTCCTTTAGGATTGGCTGGTTTGATCTCCTTGCTGTCCAAGGGACTCTCAAGAGTCTTCTCCAGCACTACACTTCAGAGGGTATAGCATCTCCATCTATGTCATGAATAAGACACTTGAACTATTTTATCTGATCTACATACTCTGAGAGAGAAGTTATTTTAGAGCAAAAATAGTGGTGAACAGGAACAATGTTAGTGCTCAGAGCCAGGTCTAGACTGTTGTTTTTGTTAATACAGGTGTGAGGTTTAATGCAAATATTAAAAAGAGGGTTCCTAGAGGGAAATACAGAATTTTTTTTAATTGTAAAGTCTGGAAGAGCATGACATGTGTATTTGTGAGTATGTTTTTATGCAGGGTGAGGATAGCTATTAGGGAAAGGCTGAGGGAAACTCCACTCAAAGTTTTGTTTTTTATTTGACTTTGATAGAGATCAAAGGATTTAAAAATTTATTGACCATTGGTGGTAACTCAGATTGTAAAGAATCTGCCTGAAATGCAGGAGACCCGGGTTCAGTCCCTGGGTTGAGAAGATCACTTGGAGAAGAAATGACAACCAACCCTAGTATTCTTGCTGGGGAATCCCATGGACAGAGGAGCCTGGCGGGCTACAGCCCTTGGCGTTGCAAAGAGTTGGACACAGCTGAACGGCTAATGCTTTTCCTTTCACTTTCATGGTAGAATAGAGTTGGCAGGCATAATTTGTAAGTGGTTACAGATTTTTGAAAAACTAGTATCTTAGCAAAATAATGCCCAAAGTGATATTATACAATAATATTAACAAAGTCATAAATAAGATGAAAGAGTGAGATCAGATATTATTGTTGTTGCAGTTTAAATCCTCTATTAAAAGACAAATTCTCTTAGAATGAATCAAAAAGCAATATCTTTCTATGTATTTTGTACAAACAGCTTATCCAAAATGAAAGATCTAACTTTTTTTTGTTTACAAATAAAGATGTGAGCAAAGTTTTATCACACAAATGAGAAAGAAAATTTGCCATTTTGTTATACTGTGTTTCTTCTGAATGTTCTGAGAGGATTTGTTGGTACATGCGAAAGCTAATGATTGCTTGTAATGAAACATTTACATGCAGTTTTAATAATTTTCTAATTAAACTTATCCTGAGGAATTACTTATACCCCTGGGCAATATATTTTATGATGGAAGTTTAAAAAATAGAAAAATTGCTGTGATACAATAGAGGATGGATTGGTTATAGACAAATTACAGTTTAGAAGAATACAGCCATTAAAACCTGATATCTGATATTATCCTTAGGTAATTTTTTTTGACAAAAATGTTCTGGCAGAATGTAGAACAGATGTTAATAATGTTTTTTTTTCCCCACTGTTTTTCATATACTCTGAATTTTTATGATGAGTCATCGCAATTTTAAAAAATCAGTTTTATTTTAAAAAGCAAGACATTTCTACTTAGAGACAGTATAACAAAAGGAGCTTTTCATTTTCATAGATGCTCATTACAGACTCTTTTTGGCTCAACTAAGTAATATGTTTAGAATTGAGGCTACTCTTTGGTGCTAAATCATGGTCATGGAGTTAGCATTTGTACTACACTAGCAGCCCACTCCAGTGTTCTTGCCTGGAGAATCCCAGGGACGGGGAAGCCTGGTGGGCTGCCATCTATGGGGTCGCACAGAGTCGGACACGACTGAAGCAACTTAGCAGCAGCAGCAGCAGCAGCAGAGAGTTTTCAAATAACTTGAGACACATAGGAGTGATTTACACACAAGAGTTATTTCTTCCAAGAAATCCAAAATGTTTTAGAGATAGACCTGTTGGATGTTCTTTCAAAATAAATTTATGTGAGCAGAGTGCTGTTAGATGGTATTATTATGACTAGAAATATATAAATACAGTATATTTCAGTGGTTCATAAATTATATTGTGTATCACAATTACTCTGATGGCTTATTGAAGAAGAAATTGCCAAGCTTCAATCCCAGAGTTACTGATTCAGTAGGTCTAGGCTGAGGCACAGTCATTTGCTAATAACTCTAACAAGTCATTCTCTAACAAGTTTCCAAGTGATGCTCACACGGCTGGCCTAGGAACCCACTTTAAGAACCTCTGATATTAATTCTGACACTGGGAAGGCTCTCAGAGTACCCTGCTTTGTAAGCTAGTAACTGAGCCTGTCACAGTTTCATGCACAAATACGCATAGAAGACACTAGACTAAGTTTTGGCGACAAGATGATTTATTATAGCAAAAGTCACAGCCCGAGAACTGCCTTTCCTCTGGTTCCCTCCCCCGCTTTCCGCAGTCCACCCTATGCTGTGTTTAGTTCACTCAGTCATGTCTGACTCTGTCACTGCACGGACTGTACCCCGCCAGGCTCCTCTGTCCATGGGGATTCTCCAAGCAAGAATACCAGAGTGGGTTACCCTCTCCAGGGAATCTTCCCAGCCCAGGGATCGAACCCAGGTCTCCCGCATTACAGGAGGATTCTTTACCATCTGAGCCACCAAGGAATCCCAGGAATACTGGAGTGGATAGCCTGTCCTGTCTCCCGAGGATCTTGCTGGCCTAGGAATCGAGCTGGCATCTCATGCATTCTGGGGTGGATTCTTTACCAGCTGAGCTACCAGGGAAGCCCAGCAATGCGATAAGAATGGATGTTCACCTGTGCTTACAGCAGGTTTGTATCCTAGAAGAGGAAGACCTCAGTTAGGAGCTCTGAGCTTTTGTTGGCTGCTGGCCCATCCGCCTGCCTGTATCACAGGGAGAGAAAGATTGATTTTCCTTTATACTGGAAGGTAAGCGAATCTCTCCCAGAGGCTCAGGAAGGAGAAGGTCTTGTCTCCAGTGTTCTCTGTCCTAATGGAGATCCTGTCGCTAGCTTCTCAGGCTGTCTGAGTTGCAGAGATCCCCACAGTACCCTTGGCTCAGAATCCCAGGATGCTGTGAAAGTGTGAAAATAGCACAGGATAATAAAATAACCAGAGACCAGTGTACCCACAGTGGTTATAGTGGATAGGTGAGAGAGACAGTCATTGACAATTTATAGTTAAATATATTTTTATTTCCCCTTCATTAATAAGTTTTAGTAAGGAGTTGCTCATTTTCTCATGTATATATTATGAAATGTGAAAAATGAAAGTCACTCAGTGGTGTCCGATTCTTTGGGACCCCATGGACTGTAGCCTACCAGGCCCCTCTATCCATGGAATTCTCCAGGCCAGAATACTGAAGTGGGTAACCTTTCCCTTCTCCAGGGAATCTTCCCAACCCAGGGATTGAACCCAGGTCTCCTGTATTGCAAGCGATTCTTTACCATCTGAGCCACCAGGGAAGCCCAAGAATACTGGAGCAGGTAGCCTATCCCTTCTCCAGGGGATCTTCCCAACCCAGGAATCGAACTGGGGTCTCCGGCATTGCAGGTGGATTCTTTACCAGCTGAGCCACCAGGGAAGGCCTTTATGTGTTAGACTTCCATGTTATTTTGTCCACGATATAGTTTCTTAGGTGCTGTTCAGCAGAGGTGCCTTTTCTCCAGGTCACAAGGCTGTGTGGTTGGTTGAAAGAGAGCATCCACACAGTCAGATTCACTGGCTTGAGAACTCCACCTTTGCCACTTGCTCACCTCTTCTCTGGATTCTAAACCTTACGTAAGCTCTCTGAACCTCAGATTCATTCCTTGTAAAATCAGCGTACGTTTCTTACTCTATTAGGAGATAAAAATAATATATACCTAGTGCTTTGTATGGGCTTCCCAGGTGGCGCTAGTGGTAAAGAATCTGCCTGTCAATGCAGGAGACCACAAGAGATGCAGGTTCGATCCCTAGGTTGGGAGGATCCCCTGGAGAAGGAAATGACAACCTGCTCCAGTTTTCTTCCCTGGAAAATTCCATGGGCAAAGGAGCCTGGCGGGGTACAGTCCATGGCGGTTACAAAGAGTTGGACAGGACTGAGTGGCTGAACACAGGCACACACATAGTGTGCATACACATACATACACACACACACACACAGTACTTTATGTGACACCTACTACATAAAAGGTGTTAAGTAATGAGCTATTCCAAACTAACACGCAGTCCTACCCCACATCCAATTGATGTGAAATACGAGCGGCCTTACCTGGAATAACTCCAGATGACTCACCACTTATGGAAAACTGCTCTTTGATTAAAGATGTTGCAAGTTTAAATCCATTCATTTGTCTGAGCAGGAAACAGCTGCTTTGCCAGGAGACTTCCCAGGCAGATGCCACCTGTTCTACCCATTAGTCCACAGGTGATGGGAAGATGGGACAATAAGGTTTCTAAGGACCGTTGCCTGGGCTCACAAATGTGGTTCTAGGTAGTTATTTATTCCCCTGAAGCTGAGGTTGCCAACATCTAGCTGTAAAGAATTACTTTGGAACACAAAATGTTTTATCCAACAGAGAATGTACTTATTACAGAGCTATTCATCAAGGCAACCAAGCTGAAAGTGGTATTAACTGCAGGATTTAGGAGAGAAAGAAACTGGAATTAAACTATAAAGTGACTGAAAATTGAAAATAGAAGAACTAACTGAATTCTAGATTGTAGAAATTCAAGTCATGATAGAAGAGAATCTGTAATTCTGAGTGTGAGCATGTGTTCCATTTGGGTGGTCTAATTTATTTGCTCATGGCCAGTGTGGTTCTGAGACTGGCCTAGCCTTCAGTCTGCTTGTTTTTTCCCACCAAAATAGAGCCAGTCTTTCCCTTTCTTTTCTATTATGCATCTGTGTGTTGTGTGCACATGTGTGCTTGCTTGTGTGTACTCTGCATTTGGGAGGGCTGTAAAGGTGAGTGACACAATCTCTGTCTTAAGTGAATTTACAGTTGATGAGAAATGGAAAGGAAGGTAATGCACAAAATGATAATAAAGCAAAGTCTTAGTGAAATCAAGACAAAGGGAGACTGGGCCATGGTGTGTGTCTATCTTCACAAAAGTTGGCTTGAGTATTGAATATTTGCTAAGAGTTCAGATTATGAAATGAGTATCTCAGATTATACTCTTTCCTCTTGATTAACCTTGGGCTTGCTGTTATCCTTTTAGCCTGTTTCCTCATGACTAAAATTGTATAATACAGTAAAGATAAATGAAATGATGGATGGCTAGGCCATAGTAAGCATTCAGTAAACACTGACTCAGCTGACTCTCTTACTTTAATCATTAGCATCTTTAAACACATTTAATAAAAGCCTTTTCTGAGTGCAGGAGAGGCCTGTCATAAAACTATATGGTAACAGTTCAGTCGCTAGGTCGTGTCTGACTCTTTGCAACCCCATGAACTGCAGCACGCCAGGCTTCCCTGTCCTTTACTATCTCCCAGAGTTTGCTCAAATTCATGTCTGTTGAGTTGGTGAAGTCTAGAAGGATAAGTGGTAAATATCCGGGAAACATTTTAGCTGGAAATAGAACATAGCAAGTGTGGTCCATCTGGGGAGAATATATGGTTTGGCCTCATTAGAAAATAGAATATTTTCAGAAGGATGAGCAGGAAGTGAGGTGGGGAGGGTTATTTATACTCAACTGATAAAAGGCTGTGAATGTCATGGCAAGCAGAGTGCTTGATTCACAAGTGAAAATCAAAAGCATGTCTCAAAAGATAACAAACTGTGAGTGTGAGATACTCCAACATTTGGCTCAATTTAAGCCCTTGAAATTTATGTCACTGATTTGTTTATAGTTTGGGATGGGAAAGAACTGGATGGAGACAAAGAAATGGAAAGTATGAAGTTTAAAAGACATACATTTTTGGCATACCCCCAGGATATATCATTCTATAATGTGAGAGAAGGCTTCATCCATCTGATCTGCTGACTTAGACAGTTTGATAGAACAAGGAGAAAGGAGTGGCAACCCACTGGGTATTCTTGCCTGGAAAATCCCATGGACAGAGGAACTTGGCAGGTGACAGTCCATGGGGTTGCAGAGTCAGACACGACAGTGAGACTAACACTGTACTATATTATAACACTATATAATTTTAAGTAAATTATGATTCGTCTAGCCAGTATTCCTAAAGTGGATTAGGCCCTTAGTAAGTTAGTATATTTGATCTGTCCTTGTAGATAATAGTTTTACAGGTTCACTGACTGTAATGAAGTCATTACTTTCATGCACTAAATTTGAAGTCTGTTCTCCTCCTGAGTGAGAAGTCTCCTAAACGTGTATTAAATTCAGGAAGTGAAGTAGGCATGTAGTTTTTAATAGTGATCACCTTTTGCTTAAAAACATTAAATCCTCCCTTTGGTACAGTCTAGGGTTACAGGTACGGTGGATAGAAAATGGGCTACAGAAAACCATTGAAATGCTACATGCATGATTTTCAGTGCTATAAGAGTTTTTCTGAGCTAAACCTTTTTGTCATAAAAATATTGATTCTGTATTCAGGAAAAAGAATCGAACATAACATCTTTAACAAATGCCAAATGGTCTTATTCATATGTGGATAAAAATGAATCTGAACAATGACATGTAGTCTGGAGAAGGGCTTCCCAAATGGCTCAACAGTAAAGAATCCACCTGCTAATGCATGAGATGCGGGTTTGATCCTTGAGGTTGAGAAGATTCCTTAGAAGAGGAAATGACAACCCACTCCAATGTTCTTGCCTGGGAAATTCCATGGACAGAGGAGCCTGGCGGTCTGGAGTCCATGGTATCTCAAAGAGTCAGACACAACTGAGCATGCACACATGCAGTGTCTAGAGAACTTGGTGTTCTGTGACCTAATGGTTTTGTCTTTGTGAATGGAAACCTCCAAGAGGGCACTCTGCTTTTAAATGAATCAGTTTGGGTCTGTTGTTTAATCTGATTTTGCATGAAACAGAGTTCTTAATTTAATCGTTATAGCTATAATCTCTATTAATATTATGATCTCTATTAACATATAGACTGGATCTTACCTTCCTAGAAATTATGAGACTTGTTTCTGAGCCAAAGTTGACTGTCTACTCACTGACTCCATCACAGGCATTTTTGGAGGTATGTTTGTAGGTAGTGTGTTCTCTGTTCCCAAATGCCTGTGTGTGATACCCATGCTTCCTTCTTGGAGTCAGTCCTTACTTTCCTGTTTACTTCTATCATCTTGCTCTGGGCAGAGAAGGAACACAAGGTGGCAGCTTCCAGACAGAATCATAATTACCTTTGTTCTTAAATTACTTTGCCGACTAAGGTCCGTCTAGTCAAGGCTATGGTTTTTCCTGCTGTCATGTATGGATGTGAGAGTTGGTCTGTGAAGAAGGCTGAGCACCAAAGAATTGATGCTTTTGAACTGTGGTGTTGGAGAAGACTCTTGAGAGTCCCTTGGACTGCAAGGAGATCCAACCAGTCCATTCTGAAGGAGATCAGTCCTGGGTGTTCATTGGAAGGAATGATGCTAAAGCTGAAACTCCAGTACTTTGGCCACCTCATGCAAAGAGTTGACTCATTGGAAAAGACTCTGATGCTGGGAGGGATTGGTGGTGGGAGGAGAAGGGGATGACCGAGGATGAGATGGCTGGATGGCATCACGGACTCGATGGATGTGAGTCTGAGTGAACTCCGGGAGTTGGTGATGGACAGGGAGGCCTGGCGTGCTGCAATTCATGGGGTCGCAGAGTTGGATACAACTGAGCGACTGAACTGAACTGAACTAAATAGCTCCTTGACCCACCATAGATTCTGTCTCCTTTTTCCTGTGTCCTTTGAAATACTATGTGTGTAAGTTTCCTGGTGGCTCAGATGGTTAAGAATCTGCCTGCAATGCGGGAGACCCAGGTCTGATCCCTGGGTTGGGAAGATTACCTGGAGAAGGGCATGGCAACCCACTCTAGCATTCTTGCCTGGAGAATTCCATGGACAGAGGAGCTTGGTGGACTACACCACAGTCAGACACAACGGTCAGACTATCACTGTCACTTGCAGTACTGTGTGTATTGTAAGTACAGCTTTATCCAGCTGGGTAAGTGATAATATTCACAATTCCAAAGCTGTCCCTTTGATGGGAACACATAAGTGGGCTACAGAATCTCCTCTGCTCACTTAGGCTCTTGTTAGTCCCCAGGACAATCGGGACAGACTTCAGGCATTGAAAGCAGTGTTGGGCCTCTGCTGTGGGATGTTTGGTCCCATCTCACAGTATACCTCACCATCTTTTCAGCCTGTGTCTCTCTTTTTCCCTGTGGGGGATAAACGTCTTGGAATTTCTATCAGGTCTAATTTTTGCTTATAAGAAAATGTGATACAGAGGTGTCACCCCCAAGCCCATAGGTGTGTGTGTGTGTGTGTGTATTTAACCCCCAAGCCCATTCCTGGAAAGATACTAATTTAAAAGATGTAGGGAGATATTTGCTGTTCGGGGCATAATCAAAGAACACTATAATAGATATTTTTCTTCTAATTTTGTAAATAATGAGAAACTAGTGAACTGTGTTACTGTATGAACAAAGATAAATCATGAGACTATGAGACTGACAACATACAAAATGTTTATTTGTTACTGAATAAGCATCTCGCTAGAATAAGTCTGCTGATCTGATTTAATAACATATATTCAAGCAGCCAAAAATTAATATAAATCAACTATAATCCAATAAAATTCTGTTGTTGTTCAGTCGCTCAGTTGTGTCTGACTTTTTGTGACCCTATGGACTACAGCACTCCAGGCTTCCCTTTGCTTTACCATCTCCTGAAGCTTGCTCAAACTCATGTCTGTTGAGTCAGTGATGCCATCCAACCATCTCGTCCTCTGTGTCTCCTTCTCCTCCTGCCTTCAGTCTTTCCCAGTATCATGGTCTTTTCTAATGAGTTGACCCTTTGCATCACGGGACCGAAATATTGGACCTTCACCTTCAGCATCAGTTCTTCTAATGAATATTCAGGACTGATTTCCTTTAGGATTGACAGGTTTGATCTCCTTGCTGTCCAAGGGACTCTTCTCCAGCACCACAGTTCAAAAGCATCAGTTCTTCAGGGCTCAGCTTTCTTTATAGTCCAACTCTCACATCCATATATGAATACTGGAAAAACCATGACTTTGACTAGACAGACCTTTGTCAGCAAAGTAATGTCTCTGTTTTTTTAATATGCTGTCTAGAGGTTTGTCATAGCTTTTCTTCCAGGAAGCATGAGTCTTTTAATTTCATGGCTGCAGTCACCATCTGCAGTGATTTTAAGTGTATTTTAAGTGATTTTAAGAATATACTAAAATATTTTCATAGCAGTGGCAGTTACTGAACATTTTGATAATGAGTGATTAGGCTTTTTGCTTTTATTTCTGCTTTCCAAGACCAGTCATTTATCATGTATGTAATTAAAAATTTAAACAATGAGAAAAAATAATTTCCATAACAAGGATTTTTTTCATGGTTGGGCCCACTTTTATGTTGCTATCTCTGCCTAATTAGGGCAATTTCATATTACTTGTGCTATTCAGCTTTGAACATTGAGTTCATTAATGGCAGAAAATGGGTTGAAAACACCTATTTGTAATGTTTTAAATGAAAACCATTGAACAGTGATTTCAGTACATTGTGGGGATTTTGGCAGAAATATTTGTCACCTATTGAATCAGATTCTGTGTGTAGGACTCTGACAAATGTATCTTAAACAGTGCCCCCAGCAGTTCTGACATACAGCCCCAATTTGAGATCTGCTAGCCTAGAGACAGCTTTGACAAAATACTTTTCCTCTCTTAATTTTATTCTTTTGCAGTTTGAACTTTTCTTCCTTTAGGATCAATGCTTCATAATTTTTTCTTATGATTATCAGTATTCATTAAATTTCTAAGTGTGTACAGAGCTAGTACCTTCTTGGGCTTCCTTTTGCCAGGAAAAAAATTCCAGCTATCAAAAATTCCCTGGTAGTCCAGTGGTTAAGATGCCATGCTTCCACTGCTGGGGGCCTGGGTTTGATAGCTGATCAGGGAACTCCTGATAAGGGATTCCCTCATAGCTCAATTGGTAAAGAATTGGCCTGCAATGCAGGAGATCCTGGTTCGATTCCTGAGTTGGGAAGATCTGCTGGAAAAGGGATAGGCTACCCACTCTAGTATTCTTGGGCTTCCCTTGTGGCTCAGGTGGTCAGGCATTCGCCTGCAACGCGGGAGACCTGGATTCAATCCCTGGGTTGGGAAGATCCCCTGGAGAAGGGAAAGACTACCCACTCCAGTATTCTGGCCTGGAGAATTTCATGGACTGTGTAGTCCATGGGATTGCCAAGAGTCAGACATGACTGAGAACCTTTCATTTCACTTCATTTCAAGGAACTAAGATCTCACTAGCCTCATGGTGCAGCAGTAGAGAAAAAAAAATATTTTACCTGTCAATTCAATGTGAATTAATAGTGAGGTATACAGTACTACGTAGCACCTTAGTTCTGTTTCATACAAGAGCCACAGCTGTACCTCCATCGTTGTAATTTCTGAGACCTATTGTTGGCATTTAATTTGTGTATATGTATATATGAGAAATAATCCAAAATATATTCTTTAAGGAATATATACTTCAAACCTGGTTAACAGTTAGAATATAGAAAGCTACTTTTTAGTAGGTCCTTGGGTCATCCTTTTTGCCCTGTTACTGCTCTTCATGAGGAACCAGCCTCTGATATTCTAAATGTTTGCAACCCCATGGACTGCAGCACAACAGGCTGTCCTTCACCATCTTCCATAGTTTGCTCAAATTCATGTCCATTGACTCAGTGATGCTATCTAACTATCTTATCCTCTGCCTCCATCTTCCTCTTTTGCCTTCAGTCTTTCCCAGCATCAGGGTCTTTTCCAATGAGTGGACTCTTCACATCAGGTGACCAAAACAAACATTGGAGCTTCAGTGTCAGTCCTTCCAATGAATATTCAGGTTTGATTTCCTTTAGGATTGACTGGTGTGATTTCCTGGCTGTCCAAGAGACTCTCAAGAGTCTTCTCCAGCACCACAATTCTAAAGCATTAATTCTTTGGTGCCCAGCTTTCTTTATGGTCCAACTCTCACACTGATGTGTTAATATCATTGAATAAAATATGTGCAGGTATGTGGCTGACTTGGCAATGTCTTCTTTATCTAATTATGTCTTCATTATCATATTTAGCATGTTTCAAAAGATTCTTACCCCAGACTGCTTTATCTTTTGAAAACTTACTTTACAAGCTCTATTCATGATGAAGTCTTTCATATTCTATTTAAAGTTGCACACAAGGATTCTTGAGGAAAAGGTGTGTAGAGAGAAATATAATGAAATTATTCTCATCAGAGTTGGCAATCCATCTTGGCTTTTATTTTAATTTTAATATTGATTTTGTAGGGATCTTAACACAACAACTAATCTATTTAGGTGTTAGCACTGGCTTAGTAAGCCTAAACTTTCTCCTTCTCATATCGTAGACAATAGCTCTTAAAATATTTAAAGACACAAATATTTTCTTAACTATTGCATTTTACAAAGTTTCAGGATCACTTATGTAATTTGGAAAGCCTTTGAAGTTATCAGTGTTCGTGTTGAAGAATGACTCCCAGAAATTAGCATTGTACACCAGATGGGGTCCAATTTGTGCAGTCCAGTGAGATAATCATGTCCTTATTGTGTTTATTACTTTGGTTCTGCAGCCAAATGCCTCATTAGCCTTTTTTGACAGCCATGTATACAGTAGACCAATATTGAGCCCTAAAACCATATCCTGTTGCTTATCTCACTCATTTTGTTATTTTTCACTTGACCCACTATCCAAACAAGTGTTCCCCATCCTATATGTGGCTAAGATTGACCTCGTAAACAAACTCATTACACTTTTTGACACTCAGTCATGTCTAACTCTTTGCAACCCCATGGGCTATAGCCAGCTAGGCTCCTCTGTCCATGGAATTCTCCAGGCCAGAATACTGGAGTGGGTAGCCTTTCCCATCTCCAGGGGATTTTCTCAACCTAGGGATCAAAACCACGTCTCCCACGTTGCGGGTGGATTCTTTACCATCTGAGCTACCTAGGAAGCCCAAGAATACTGGAGATGGTAGCCTATCCCTTCTCCAGGGGATCTTCCTGACCCAGGAATCAAACCAGGGTCTCCTGCATTGCAACCGGATTCTTTCCTGTCTGAGCCATCTGGGAAACCCAAAAATCCTGGAGTAGGTAGCCTATCCCTTCTTCAGGGGATCTTCCCAACCCAGGAATTGAACTGAGGTCTCCTGCATTGCAGACAAATTCTTCACCACATGAGCTACCAGAGAAGCCCTTATTTCTGAAAGTAAATATTACCAAAAGACATGACGGACAAAACAGTCAAGAGAGTTAGTGTGGACTGGCTTATGGCATCTTTCCTGTAATTATTTGCCGTGATCACATCCATCTTCTGTACAATTTAAATTAGAAGCAGCGGCCGCGGCAGAACTGGCAAGAATGCTCTTGTCTTTCAGTGCTGGACCAGTGCCACAACCACAGATCATGTTGCTTCTACTTTATAAGGGCACAAATTTAGCAACCCTTTGGTTTTTCAACAAATACTGTTAAAGATTTGTTAATGCTTTAACAATGGCATTAATGTCTTCCATGGCAAACCCCTTTTTTGAGGTCTTTAGCATTTTACTGTTTCTGAAATGCTG
The DNA here is from genome assembly GCF_014754425.2 of Oryx dammah. Lineage (NCBI taxonomy): Eukaryota > Metazoa > Chordata > Mammalia > Artiodactyla > Bovidae > Oryx > Oryx dammah. Next base: position 23,535,639 of record NW_024070206.1, read on the forward strand.
GCAACGTTTAACATATATCAAACGTATTCCTTCAGTCAGATTGCAGTGAAGTTTGATGAGCTTAATTAAGGTTAATTTATGGCTGTGCACAACTATTTTCATTTCTACAAGGGACTGATGTATTGGAGTGAATGTTGTCCTTACTTGCCTGTACCAACTGTATTCATGAATCATTTTGTCTCATCATCAGAAAAATTTATCATGTTTACTTTTGTAAAAAAACATGATCAATATTTTTAGCAACTAGGAATACTGATCAGGTAGATTATTAATGAAAAGTTTTAGACATTTCTTAGTGACATAAGTACTTGTGATAAAGTAGGATGATTTTTGAGTTCATTAAGTTAACGACCATTCTTATAGGACTTTCACTCAAAAAATCTGTGATGCAAGACAAAATCACAAATATAGGAAGTATATATATTTATATATGTTCGTGCATGCATTTATCCATATTTTTATTTCTATGTAGTGTGTGTGTATGTATTAACCTAAGGAATTTAAGAAGTGAGCTCAACTTTGTGTTTTCCAGAGAAACCCTGAATACTTACTTTTCTACTTACTGTAGAAAAAGAGCTGTGATGTGAGAAATAATATAAAACAGAAGCTGATACATAGTAGTGAGTGAAAGCAAATTATGGTAAATATAACCAGCATCCTTGCAAGCTTTGTAGATGTAATACATTTTCTAAAATTTGAAAACAAGCAAACAAACAAAATACTAGTGTACTCTAACATTTCTCCAGTTTTTTTGGTATCTCAGAAGCAGCTGCCTTCAGGCCATTGACATAGCATTGATATAAATTTTGATAACCTAACAAGTATTCCTTTTGCAGATTTCAAATCATGAAAGCCAAAACTAGGATAAAGTTAGGTTGATAGTTTATTTCAAAATTAATGTATTACTAATATAATTATTAATATATTAGCAGGTAGAATTAATATATTTCTTGTAGGCTGTGTCACTATTTAACCAAAGGCAATTTTAGGATTAGAGGGAAATGGATATTTCTACTGAGGCCATAAAAATGGAAAATAGGCTTATTTTAGAAGAATACAGTGGTTGGAATTAGTAATGATAGCTTAAAATTTTCCTAATAATTCTGTGTCAGAAGGAATCCATCACTGAGTATGTCCTGTCGATTCTCTGTGTGCATTACTGTCAGATTTGCCCAAGTATAAGATGGGGGTTCTTACTTATTTTATAATTGGCAAGATAAGACACAGGGAACCTTCTATAGTAATCTAAAAAGAAATGTGTCATTGTATTGTTTTTATCAAACTGTAAAGAGTGTACATCCACATTTGATAAATTAATGTGTAAACTTAGTACAAGCCAGTGAGGGATTGGCGAGGCGGGAAGAGGGAGGAGCAGTGTGGAATTGTGGGAGTATCCCTAGCTTGGGAAAACACGTAAAAACAGATTAATTACATGCTTTTGAACAAACAATTTATTCATGCTGGGCCTCAGTTTCCTCATCTGTCTTAAGTGAAGTCGTGAATCAGAGATAAGATCTATTTTGTTCTTGATGCAGTACAAGAACTAAGATGAGTGCCTGGCAAGATTGTTTTTCCATTAACATTTGTTGAATAGATGAATGAATGAACGAATAATTGCCAGAGTGGGTAGGTGGATTCACATTCAGTTGTGTCTGATCTCTGTGACCCCGTGGACTGTAGACCTCCAGGCTCCACTGTCCATGGGACTCTCCAGGCAAGAATACTTGAGTGGGTTGCTGTGCCCTCCTCCAGGGGATCTTCCGGACCTAAGGATCAAACCTGTGTCTTTTATGTCTAACCTGCATTGGCAGGCGAGTTCTTCACCACTAGCACCACCTGGGAAGCCTAGATTCACATTATATACTTTAATTACTTTTTGCCTTGAAGGGTTGCCAGGACTTACGCATGCTTAAAAAATTTGAAAACTATCTTATACGGATTTTAAGATTTCATTCAGTATTAGGAATGTGAAGTTCCTGTTGAAGTTAAATAGCAACCAAAAGCCAGTGTTCCTTATTTGATAAAATCAATTGAGAAGAATGTAAATGTCAGAAAAAAACTATTAACAATATTTCAAGAAAATAAGAACTAAGAACAGTGCCTGATAATTATAAAATGTCAACTTATTTTTATTCATTGTATTGAAAAAGAAATTGGGCAAACTATTATATAATGACTGTTTTATGAATAAATCATTTTTTTGGTTAAAAAGCAATCACAGGTATACCTTGATAATTTTCATTGCAGTAATATGAATTAACATCAACAAAATTGTCTGATATGCTTTAGTTGAATATATAAAATATAAAATTAATGAGAATCACAATATTGGCATTATATACTTGTTTTATCCATATTTGAACAGTTGAAAGTCATTTTTTATTATTTATAAATCTGATATAATAGAATTTACCTGCTTTGCAAAAAATATTTAATTAAGAAAATAGCTAATTTGTTTAAAATTTCTTAATGATACTTAGAATGTTAAACACATTTAAATCATTTTTTAAAATAAAGATATAGGCATTCTAATATTTGGACTATGGGTAGACCAGATAATTTGTTTACCTACAATTATGTCTGAGTTATACTCATCATGCACTTTATCACTAGAACCAAGATTTAATCAACAGTTTGTTTTTTAAGCCCATGAAATCTTTCCTACATAAAAAGGTCCTTTGGCTAGTACCTTATGCTTAGTCTAACTTACAACCTCTTGTGATAACCAAAATTATGGTCTGCATTTCACACCATCTACACATATCAGATTATCACGTTGTACACCTTAAACTTACACAGTGTTATATGTCGATTGATCTCAAAGGTGGGTGAAAACAACCAAATGTTCACAGCCTCTTGCAATCACTGTAAAAAGACATTACTTGGTGTATCTAAATGCCCAAGATTGGGGTTATTGGCCCCCAAAAAAGTGTTCATACCAGTGCCACTTTTGGAGTTACCTTAATAATGTCAAAAGTCAAAACTTTAAGGATGTTTAAGGTTTTTCATTTCCTAATTTGTAGCCACATACGTTACTCAGAGGACTCTGTGAAGTGCTAATACTTCTGTTTGATGAAAGAAGAGGCACAGAAAATTTAAGTGACCTAAATATAGTCACACAGCTACAAGGAACCATTAAGAACTGAAATCCAGGTCTGCTGCTGCTTGCTTCCTGCTTATTCCCTGGGTCACCATGGCCCATACAAGCACTGGCTTCACATACGGCAGCTTCTGGTAGGATTCTAGCTTGCCTGAGCAGCGACTAGACAGACCTTACTAGTGTTTACACCTGCATCCAAGGATAAGGAATTCTTTTATGCTTGTTTTGGAGATAAGAGGTAAAGATTTGTGTTGTTCACTTATGAGAACCATAGCACTCTTTCAGATCATCATTCTGAGAGTGGAGGTGCTGTTATTACAATGCAAAATAACCCTCCCGTGCATATTTGTCTTACACAACGTGCCATATTGTATAAACTATAGTTTGTAATGAGGACATTATTATCAATACAAACAACAGCTACTGAACAGACACAGATGTAAAGAATGGACATGTGGATCTGGGGTTGGAGAACGGGGAGGGTGGGATGAATTGTTAGAGGAGCATTGACATGTATACACTATTGTGTGTAAAGTAGGTAACTAGTGGGAATCTGTTGTGTAGCACAGGGAGCTCAGCTTGGTTCTCTTTCATGACCTAGAGGGCTGGGATTGGAGGGGAGGTTCCAGAGGGAGGGGATACATGTATATGGATGGCTGATTCACATTGCTGTACAATAGTATTATCACACTATAAAGCAATTTTACTCCAATTAAAAAAATAACAAAGAACCAAAGGTAAGGAAGGCCTTTTATTATCATCTAAATCAATTTGCACATATCCAGAAATCAGAAAATCAAAAGCTGTCTTCAATGTCAGGTCCCATAACTAAAGGGCTATTGGACAGTACATTATAAGATAAAGAAGGAGAAGGCGGCTTTTAGAGGACTGGGCACAGAGTCAGGGCAGACACTGTATTTCTAATGACTGGAACTCCATAAATAGAATTTGAAGCCAATGTTACTGCTATTTGGGCAAATAAAAATTCAGGCAGCCCAACTACATAAAGGAAAAGTAGCAGATAGCTTTGTGCTGTCCTGCTGAGTTCTGACACCATAGTATCTCTAGAAACTGTCTGGGTTACAGTAAGATGTGGTAACAACCCACTACACATAATTAGCACTAAATAATCCCAGAAAAGATGTAGCAGCCAGTGCAATTAAAAAATAATGGCTTTTTAAGTAAAAGTCGGCTCTGAGCAGCTTTCTTTTAGGATGCAGAAAATAGTCCAAGGTTCATGTACTAATCTACTAGACATCCTTCATGGAGCAGATGACGTATACCTTCCCCCCACATGAAACCCATACAAACTGTTATTACTTTCAGAATACGAATATGCTTTGGGTTCAGAGTCAACATGACACGTCCAGAAATTGTCAGTTAAACAGTGCACACTGGCTTACACACATACACACACACCCCTGTGTGAAGTTGGATTGTAAATAAAAATTGAAGAATTTCATAGGCGAGTTTTGTACAATTCCATGTGTTTATTGGAATTCTTTTGTGTGGAAGAAGCAGTGTTATTGGATTAGGAGAGCCTCCATTCTCCACGGTCCCAGATCAAAGCCTGTCTGTTTTTCACAGTCCTCTATGTCACCTACGTGCATAGTAAAATGATCAAAAAACCCACTACATCGAGAGGAAGAGAAACCTCCCACTGTTTTGGTGACAACATTTTATTTCAATTTTTTCTCCTTTTTAAGAACAGCATGAGCTAACTTGTTAAGAAAGTTTTTTATGGTTAGAAACTATTTTCCAAGTTTAACAAGCAAGAAAATATATAATGAAGCTAAGATCATTATTTATGAATATTTAATAAATAACATTTCTTTAAATATTACTTCCATATTTTATTTATATATGTATAAACTGTTCAATATTTATGTATGCCTGTGTAATGTATGGGCTTCCCTGGTGGCTCAGATGATAAAGAATCTGCCTGGAATACAGGAGACCCTGGTTTGATCCCTGGGCCAGGAAGATGCCCTGGAGAAGGATATGGCTACCCACTCCAGTATTCTTGCCTGGAGAATTCCATGGACAGAGGAGCCTGGCTGGCAGGCAACAGTTCATGAGGTAACAGAGAGTCAAACATGACTGAGTGACTAACATTATATATAATGTATAGTATATATTTGTGCACAAATAAAAATGTTATTTCAGTTCAGTTCAGTCACTCAGTCATGTCCGACTCTTTGTGACCCCATGGACTGCAGCACACCAGGCTTCCCTGACCATCACCAACCCCTGGAGCCTACTCAAACTCATGACCGTTGAGTTGGTGATGGCATCCAACCATCTCATCCTCTGTCGCCCCCTTTTCCTCCTGCCTTCAGTCTTTCCCAGCATCAGGGTCTTTTCAAATGAGTCACTTCTTCACATCAGGTGGCCAAAGTATTGGAGCTTCAGCTTCAGCATCAATCCTTCCGATGAATATTCAGAACTGATTTCCTTTAGAATGGACTGGTTGGATCTCCTTGCAGTCCAAGGGACCCTCAAGAGTCTTCTCCAACACCACAGTTCAAAAGCATCAATTCTTCGGCACTCAGCTTTCTTAATAGTCCAACTCTCACATCCATACATGACTACTGGAAAAACCATAGCCTTGACTAGATGGGCCTTTGTTGGCAAAGTCATGTCTCTGTTTTTTAATATGTTGTCTGGGCTGGTAATAGCTTCTTTTCCAAGGAGAAGCATCATTTAATTTCATGGCTGCAGTCACCATCTGCAGTGGTTTTGGAGACCCCCAAAACAAAGTCTGTCACTGTTTCCATTGTTTCTCCATCTGTTTGCCGTGAAGTGCCGGGGACTGGAAGGTATGATCTTAGTTTTCTGGATTTTGAGTTTTAAGCCAACTTTTTCACTCTCCTCTTTCACTTTCATCAAGAGGCTTTTTAGTTTTTCTTCACTTTCTGCCATAAAGTTATCATCTGCGTATCTGAGGTTATTGATATTTCTCCCGGCAATAGATACATAGAAACTGTACTACTTTTTAAAGCCTTACTTTTAGGTTAAAGATGTCACATAGAATTTCGATGGTATACAGTCATTACGTGATGTATGTACTCTGTGTTTAGTTGTTTCTTCTTTTCTTTGTTTAATGGAGGACAGTTGCTCTACAATACTGTGTTGACCTCTGCCACACATCAACATGAATCAGCCACAGGTATACACGTGTCCCAGGTATACCTTGTGGGATAGGGTGGGAGATGGGAATGGGGTTCAGGAGGAAGGAGAAACATGCTTAGTTTTTTAAGGAACCTCCATACTGTTCTCCATAGTAACTGCACCAATTTACATTCCTACCAACAGCATAGGAGAGTTTCCTTTTCTCCACACCCTCCCCAGCATTTATTATTGTAGACTTTTTAATGATGGCCATCCTGACTGGTGTGAGGTGGTACTTCATTGTAAACTACCACTGTTTAAAAATACTGCATAATATTTTCCAGTCATCAAAAGCAAGAGCAAAAGTTGTAGCATCTGGGAAGATCTCAACAAGATGGGTTTTTGAGTCAGTTGACATTTGTGCCTCCTAGAATGAGTCAGGAGGAGAGTTGCCCCTGAAATCCTGTATCAAGACTTTAAAAAGTAATCCACAGGGAAAGAAAGCTTCCCTTATGAAAACTGTTACTTCATAAACATTGGAATGACAGGATCAAACAATAAAAGGATGTGACAAATAAGGAATAATATTTATCACGAAAACTATTTAAGGTGTAAGTCAACTTCTTAGCATATGAGACATAGCTGCACAAAATGCATAGCTGTAGTTTGTAGAAAATTGTTCTTGGAACTTTACTTTTGGAAAGTAAGCTTGCAAAAGAGCATCTGCTTACTGAATAAAGAAAACTAAAGCTACTAGTAAAAGCCACAGAATGTTGGTTTGGAGGAGTTAATTGGAGGAGAGGTGGGCAGGAAGAGTTGGGAGCTTCCACCTTCTACATTTAATATATAATCTAAAAGCTATTTGATTATTAAGGAAAAATAGTAATTCTGTTTCTGTGGTATGTTTTTTTTTTTTAATGCCCTTTGTTTTCAGTAAGAGCTCCTGTTAAGAAAATCATTATTCCAAACATTTAAAAATTATTCCTTTTGTCTGATGAAACTGCTAAAACAGTAGTCCATTTGGCGGAATGTTAATTTATCACTAAATTATTATCATAAAAAACTCACTTCTGAGGTTTTGAATGAAAAGATCATCTGTCCTATACTGACCGCTTTGTTTTCCTCCAAAAGGGTGCCATTTGAACCACTGGGAAGCACTGATGCAAAAGGCCACAAGGCAGAAAGTTGTTCCTGAAAGCAGATGCCTCCAGGGGTCTAGCAGCATGGGGCATGGCTTTGCTTTATACTTTGCATAGGCTGCAGCCTTGAAAAGGACAGAAAAATAAAATCATTATAAAATGGTCTATATAAGAGGTACCACATGTGAATGACTCTGCTGGGTATCAGTCACTCCCTAAAACTTTAAACAGTACAGCTATGTGTTCCGTCCAGAAAACTGATGTTTTCAGAGCATGAGATTTGGTGCCCCTAGTGAGAGCAACTTTGAGCATTTTGTCTGCAACTTACTGTTAACACAGAGCTTCTGAACAATTATTGATAAAATTATGTTACTATAAAATGTGGAGGATTCTGTCATGAATAGCTTGAGTTTGCATTTTGATCATTAGTTTGAAACAAGGTGAAATAGAGAAGCAATTTCCAAAGAAGAGTTACAGAACATTAGAAACAATTTTAAATAGCAGCTCAGGATAAAATTATTTTGGAGGTCAAATATCCAGTGAGTTCTCATGGTTCAAACTTTCTAAATAACTGTATACATTTGTAGCATGTCTATGTATCATGTCTATGATGCTTATTAAGTAGACATTGACATTTTTCCTTCCTAGTTGTAGCAATAATTAGTGATGCTTCCAATTGCTCCTTTCCCATGGTTTTTATTTCTGAGTGAAAGTAAAATATTAGAAAATGAATGGCATTGTTATTTGTTTCATAAGGCGAGTTATTTCTACTTACAAGAGAGTCAGTTATAGTTAATATCATGTGAAAATGAAATAAATATATTCAAAGGTCAAACTGGTAATTCTTAGATTCACTTATGATATTTTGCAGTAATTTGGCAGAAATTCAATGAATAGAAATAGATTTATAAAAAGAGCTTCCTGACACTACAGCATAGTTAATTTTCATTATGACTACTCTGATAAACCAGTTTTTAATAATTCATCATTCTGATATGTATAATTTTTTGTTGCTTAGTCTCCAAGCCATGTCTGACTCTAAGCTGATATCCGGCCATTGTTACCCCATGGACACTAGCCCGCCAGGCTCCTCTGTCCATGGGATTTCCCAGGCATGAATACTGGATTGGGTTGCCATTTCCTTCTCCAGGGGATCTTCCCAACCCAGGGATCGAACCCACATCTCCTGCTTTGGCAGATGGATTCTTTACCACTGAGCTATTGAAGCCCCAGCCTAATACCTGCTTTGCCATCAAATAAGCCTTTACTCCTTTGTCTACATTTGTATCTCCCTTTCTTCATCTGTGATTCTTTTCCTTCTCTGGTATATTTTTTATTTAGTCATACTTTAGAGTAAAATTATTTGAAAATGCTATGCTTATTCCCTTTCAAGAGTTCCCAAAAGAACAATCAAATTAAAACTCTCATTTTCCAATAATTTAAAAAATCTATAATCTATTAAAATCTAGTGAATTATCTATGTTCTATCCAACCAAGTCTTACAAAGGTGGATTTGGGCCGTGTCTGAAAGCTCAGTTGGTAAAGAATCTGCCTGCAATGCAGGAGAGCCTGGTGTGATTCCTGGGTTGGGAAGATCTGCTGGAGAAGGGAAAGGCTACCCACTCCAGTATTGCTGGGCTTCCCCTGTGGCTCAGCTGGTAAGGAATCCACCTGCAATGAGGGAGACCTGGGTTTGATCCCTGGGTTGGGAAGATTCCCCCGGAGAAGGGAAAGGCTGCCCACTCCAGTATTCTGGCCTGGAGAATTCTGTGAACTGTATAGTCCATGGGGTTGCAAAGAGTCAGACACACCTGAGCGACTTTCCCTTCACTGAAGAGTTTACCTCAGGGCTTGTCTGATGGCACAGAAGTGGAATGCACTGCCATCTATAGTAGTAATCGTTCTGGTCAGAAACTGAACAGCCTCTCTGGTTGCCAGCAGCTTCCGTTGACCTTTGGTAGTCGTACCTCTGTGTAGTCCTGTTCCAAATTTTTAGTCATTGTTTGTGACAGATAGGACCTGACAGAAGCAATATTTTGTCACTTCCAAGATTAGGTTGTAAAAGCCACTGCATTATCTATTGTGGTCGGTTGTTCTTGCTTTCTTGGATCAGTGACTCTGAGGGAAGCTGGCTGCCATGTTGTCAGCGGCTCTGGGAACGGATGTGTGTGGTGAGGAACATTTGTCGTCCACAGACTGAAGCCTTCCATCAGCAGCCTCCTGAGTGAGCTCAGAAGCAGGTCTTCCTGCCCCGGTCTAGCCTTCAGATGATGACATCCTGAGCTGATAGCTTAACTGGGACCCCATGAGAGATCCTGAGCTAAGCCGACACCACATTCTTGAATCTCAGAAACTCTACTGTAACAAACCTTGGCTGTTTTAGGCTGCTGAGTTTTGAACTTATTTGTTCTGTAGCTTTCAATAAATAACACACCATCTGACAGAAATATTTCCTTCGGGTACAGAATTGGATTTTATGGTTGCCAACATATCGTTCTAGTAGTGGTTTTTTAAAAAAATGTAAGTGGGGAGAAGTTTCTCATTACACATGATAAGCAGACAATTGTAACAACAGGATTTAGCTGAAGTAATTATATGGGTAATAAAATGTTTCTGAAAGGGAAAGATAAATACCGAGAAATCTTTATGGTTTCCTACTGATAGCCTATTCATCTCTGATACAAATTAGAAATTCCAAAGATTAGGAGAGCTAGTATGCAGACAGCCTCACATTAATCATAGTATTCAGACAGCTTTTGTCTGAAAAATTAGATATTTGTCTGAAATATATTTTGTCTGATATATATTATTAATAAATATGTATTTACCTTACATTACAGTTATAAGAACAAATATTGATCTCCTAACTCTCTTGCTGGGATCTTTGATTAAACCTGTTGTCATAAAAATATCCCATATCAATATATAAACATAAGAAAAATTCAAACAAAAGGGAAAAAACGGAGAATAGATGCACTAGAGTGAGGTTTGTTCAGCTAATTTACATAGTGTGTGAGGGAGCACGTTAGCAAACTTATGCCTGACATAAGTCTCTGATATCAGACTTACCTAGGAAGTCAGACTTACGTAAAGTTTACTCTCAGATATTTTGTTTATATATCACCTGATAAATGACTAAAGGTTGTACATATAGCCCACATGCTGATGTCAGAAGTCTTCAAGTAAGAATATCCCAGAGCCCTTTTTTTGCATGGAAGGCAGTTGATCCTCGATGGCTGCTGTTGCAGTACATAGATCAGTGTAATCTTCTGAAATTCCCTTACAAATGTTTAGTTTGGTTTTAACTTTCTCCCTGCCTGGATCCCTGGAGGGATGAGAAAGCAATTGAAATAATTGCCTTGACTCCCTTCTTCTTCTAGCCATTTTTTGAAAAAAGAAAAAAAAATTATTGGAGTGTAGTTGCTTTACAGTGTTGCTTTAGTTTCTGTTGTATAGCAGATTCGACCAGCTCTGCGTGTTCCTCTTTGGATTTCCTTCCCATTTAGGTCACCACCGAGCACTGAGTAGGTGCTATACAGTAGATTCTCATTAGTTGTCTGTTTCATATATAGTGGTATATATATGTCAGTGCCAGTCTCCCAGTTTATCCCCCTGACTTGGGAGGATAAATCTGGATATTGTCCATACGGTTGTTCTCTATGCCTGTCTGTCTTCCTGCCCTGCAGATAGGTTCATGTGTACCATTTTTCTAGATTCCACATATATGTGTTAATATACAGTGTTTTGTTTTTTTTTCCTTTTTCTGATTTGTTTCATTCTGTATGACAGTTTCTAGGTCCTTTGTAACGGGCATGCCCATGAGCAGTGAAATAGGGATAAAGTGAGCAGACCAAAAGGAAGCCTGAACAGGTCTATGCTGATCATTTAACTAGTCAGACACAGACACACACAGTTCCCTAGGAGTCCTCCAGTCCTTAAGGTGAGCACTTCTACCCTCATTGCTACTGTATGGATTTTCTGTGCTCCTGACACAGAACATGGATGGATATCATGATTTTCTCGACCATCCAAGCAAGCAGTTAATGAAACCTCTGGATGCTTTATCTGTGGCAAATACAAATTCCCCTTCTTTCTTAAATCGAGGGCTGTTTGTTCAAACAGTTAGCTGGAATGAAGAGGTACTTACCGAGAGCAGTGCTGGGAGTTTGTGCTGTATTAGACTCAGTGTCATTTATTTTAGAAAATCAGCTTAAAAAAATTAGCTCTCTGGTCAAAATAATCTCTCATGTATTCTACAAATTTCACATTCCATTAAATCATTGAGATTAGTAATCACATTGTAGGAAGCAAAATCTCATGAGAGAGTTCCTCATACAGAACAAGTCAGTGTTAATTGCATTAATCTGCCTAAGACTTACCCAAAAATCTATCATTCTTTGAGAGGGAGGGTTTTAACTGATGCCCAGGAGAGAGGAGGAGGAATCTGAGTTCTAGGTAGGTGTTTATTGCACAGCCAGAGGGACGTTAGGAAGCAAGTGAAAAACAAAAGGAAATTCACAGGAGAGAGAGGAAGTTTCCATAGATAAACTCTGCCTTCTCCATAGTTTTACCTCGGGCTGTGGTAGCAGTTGGTGTGCCCGGAGAAATCCCCACCATCTGCTGTTGTCCCCTGCTTCCAGTTTGCCTCTGTAGGAGGTAAGCTTCCAGAAGCAATTGGAAAGGCTCACCATCTTAGGTTCTATCCCTTCATCTCAGAGTCCCCAAGGACTAGCCCGGTTCATCTAGATGTACCAGAATCACTTACATTTCCTTGTGTATTTTGATCCTTCACTGTGACAAGTTGAAGAAAAAAATCGAGTGAGATTAAGGAATAGTATCAGAATTTGGTCCAAGGCAGGGATGCTGAGAAGCTGGGTGGCTGGCAGCCTGGGCAGAAGTCCAGACTGGGGAGAAGCAGGGGTGAGGTGGAGGAGAATGCAGAGTTAAAGAGTAGATGTAGGTGGAGAATGAATCTAATGAACCAGTTATGGATACAAGGGTATAATTTATCCCTTTCCCCACCAAGGTTCTCTTGGAACCTTGAGTTTGTTTTCTATATCTCTGAGTCTCTTTCTGTTTTGGAAATAAGATCATTTGCATAATTTTTTGGATTCTACATATAAGTAACACTGTATAAAGTCTTTCTTTCTCTGTCTGACTTCATTTAGTATAATAATGTCTAGGTCCATCTATATTACTACACATGGTATTATTCTTTTATATGTCTGAGTAATATTCCATTGCCTATATATACCACATCCTCTTTATCTTTTTATCTGTAGATGGACATTTAGATTGCTTCCATGTCTTGGCTGTTGTAAATAGTGCTGCAGTAAATATAACCTTCAACTTTGTGTTGATAACTGTGGATCCACCTAGTGTGAAAATAAGTCCTGGTCCAATCATGACAGCTCATATTTGTGAATCCTTATCGTGTGTCAGCATTGTTCTTAGTGCTGTACAGGACTTATCTCTTTCAGTGCCTCTCAAACATCTATTAGGTAGGTGATATTATGCTCACTTTACAGACATGAAAACTGAGGCACACTAGAGTTAAGTAAGCTGCCCAGAAACACACTGGTAGATCACTGGCCCCACCCTGGGAGGCTGAACACACCGCGCTTGCTTATTACCATTGTACCATTCTTATTACCATTCTGCCCACAAATTTCCCACATTCTGCTGCATCCCTAAGGATTTTGAATCTGTTCCCTTTCTTGTCAGGACACTGAGTCAGTAGTTCATTTGAACAATAGCCAGTTTTATTTCTATTTCACTGCATGTCATTAAATGCTAACAGTTATTCAATTTAGTGTCACTTGGTATAAAATGCATTCATTCCTTTTCTTTGTTCTTAAATGGGACAACTGTTTGATGATAATGCAGGAGTATATTATAAGTGCTCAATATTTTCTGATAACTTAGACAAACATGCAGCTACCTGTTGGCATGCATGCATGCACAGAAATTGCACAGGAAATGCTTTTACTTCATTAGTTAAGGAAATCAAAAGTGTTGAATACTAGCTCACATTTTAGCAGTTTGTTTTCTGGCTGTATTCTGACACCCTGCAGCAAAATCTTTGAGTTTTTATACTTTAGCTTTAACTAAATGTAGAACTACATGGCTATTGCTCTTATTGAAAGATCTAAACAGATATTTTTCTTTCGCCTTTAACAAGAAGAGGAGGTATAGCAGAAGAGACTATAGAATCTTCCTGTTAGAAGGGACCTTAGAAGGTACCTAAAGTAAAGTACTTAGAAAAGTACTTTCTAAGGTCCCACTCCAGTATTCTTGGGCTTCCCTGGTGGCTCAGCTGGTAAAGAGTCCGCCTGCAATGCAGGAGACCTGGGTTCAATCCCGCTGCTGCTGCTAAGTTGCTTCAGTTGTGTCTGACTCTGTGCGACCCCAGAGATGGCAGCCCACCAGGTTCCCCTGTCCCTGGGATTCTCCAGGCAAGAACGCTGGAGTGGGTTGCCATTGCCTTCTCCAATGCATGAAAGTGAAGTTGCTCAGTCGTGTCCGACTCCTAGCGACCCCATGGAATGCAGCCTACCAGGGTCCTCCATCCATGGGATTTTCCAGACAAGAGTACTGGAGTGGATTGCTATTGCCTTGGGTTGGGAAAATCCCCTGCAGAAGGGAACAGCTACCCACTCCAGTATTCTGGCCTGGAGAATTCCATGGACTGTGTAGTCCATGGGGTCGCAAAGAGTCAGACACGACTGAGTGGCTTTGGTCTTCCCTGTGGCTCTGACAGTAGAGAATCTAGCTCCAATGCAGGAGACCTGAGTTTGATCCCTGGGTCAGGAATATCCCCTGGAGGAGGAAATGGCAACCCACTCAAGATTCTTGCGTGGAGAATCCTATGGACATAGGGGCCTGGCGGGTATAGTCCATGGGGTCACAAAGGGTCAGACACGACTGAGCAACTAACACACAATGCTCTTATGCAGCCTACCAATTAGGAAATAATTTTCATATAGTATTCCTGGCACTTTGAATGATGGTGGACAAACTTCCTCACTAGATGTTCTGTTCCATTTTCAAGCAGATCTAGTTATTTAAGTTATTCCATTATTGAGATGAGTTTCTACTCACTTTTTCTTTATCTCTGGTATTAGCCAACATAGCCACTGCCTCACTTCTTGGCCCTTAATAAGAGTGCAGTATATTCTGATGGTTGATGAAAGCTCATTCACCTTTTAACACAGTGACTATTCAGCTCAATCCAGCTAATGGCTATTCACAGCCACTAGAAGTTAGATTGAGTCTCTGCTTTCCAGTTTTGGGGCTTAAGAGACAGAATTATACAGGGATCATTGTAATTAAAGCAAATCTCCTACATACGAACGAGTTCCATTCTAAGAGCATGTTTGTAAATACAGTTTGTTCATAATTCCAGTGAAGTTAGCCTAGGTGCCCAATTAACACAGTTAGCTATATAGTACTGTATTGTAATAGGTTTAAAATACTTTTCACATAAATAATCCATAACAAGCTGCACCAAATTTTGACTCCTGACAAAATCAGGTTACCAAGAGATTGTGTTCCATGAACAGCATCTATCTATGCTACCTTTTTGATAAGTCATGTCATACAGTTAATGCATTTGAGTGAATGGCCAATTAAAATGTTTGGTCTTTCTCAGATGGCCTATTTTTAGCCAAGGCTTTCTGATCCTTTCTTAATGGTGTTTTATTTTGATTAATCTCTGTGCATTTCTTGATGATATTAGGTTTCACCCAGTTCACCATGCCTCATCTTGACTTCTTGATGAGATTATCAGAATTCAGAGTTTGTCTCTGATGAAATCTCAGATCTAGCTTTTGCTATTTACCTATCTGATGATAGATATTGCATCTTGGGGCAAAGCAGCGCAGATCTATTTGCTTCTGAGAATTTGATGCTTTGTAAAAGAAATGAGAATTCTCACTCCTCTCCCCCATATGAAATATATACCTAATATTTCTCTCAAAATATGACTATTACATAACAAAAGCAACTTAACATATCAAACATTTGTTTTTATTTAATATGTCAGCACATAACAAAATGAACTGGAACACATGTCCCTGAAGAAAGTGATGTCAATTTATTTTCTAGTTCAGACAAAGGCAAAGGCATTAAATATTTAACGACAAAATAAATACTCCTTTTTTTTTCCAACTTATATGATTCTGAAATTATACATTCTGTTTCCTTGGTTTTAGATCATGTCTTTGTTATTATGAAGACAAGAACTCCTTTGACGATGAAAACAGTTTTATATAATAACAAGGAAAGAAAGTGAAAGTTGCTCAGTCATGTCCGACTTTTTGTGACCCAGTAGACTATACAGTCCATGGAATTCTCCAGGCCAACTCTCACATCAATACATGACTACTGCAAAAACCATAGCTTTGAGTATATCGACCTTTGTCAGAAAAGTGAGCAATTGCTTAATAAGGAAATAGAAAATGAAGTGGCCAATATATACTTTTTAAAATAATTCCTTTCATGTTGAGAATCACATTCATTCCTAAGAGTTTACTTTTTGCTGGGTTAGTTTATATTTTGGAAGATAGGAAGTCAGTGAGTAGCATAAAATCAGAAAATTCTGAAAGTAAAATTAATCAAGGAAGAGAAATAGAGCTTTGGGTCTCAACTCAGAGTTGGACCATAAAGAAGGCTAAGCACTGAAGAATTGATGCTTTCAAACTGTGGTGCTGGAGAAGACTCTTGAGAGTCCCTTGGACAGCAAGGAGATCAAAACAGTCAATCCTAAAGGAAATCAACCCTGAATATGCACTGAAAGGACTGATGCTGAAGCTCCAATATTTTGACCACCTGATGCGAAGAACCGACTCATTGGAAAAGACCCTGATGCTGGGAAAGATTGAAGGCAAAAGGAGAAGGCAGTGGCAGAGGATGAGATAGTTGGATGGCATCACCGATTCAATGGACATGAATCTGAGCAAACTGCGGGAGATAGTGAAGGACATGGGAGCCTGGTATGCTGAACACACCTGGTGTTCTGGGGTCGCAGAGTTGTACAAGGCTTAGTGACTGAATAACAATAAATATTCTGGGAGACAGTTTATTGAGAGAAGTAAATTATTGCTACCTTTCTTTAATAATTATGGCTTTTTTTTTTTTTAATTGCATTTTTTGTATCCTGCAGCCTGCAGGATCTTAGTTCTCCAAACAAGAATAGGACCCATGCCTTCTGCAGTGGAAGCATGGAGTCCATGGGACTGTCAGAGAATTCCAATTATGCTTTTAAAACAAGGTTTTGTTCAGAATTCTAAAATAGCACAATTTCCATATTAAATCCTAGGTGCTTAGCCAGATGCTGCTAAGTCACATGGTATTTACATTAGTGTACATTATAAATGCTGAATTGTAGAGGTAACAACCTGGTAGGTTGGCAATGGGCTATCTTTTCCCTTTGGACCTATAGGACTTCAACTGAGTGTCCTCCTCCTCCAGCCCCTAAATCAGATAGTGGTCCATCTGGCCGTGTTGATGCTTTAGGCATTGTTTATACCATGTGGACATTTTGTTCACCACTTCTCTCATCTCATTGTTATGGGTCACCACACCTTTCTGCTTACCCTGACTGTTCAGTATTCTGTACTTCCAAGGTTCTCAAAGTGTAAACATAAGTAATCTCTTTACTCTGCACAGTTCTCCCCTTAAAGGAGAATAAATACATCACTGTTATACAATCCCTTGAAAGCATCAATTCTTTGGCACTCAGCCTCCTTTATGATCCAACTCTCACATCCTTACATGACTACTGGAGAAACCAGACATTTGACTTAAACAGACCTTTGTCGGCAAAGTGATGTCTCTGTTTTTTTAGTATGCTGTGTAGTTTTGTCATAGCTTTTCTTCCAAGGAGCAAGCATCTTTTAATTGATGCTTTCAAATTGTGGTGCTGGAGAAGACTCTTGAGAGTCCCTTGGATAGCAAGGAGATCCAAACAGTCAATCCTAAAGGAAATCAACACTGAATATGCACTGAAAGTACTGATGCTGAAGCTCCAATATTTTGACCACCTGATGCGAAGAACCGATTCACTGGAAAAGACCCTGATGCTGGGAAAGATTGAAGGCAGGAGGAGAAGAGGGCAACAGAGGATGAGATGGTTGAATAGCATCACTGACTCAATGGACATGAGTTTGAGCAACTCTGGAAGACAGTGAAGGGCAGGGAAACCTGATGTGCTGCAGTCCATGGGGTCATGAAGAGTCAGACACAACTTAGCGACTGAACAACCACAATACAGTCCCTAGCAGTGTCTTATTGTTGCTCCTTCTCTTGGTCAGAACCAATGCCACAGCCTCATTGTGGGAGCTCTGACACTTGTTCTGTGCTGGGGAGAGGACCCAGACATGGACTCTTAATCTTTCTTCCCAGCCACCTTCATCCTTTCTCTTTATCATGGCACTTTTCCCTTGTGTCCTTGTGCTATCAAGAAGGCCTTGCATTCAAGACCAGAAATAGTCCAGTTGTATTCATAGCTTTTTCTGCTTTTCAAGGAGGATACATTTTCAGTGATTTATATAATTTCAGTACTTCAGGTTCTCTCAAGAGAGATTGTTAATACAATCCAACATGCTTTTCCAAAGCTTTAACATAAAAGACATGTAATTGTAAAATGTAAACCTTGTCAGTCATGATGTGTATGCCTCACACTCACTCACATTCTTCCCCTAAGAATTACAAGTTGAACAAGTCAGAGGAAATTTAGCAAAACATACTGAAGTGAAATGAATTCTTTTGCAGTAGTAGAACTTATATACAAAAGTATGATTTTTATTTGCTAGGATTGTGTTTGAGGAGGTGTTGCCACAGGGCTGGCCAGAGGGCAGAGCACCCAATGCTTTGCTTGAGTAATGTGGAGAGTCAGGAGTTCAGCTTGCATTAGCATCTGCACACTTGTGCGTTGCCCTGAGTTGTCAGCGTTCCGTGCTTTCCTGCAGTCCATGTTCCTGCATGTGAACATAAGGTGAGTGATTGGGTGGCCCAGTAGAATCTAATCTTTCATTCTTCTGCCAAAGAAACCAAATTAGAATGATTGATCTTGAGTTTCCTTAGGATTTGTTGAAAATTTCTAGATAAAAAGTTTACGGCATTTGACCTTAAACATCATGGTCTTTGTATTTTCTTTGGCAACAAAAATTGTTTATATTTAGTTTATTTGGGGAAAAGCTTAATTTATAATCACCTCAACTGAGATTTAAGGAGTAACATCTCTTGGCCTTGGTTTTAAATCTGGGGCATATGAAAGTGATGTATATAAAATGGCCCAGACTTCAGGGCTGGTCTAACAGTGTTAGAAGGATGCTGAGTTTTGGTGGTGATGCTGTTCTTTTTATGCTCAAATGTGGCACTTCGCAGGATGTGGAGAACAATGGTCACTAATGAGTTTGCTTCGAAAAAGGAAAAAAATATATACTTAATATCTGCATATTATTAGACTCAATCATGACCCATCCAAGACACCACTCTTAACCTCTAGTCAACTTTTCTGCATTTGGAAGCACATCCAGGATCTAAAATAAGGCTTATTGTCAATCACACTGTTTATTTGGCAGAAGACTATGATACTACATTCTGAGGTCAATAAGCAAGAAATCTAGAAAGTTTTAGCATACTTTTACATAAATGCGCACATCTTGGCCTGTTGCTATTTATGGAAATTGGAGACAGTTGAAGTTAAAAGCATTTATATATAAGTAAAGTCAGTTTGAAAGAAAGTCAAAGCCAAGGGTGAGAAAAAATAATTTCCTTGGTGAGATGATGGAGAAGAATACTTTTCTTTTAATAAAGTCATGAGTTAAAAACTGCAGAAATCTGCATCTTAGATCTCAGTGAAAACAGGCTTTGTGTTCCTTTGTCAGTTCCCTGGTTTCTACCTATGCTTCCCAAACAAGTTCAGTGAACTGTGGCAGAGGTCAGTCCTCAGGGATAGATAAACCTGAATGTGTACCGTATTCCATAATATATTCAGTCTCAGTCCCTGTGCTGGGCTTTCAGTCTGGTCTGCCTGGAGCGAATTCCTGCCTTTGTTTCCCACTCTGTCCCAGCACCTCTTCTCTGCTTTGTCCAGCTTGGTTTGCTTTCCTCACTGGTCGGTCCTGCTAATTTGGGGCCTTTATTCATTATGGTTTCTTCTTTCCACCTGTCTTCGTAGAGTTTGTTCTATTGAACTGCATTCTATTCCTGAAAGTGTAGCTCCTGATGGCAGACTGTCTTGATTCATGCTTTTGTATGTTAATATCTTCCTGTGAGAGAGCTACTTCAGGTCACGTCTTATTGATTTGTGTTTCTGCAGCTGTCAATGAATCAACATTCCCTGATTCTAGGTGTTTCTGTGAGAATTAGGAAATAGTCAGATGGGAAAAATTGTTTTTAACTTCAGCTGTTACCCAATTTCCATAAGCTGGAGCAGGCCAAGATGTGCATGCTGATGTAAAAATGTACTAAAATTTTAATGATTTCTTGCTTTTGACCTCAGAATGTGATATCATTGTGTGTCTTCTGCAAAATATAAGCAACAAGATTGACAAGCATTATTTTAGATTCTGAATATGCTCCCAAAACACAGGACAAGTTGACTAGAGGTAAGAGTGATGTCTTGGATGGGTCATGATTGAGTCTAGTAATATGTAAATATTAGATCTGACTTGATTACCAGCTGTTGAGTATCTCAGAATTAACATCGTGTGCTGTCAATTTTCTATTCATAAGCTTGGTGAGCAACGGGCATGGTATTTACTGAAAAATGGAGTATTTCCTCCCATGTCAATAAGGAAGGATGTCACAGTCATCAGGATTCCAGCTCCGCTGGGCACTCAGAAAGGATAACAGTACCTATGATCAGGCTGCAGCCACTCCCTAAGGTGAGCACTGAGGACTTGAAAAACTCAGGGTACTGACCCTAGATAGCTGAGATGCATATGAAAGGAATGATTTCAGTGAGCCCAGACTCTTGCATCTTTCCATACATAGAGAAGCACTAAATTCCTTGCGATATCTCAGTTCAGTTCAGTCGCTCAGTCGTGTCCGACTCTTTGTGACCCCATGAATCGCAGCACGCCAGGCCTCCCTGTCCATCACCAACTCCCGGAGTTCACTCAGACTCACGTCCATCGAGTCCGTGATGCCATCCAGCCATCTCATCCTCAGTTGTCCCCTTCTCCTCCTGCCCCCAGTCCCTCCCAGCATCACAGTCTTTTCCAGTGAGTCAACTCTTTGCATGAGGTGGCCAAAGTACTGGAGCTTCAGCTTGGGCATCATTCTTTCCAAAGAAATTCCAGGGTTGATCTCCTTCAGAATGGACTGGTTGGATCTCCTTGCAGTCCAAGGGACTCTCAAGAGTCTTCTCCAACACCACAGTTCAAAAGCATCAATTCTTCAGCGCTCAGCCTTCTTCACAGTCCAACTCTCACATTCATACATGACCACAGGAAAAACCATAGCCTTGACTAGACGGAACTTAGTTGGCAAAGTAATGTCTCTGCTTTTGAATATACTATCTAGGTTGGTCATAACTTTTCTTCCAAGGAGTAAGCGTCTTTTAATTTCATGGCTGCAGTCACCATCTGCAGTGATGTTGAAAGTCTGACACTGTTTCTACTGTTTCCCCATCTATTTGCCATGAAGTGATGGGACCGTATGCCATGATCTTTGTTTTCTGAATGTTGAGCTTTAAGACAACTTTTTCGCTCTCCTCTTTCACTTTCATCAAGAGGCTTTTTAGCTCCTCTTCACTTTCTGCCATAAGGGTGGTGTCATCTGCATATCTGAGGTGATTGATATTTCTCCCGGCAATCTTGATTCCAGCTTGTGTTTCTTCCAGTCCAATCTGATCTACTTTAATTCACAGAAATACTTCTGATGTTCAGACTACCTGCCCTTGGTTGCAAACTTCTAAATAACATGAGTCCTCCGCGCTTCTCCTGGGAGCAGTTCTCTCTGGGTTGCTTGAGATGTTATCTCCTGGGCCTGAAGTCCTAAAAATTTCTACTGAATAAAACAAACTCTCACCTTTAGGTTGTGACTATTTTTTGAGCTGACATTACCTTCTCTGGTTATGAATGTCTTCAACTCCAAGACAGTTTGTACCAGTTTATCCATCTCTGATCAACCTTGCAGCTCCAAAGTTTTGGTTTTTATTTAATTGTTGATAACTGCAGTCATCAATAGAAATAACTTTTTGTGCAAAATAGGGTACCTGTGGATCATGACACTTAGAAGAATCACTTCTAGGAATTAGGATGCCAAATTTAGGTCTTGAGAAGAAGGAATCTCCTGGGTACCATTTGCCACAGATGAGTCTCCCCTCTCTCTGGTCAGCTATCTCCTTAACATAGCACAACATGGACACAGTATATTTGCGCTGATCTTCAAAGCTGTTGTGGATCAAGGAGGGAGGAAGAAGGGGAGACAGGATGAAAGGTGAGATGTCACCTGTGCTGGGTCACTCAGTCGTGTCCGACTCTTTGTGACCCCGTGGACTGTAGCCCTTTGGGCTCCTCTGTCCATGGAATTCTCCAGGCAAGAACACTGGAGTGGGGTGCCATGCCCTCCTCCAAGGGATCTTCCTGACCCAGGGATCAAACCCGCATCTCTTATGTCTCTCGCATTGGCAGGTGAGTTCTTTACCACTAGTGCCACAGAGTCTTATTTTTGTCTTCTCTGAAGCATGTGAATATTAGAGAGGCGGTGGAAACAGGAAGGGACTGACCCAAAGGTGGTAGACACAGTGTCAAACCTGAGAACAAAAGAAGGTAGAAACACACTTATATGTGAAATCCAAAAGAATTATACAAATGAAGTTATTTGTAAAACAGAAAAAGACCCACAGACATAGAAAACTAACTTGGGGTTACCAAAGGGGAATGAGGGAAGGAATAAATTTTGGGATTAACATATATACACTATTACATATGGATTTCCCAGGTGGTGCTAGTGGTAAAGAACCTGCTTGCCAATGCAGGAGATGGGAGGGTCCCCTGGAGGAGGGCAGGCAACCCACTCCAGTATTCTTGCTGGGAGAATCCCATGGACAGAGCCTCGCTGGCTACAGTCCATAAGATCGCAAAGAGTCGGACATGACTGAAGCAACTTAGCACCACACACGTTACTATATATAAAATAGATAACCAACAAGGGCCCACTGTATAGCACAGGGAACTATATTAATACCTTGTAATAACTTAGAATGGAAAAGACTGAGAAAGAATACATGTATGTATGTATGTATATAACTGAATCACTTTGCTGCATGCCGAAACTAACACAATACAGTAAATCACCTACACTTCAATTAAAAAGTAAAGACCCTAAAATTATTTTTAAAAGGTAGAAATGGTGTACCAAGTACAGACATAAAAGGAAGGAATTACTGACATTTAGTTGAATTCCAGAGGAATAAGCAAAGTCAACCAGGGTTTGGTTAAGTATTTGTGCTTATTCTGCTCCAAAGTTATTAGTATCTAGAACCTAAATGGGGTTACCTTAGAAGCAGAGATAATGTCTTTTGATAAGAGTTCTAAGAATTCTCTCTTTCATCTGCTGTGTTTGAATGTTTCATATTATTTTCCTTTTCTCACTGAAACTTTTCCTGTGTAACTCATTATAGCATCCTGGAAAAGGTTAGGATGGATGAATGGAGTTGAATGGCCATAAAATCCTACCACATAGATGACTGTATTTCCTAGGATTTTTCTTTTATGAGACTTCACAAGTCAATGAACAGTTCTTTAAAGAGCAGGTGGTTGAGTCTATGCTGATACATAACCATATAAGGTGCTTCCTGCATCAGTTGTCTGCCTTTACCCTCTTCTAGGGATTTCAAATGCCAGTACCAGTGCTAGGCTTGTTGATAAAATCTTTAACTGCTCTGGTGCTTTGAGTCTGAAGATCAGTCTCCAAGTGTCTTGAAATCATCCAGCTTCAGAAATTCTCAAAAGTAAGAAAAATGAGACTGTGTTTACGAAAGAAAAAAAAAAAAAGGTGGCTTATGATTAGCGGGGCAGCCATTGTGAGTTGTGAAATGGTTTCTGATATCCTCCAGCTCTCCAGTGATAAACATCTGAGACGGTGTTCTCTTGTCTCATCCACTGTGAATTTTTATCTTCAGTGGCTGCACTTGAATTTTGCAAATACTATTTGAATCTGAAGGTAAACCTAACTGCTTTGTGTAGTGTGGAATATTCAGCTTCTCCTTTCTGGGGTGCTGGTTTATAGGAAAAGCATAAGTGTTTTAAAAGCCCACTGCTGTAAGAGTGAGGAGTGTTCTATTGTGTTTAACAAAGGAGTCTAGAATACAATGCTTTATGAGAATATTGCTGATTTTTTTCTTTTTTCTTTCTGACTCGCTTGCTTGTAAATTATTTTCAGTGGATTCAGTGAAGCTGTTGCCAGCCCCAACTTCAGATCCTTTCCAAGGTCCCCCTATCAGTACTAACAAAAGGAGTTTTATTTATTTTCATAAGAATATTACCCCCATCCCTAATTGCCCTTATATCACGTTCCTATTTACCGTGGCCTAAATGCGTAGATACGATTTGCACATTCACAGTTTCAGAATGAGACAGTGAATTCTTAGTCTTTTTAAACACTAAGCAAATTCTGCAAAGAGAGCGTGGTAAGGCAGGTTTTCTGCAACTTTGCTTACTGAGAAGAACACAGAGGGTGGAGCTGGGGCCCCCTCTGATTCCATCTGCTTGACCATGACTAATTCTTCTCCTCCAGAGCCCTATGCTCCCATCTGTAAGGTCAAGTTCTTAGACTAAATGAACTTGACAGACTTTCCAGCTCTAGAAGTTATATAATCCCTTGCCTGGAAAACTTTCCTAAAAAGATAAACAAGTTGTAGGATTTATGGCTATGAGGATTTTAGAGAGAAAGATAAGCAGCCAACCCATCTCTCTCTCTCTCTGTGAATGCATCTAAGTATGGTTTGCTAGGGGCTGGATTCTCTTAGAATCCCCTTTACTTCTCTGTTTCTAGGAGTGTTTAGTGCTCTAACATTCCAGTTTGCCTAAGTTTCCTGGGCCATCGTAGACTTTTTTGTTTTGGGGTATTGAATGAATCAAATATGACACCTGAGTCAATTTATGTGGGTATATTCTTCCTAAATCCATACCTTAGGATTTTGTTTTCTCTCTTCAGTATTATCTGCTTTTAAATAAATGACTTAAGCACTTAGACGTTTCTTTAAAAATTCCTTTATAGTCAACTCGACGTGGAGACTGTAGGTGACATACTGTTACTCCATTCATAGTAGGGAGTCACATGGAACAGGTCTGAAGATTCAGCTTTTCTCCTTGAAGTGATATTTCCCAGTGAAAATCCTGCTTAAGAATGATGGTGACAGGCATGAGAAGAGGCAAGATCATTAATTGTAAACACAAAGTTATAAGAACAAATGTTCCTGAGCTGAAAAATTAGCCCCTCAGTAATCTTAATTGTCGTAAAGAATCCACTCGCCAGTGCAGGAGACATGAGACATGGGTCTTGATCCTTGAGTCAGGAAGATCCCCTGGAGGAGGAGGAAATGGCAACCCACTCCAGTATTCTTGCCTGGAGAACTCCGTGGACAGAGGAGCCTGGTGTGCTACAGTCCATCGGGTTGCAGAGAGTCAGACACGACTGAGCACACACACAGTCTCATTAAACATATACTGTATAGCAGTAGGAAAATATGTGTTCACGGTCATCTTCAAAACTGTTGGGATGAGGACTTTCTCAGGTGCAGAAAATGTGACACCAGAGCTGCTGAGTTTGTTTGTCCCTGTTAACTACTCAGGGAGGTGACAAGTGTGAATGTTGGGCCTAATAGCAAACACAAAAGTGAACGTGTTAGTTGCTCAGTCGTGTCCGATTCTCTGTATCCCATGGACTTCTCTGTCCATAGAATTCTCCAGATGAGAATACTGGAGTGGTGCTATTCCCTTCTCCAGGGGATCTTCCCAACCCAGAGATCGAACCTGGGTCTCCCACATTGCAGGCCGATTCTTTACTGTCTGAAACACCAGAGAAACCCCAGTAGCAGACATGAGCTCACTACCAGTTATTATTGCCAAGGCCAATGGGATGATAACTTCTCCCACCTAAATAGTTCCCCTCTCAGATAATAGATAAGATAGGGCAAACCAGTACAGATGCAGCAGGCGTGATGGAGGGGGCTGAATCCAGTAGGGCCCAGACATCAGATAGGACCTGGACCTAGATTGTACTGCGATGACTTTAGCTTTATGCTCAGAGAGAAAGGAAGCCATTTCCTAGGTTTTGAGAAATGTGATTTGACATTTTTTTTTGAGGTATAATTGACATATAAGATATTCATTTTAGAAATGATTGACTTTTTAAGAGGCTCAGTCTGGCTAGTGGGCCAAAAATAGATTGAAAGGGAGAAATGAGGTCTTTCGTAAGCTTGAGAAGTACTGTTAGAACAGACATCTGGGTGAAGATGGCAAGGGGCAGCTTGATGGATGAGGCCGGGGTTCAGGGGAGCTTCCTTCTGATGTTCCCAGCTCTCTCTTTTTTTTTTTAGATATATATAATCATGTTGGTGTGTCTAACACGTCTTCTCTCTGCCCCCTTGAATAATTAACCAGATTCAGCAGCTTTGGTAAGATAATGATATAAAAGGCAGTTAATTAGAGAGCCATTTGTGAGGCTGATTTGCTGGGAAATAATGAGAAAGTTTGACTTCAGGAGAAAATAAATCCTTATGCAGTGAAATGTTCACAAGTGTTGTGGACTTGAAGGCATAAATAGCCTTAAGGAACTGAAGATATGGTTAGAGTTCCTGTCTTGGGTTCTTTATTTCACCGTGAAGGTCATTGTTCATTGTTTCCTTTGAGTTTTAAAGTCAACATCCATGCTTGCTTCTTAGGTTTTTTTTTTTTTTTTTTTCTCCCTACTAAGCTAATTAATGTAGGAACCCCAGGACAGGCTTGCAGAAGTCAGCACAGGGCCTGCAGCTGGAGCTCCTGCGGGAAGGGCCAGGGAGCCAAGAGGCCATGTCCTACTCTGCCATTTGAGGGTGGCTCTGAGCAAAATCACCAAAGCTTTGTTCATCTCTGCACCCCCAGTGCCATGTTAATACCCATGAGTGTGTGTGTGCTAAGTCACTTCAGGGGTGTCTGACTCTTTGAGACCCCGTGGACTGTAGCCTGCCACACTCCTTGGTCCATGGGATTCTCCTAGGCAAGAATACTAGAGTGGGTTGCCATGCCCTCCCTCCTCCAGGGGCTTTTCCCGACATGAGGATAGAACCTGAGTCTTACATCTCCTGCAACGGCGGAATTAAAATAATTTTGCTATGTCTGTCACTGGCATATTGAATTTGAGATCTCAGTATATATTGCATTCTTAGAAGATAGGGATGTAATTATATAGCAGAAACAGAAGGAAAACTTGGGTTCCATTCCCTATCTGTCTCCTTTAGTGACTTTGAAAATGGCATTCAGTCGTCTTGACTGCAGTATCTTTATCTGTCAAATCTTTGCTGTGAAACACATACAGGATAACATTTATTGCTTTTTTAAAAAAATATTTTTAATTGGAGGATAATTGCTTTACATGTTATGTTAGTTTCTGCTGTACAGCAGCATGAATCAGCTATATGTATACATATATCCCCTCCCTCCTAAACCTCTCTCCCACCACCCCCTATCCCAGACCCTGCGTTGTCACAGAGCACCAAGCTGAGCTGCCTGTGCTATACAGCAGCTTCCTGCTAGCTAGCTATTTTACCCAGGGTGGTGTATTAATATGTATGTCAGCACTGCTTTCTCAGTTCATCCCACCTTCTCCTTCCATTGCTGTGTCTACAACTCTATTCTCTATGTCTGTGTCTCTATTCTTGCCCTACAAATAGATTGATCAGTACCATTTTTTCTAGATTCCATATGTATGGGTTAATATATGGTATTTTGTTTTTCTCTTTCTGACTTCACTCTGTATTACAGGTTCTAGGTTCATCTACTTCACTAGAACTGACTGAGCTTCATTCCTTTTTATGGCTGAGTGATATACCTTTGTGTATATGTACCACTGTGTATATTCCATTATATATATGTACCACAACTTCTTTATCCATTCATCTGTCAATGGTCATCTAGGTTAACATTTCTAAGGATGTTTTGGAATTTTATTTTATTTTGTTTTGCAGTAATATGGTGTAGAAATGAAGCAGCACACTGTAGCTGTTGAAACCATGAAAGCTGAGGCTGAACCATGTGCATTCAAATTTTGATTCTGTTCCTTACTAGCCAGGTGAACTCGGCCAAGTTTTTTAACCTCTGTTTTCAGTTTCCTCATCTGAAAAATGAGGACTGAAAGTGTTCTGTCTACTATCCCAGGCAGTTCTGAAGATGATACGCCTTAATTCTAAAAAGTAACAGCACCAAACTCACGTGTTCATGCAGCTGTGATTTACAAGAGGCATCCCTCCTGGGAGTGTGAGGATCACTCCCGGGGGCTCCTGGCCCCTTCCTTTTCCTCCCCTGCCCCCTCCCAGCTGCTGCTGTCCATGAAATTCTAAACGTGCCAAAGCTGCTTCACTGCAAACATCCTAAGACTTCAGTTTGAAATAAGAGACCTTACCTTGTGGGGCTTCACGGTTCTGAAATAAGATATTGTGATGAAAGAATTAGTATCTCTCTCCCTCTTTTTTTTTCTCCTGAATGGAGAAATAAAGGTAAAACGAGTGAACAAGTATCACAAAGAATTAGCAGCATCTGCCTGCAATGTGGGAGACCTGGGTTCAGTCCCTGGGTCGGGAAGATCCCCTGGAGAAGGAAATGGCAACCCACTCCAGTACTCTTGCCTGAAAAATTCCATGGACAGAGGAGCCTGGTAGACCAGGATTCTTAGACAAACTCTCTCATCTTTGTTACTTTTTCATCCTATGATAAACTAGAAGAATCTGGTTTGCTGTTCTGAAGGATTACCCTCAAGACTGAAGTCTTGGTAACCAAGGAGGTGTAGTGTAGGTAAATGGTGGGGGGTAGGGGTGGGGAGGGGGGCTCTGGGGATATATACTGTGGACCATTGAGGCACACCCTGGCCCTGGAAACAGGATGTTGTGCGATCGAACCAGTGTCTCCTGCATAGGCAGGCGGATTCTTTACCACTGAGCCACATGGGAAACCCCTTTCTCATCAACAAATGGAGCTAAAAATGACAGGTTTTCAGTGTTTATGTTTGAACATGTGCTTAAGGCATTGGATTTTTATCAAAGGTTCCCCATTCCATAAGGATGACTTAAAGTGGAACCTTGGATACAGGAAAAAAAAAATGATGGATCTGAACCCTGCCCCCAACCTCTTTGCTTTTTCTTCAGCCCATAGGTGTGATCATTTTGGGTGGATAAAGAACATGTGTGCATTTCATTGATAGAAATGCTCTCAAGCTCTCTAGAAATAGCAGCAAAATCAAATCTGATTTGAAAAGGAAGCCTAATGCTTCTTTGCAAAGTGATACTGCCCAAGTGGGTTCTGACGACACATCATTATTTCCTGCTGTAAGGGCAATGAATTGCTCTGGGAGTCTGTGTATTATCTCTGTGCCGCTGTTATCTGGAACTTACTTCTCCTTTTACATTGTGGGTCTATTGCTTATAAAGAAAAATAGCTTTGCTTGGATTAGGACTTTTAAGAGATTGAATGTTTGTTTTATTGCATTTTTTTTTTTTAAGCAGAGCAGTGTACCTGCTAAAACAGCAAGCTTTGCTTTTTTCCCCCCTGAAATGGCTCACTTTATTAAAGAAATGTGCTGAAAAATCTCTTTGTAACATAAGCTTTTGAATGTGAGCGTATGTCTTTTGTGGATGCCAGGCCACAAATGTCATGCATCACAATATTTGTTGTTATGTAGTTGCTAAGTCATTTCTGACTTCCTTGTGACCGCATGGACTCCGCCAGTCTCTTCTGTCCTTGGGATTTCACAGGCGAGAATACTGGAGGGGTGGGTTGCCACTTCCTTCTGCAGGGGATCTTCCTGCCCCAGGAATCGAACCTGCATCTCCCACATTGGCAAGCAGGTTCTTTATCACAGAGCCACCAGGGAAGCTCCCATCACAGTATATATATATTTGTAATACTGATGGAGGAACCCGTATGCATAAAATGTTGGAGCTTCAGTGGCAGGTTAATACGGGAATATTTGGACTCTGCAGAATTACTAGACTGAGCCACATGACTGGGCCTGGTGTTCTCCTAAGCACATACAGCATGTGTGTGCTAAGTCACTTCAGTCCTGTGTGACGCTTTGTGACCTCATGACTGTAGCCCGCCAGGTTCTTCTGTCAATAGGATTCTCCAGGCAAAGAATACTAGAGTGGGTTGCCATCTCCTCCTCCAGGGGATCTTCCCGACCCAGGGGTATAACCTGTATCTCTTACATCTCCTGCATTGGCAGATGGGTTCTTTACCTCCAGCACCACTGTTTGAATATCAGAGTAATGTTCTGAGTAATAGCAGTAGTCGTTAGAAGAGTTGTAGCAGAATGTAGCTATCACAACTGCCAGGCTGAACAATGCAAAATTGCTAATGCT
The DNA here is from genome assembly GCF_014754425.2 of Oryx dammah. NCBI lineage: Eukaryota > Metazoa > Chordata > Mammalia > Artiodactyla > Bovidae > Oryx > Oryx dammah. The sequence continues at coordinate 23,565,556 of NW_024070206.1, forward strand.
GGATCATTAATCTATAAAGTGGTAATTTCACAGGACTTAACATTACTACGGTTATAAGAAGAATAAAGATGGGCTGAAGGTTTATGGAATTTTATGAACTGTTCAGAAAATGTACTACCAGACATTTGGGGCATGTCTATAAGAAAAGTTCCACAAACATGGTATGCTGTCCCAGTGTACTTGACTGAGACTCACACAGTTACATGGGACTACAGCACACATCATTGAAACACACACAGTTGGAATTGATGTTGTGCCCAATCAGGTATGAACTAAAAGTTTCATCCTATATTCTATAGCCTCTTATTATCTTTGTGATGTAGCTAGTGATACAATCCTTCCTGTATGATAGTTGTAGACAATGATGAACAAACCCAGGAACTTATCTACAGTCACAAGATAAGGCTTGGGAGAGGGACAGCCTTTGAAACAAAACCAGTGGAGGATGAGCAATGATATTTACTTTCTCGTCATTGCCATTTCTCTTATCACTAACTTGGTGACCTATATAAATATGATTACTGTTGCATTTAAAGCAGTATTTACTGCAGAATAGGTACTACATGATTTTGTGTAAATAAGTCATCTGAATTAGATAATTTTTTCAAAAGATAAATGTAACATGAAGATGTTGAAAACCTAAAATAATCTGAAAATAATCTCTCTAAAATATACCCCCCACCCCGCCCTTCTGTGCACAAGCCTCACAAAGTGTTGCTCTTAAGGGCACCTTCATCCACAAGATCAGCCCGGGGTGTGGGGCAGTGGAGGAGAGGTTAACAGATGTGTGTGCACTGCCCCCGTCTGTGTGGTATGCTGTCAGCACACTCGTGTGACCTGCAACAGCTGAGCGGCTCAAGGCGCGTTGCACAGCCACATCTCCAGCCCCAGGCAGGCAGCCCAGACCGCCTGATTCCTGGTCCTGCCTACCCCCTCTCCCCTGGTCTGCACCCTGGTGTCCTGTTTTTTTATTTTTATTTTTTAATTCTCTTTCAATGTGGACCATCTTTAAAATCTTTATTGAATTTGTTACAGTATTGCTTCTCTCTTATGTTTTGGTTTTTTGGCCATGAGGCATGAGGGATGCTAGCTCTCTGACCAGGAACTAAACCCATATCCCTGCATTGGAAGGCCAAGTCTTAACCACTGGACTGCCAGGGAAGTCCTCTCGTGTCCTGTTTTTGAAAAGAACTTTTCAATGAGCAAATTAGCAAAATTTCTTTGTTCCCTACCACGTCTTAAACGAAATCCTGACTCTTTGCTAAGGCAACAGATTTTTTTTTTCTAAGCTCGTATTTACTTTCAGGGCCAGCTCTGTCCCCAGCTGTCCTTCACATCTGGCCACTGGTGTTCTCCATCATTTCAGATTTGTCTCCTGGAATGCTGGGCATGGATGCTCACATACACTGGAGCAGTCAGCTAAGTGAACAGCTAGTGTCCTTGAAAAGGTGATCCACACAGACCAAGTTGATTCCCTGGATGTAAAAAAAAAAGTAGAATGCATAAAAGTTCAAGATGAATCTTGGTAAAGTGATCATGTGGACAGTATTCCTTTGGCCTCTAAAAAGACTGGGGAGGAAGCTATAAAATGGAATGAGTTTTGTTGTTATGGAAAGCCACAGTCTGTAAAAAAAAAAAAAATCAAAATTATGCAAGGATCAATCAAACGCTAGAAGGATAAATGGGAACCATTTTTGAGAAGCAGGTATATCGGTGCCTCATGGTTTCCATGAAGGAGGGCCTTTTTTCTACATAAGGGCAGGTGACCATCCCAGATGAATAGGGGAGAAAGTCCTTTATTCATCAGTCTCCTTACATCTCTGGCCACTCAGTATGCTTACAGAATCCAAACTATCCAGGCACGTACTGATGTGTAGCAGTATAATGGCTGTGCACAAAAGCCATGTTTTAAAAGATTGGGTAAAGGGAGGAATGAGGTGATATCCTTTTTATTGCTGGTGTCACTCCCTCTCTTACAGCCGGGGCTTTGGGATGTTGCATTTCTGTTAGTTTCAGATTGGCAGCAAATTATTTCCTTTTCCTCACTCATCCATTCAATCAAAATTTACCTGTTTGTAGGTGCTGTGTAACTTCTGTTCTATGTTTACATTTTATATGAAACCATTAAATTTATTTTATTAATGCAGAGTTGATTTATAATAGTTTGGGTAAACAATGTAGTGATTCAATATTTTTATAAATCATACTTCATTTTTTTCACTTATTTTTATTAGTGTATAATTTCTTACAGTGTTTTGTCTCCACTGTACAACAAAGTGAATCAGCTGTATGTACACATGTATCCTTTCCCTCTTTAAAGTTATAAAATATTGGCTGTATTTTCTGTGCTGTACAATGTGTCCTGTATCTTATTTATTTCATGCATAGTAGTTTAGGAACTTCCCTGATAGCTTAGCCAGAGGAAAGTTATATGCCTCAAGGTAAAGAATCCACCTGCATTGCCGGAGGCATAGGGGATGTGGGTTCCATCCCTGAGTTGAGAACATCCCCTGCGGGAGGAAATGGCAACCCACCCCAGTATTCTTGCCTGGAGAATCCTATGGACAGAGGAGCCTGGTGGGATACAGTCCATGGGCCACAAAGAATCGGGCACGACTGAGCACACACACACTCCCAGTAGTGTATACTTCTTAATTCCCACTCTTGTCTTGCCCTTCCCCCACCCCTCTCCCCACTGGTGGGCACTAGTTTGTTCTCTGTGTCTGTGAATGTTTCTGTTTCATTATATTCATTCCTTTTATTTTTTAGATTCCATATATAAAGTGTTAGTCACTCAGTCATGTCTGACCCTTTGCAACCCCGTGGACTGTAGCATGCCAGGCGTACCTGTCCATGGAATTTTTCAGGCAAGGATAATGCAGTGGGTTGTCATTTCCTTCTGCAGGGGATCTTCCCGACCCAGGGATTGAACCCAGGCCTCCTACATTGCAGGCAGAATCTTTACCGTCTGTCTGATCCACCAGGGAAGCATAAATGATAACAGTATATATATAAGTGATATATATCCACATATAACTGATAACAGTATTTCTCGCTCTCTGTCTGGCTTATTTCACTAAGCATAATATCCTCCAGGTCCATCCATGTGGCAAAATTTCATTCTTCTATGGCTTAGTAATATCTGTGTGTGTGCGTGTGCGTGTGCGCGTGCACACTCGTGTATGTGTATGCCACATCTTCTTTATCCATTCATCTGATGATGGACACTTGAGTTGTTTCCAGATCTTGGCTATTGTAAATAGTGCTGTGATAAACACTGAGATGATGCACGGATCTTTGGGGACTGGTGTTTTCATTTTCTTCAGATAGATCCTGCTCGAGAGTAGAATTGCTGGATCATATGGTAGATCTAGTTTCAGTTTTTTGAGGAACCTTCTTACTGTTTTCCTTAGTGGCTGCACCAATTCATATTTCCACCAACAGTGTAGTAGGGTTTAAATAACACCATTTTTTCTAAGAGCTGTATTTTAAGCTGATGTGGTGTATTCTTGTCTTGTTGTATCTACAGACTCATGGTGAGATTTCATCGTAATAACTTAATGCAAATGAAAGGCACTCTAGGAAAATTCACAGATTGGTTCACTCTGTGCTACAACCAGCATGTGCTTCCCAGGCAGTAGCATCAGTGTCACCTGGAAATTTGTTGCTGTTCAGTAGCTCAGTCACGTCCAACTCTTTGAGACCCCATGGACTATAGCCCTCCAGGCAAGTCTGTCCATGGGGTTCTCCAGGCAAGAACACTGGAGTGGGTTGCCATTTCCTCCTCCTACATTGGCAAGCAGATTCTTTACCACTGAGCCACCAGGGAGGTCTAGAAACGTGTTAGAAATGCAAATTTCGGGCCTAACCTTAGACCCACTGATTAGGCATCAGAAATACAATATTTGAAGACCACTAGTACTAGAGTCCCTTGGAGGTTTGCTCAGTCACACGGACTGAACCCAATCCCCAGAAAGTGTAGTAGAAGCAGCCAGCAACATGGGAGATTTTCAACAGTGGTGGAAGACGTGACCCAGGGCCTGGTGATTTATTGCCTAGACTATGAATAGAACAAAAGTGATTTTCTCAAGTTAACCAAGAAGAGGTGAAAAGGCTGCTTTTTTTCTGCTCTAGTTGTCAGTGTCTCCATAAAAACGGAAAGTAAGTGATAGTGATGATCCAGTGAACAGTGAGATCAGAGGCCGTGTGCATCTTGGAGAATGTCTGCTCTCCATCATCACTGAGCCAAAATGGTGGCCTGGAAGCCATATGGTTCATACAGGAATCCCATGAATTGTTAATCTTTCAGCTCACCTTGAAATAGATTCCAAAATTTTGCCAATTTCCAATAAAATACTTTTTATATTTCAGTACTCTGAGCAACTCAATGCACATCATAAAAGATAAAGTAATTTTTATGGATCATAGCTAGAATTATCCAGAAGGATCTGATTATGTGTGTCATGCTAGAACACTTGTGATTTCACTATAATTGTCTTATTTTCACATTTATCCATGTTTAGGGAAGGGAAGGAAGTCGCTCAGTTGTGTCCGACTCTTTGCGACTCAATGGACTGCAGCCTACCAGGCTTCTCAGTCCATGGGATTTTCCAGGCAAGAGTACTGCAGTGCGTTGCCATTTCCTTCTCCAGGGGATCTTCCCGATCCAGGAATCGAACCCCGGTCTCCCGCATTGTAGGCAGACGCTTTACCCACTGAGCCACCAGGGAAGCCCTATCCATGTTTAGGAAGAGAAAATTATTGCATGGCTTAATCTTTTTTCTCTAGGTTTACTATAATTTTATGTAAAATTTACTTTTATCAGAAAATCTGATTACAAGATTATTAGTTCAGTGTCATTGCTGACAAAGGTTCTATAGTCAAAGCTATAGTTTTCCCAGTAGTCATGTATGGATGAGAAAGTTAGACCATAAAAAAGGCAGAGTGCTGAAGAATCGGTGCTTTTGAAATGTGGTGCTGGAGAAGACTGTTGAGAGCCCCTTGGACTGCAAACCAGTCAATCCTAAAGGAAATCAGTCCTGAATATTCATTGGAAGGACTGATGCTGTAGCTCCAATACTTTGGCCACCTAGTGTGAAGAGCTGACTCTTTGGAAAAGACTCTGATGCTGGGAAAGATCGAGGGCAAGAAGAGGAAGGGGTTGGCAGAGGATGAGATGGTTAGATAGCATCACCGAGTCAGTGGACATGAGTTTAAGCAAACTCCGAAGATCGTGAAGGATAGAGAATCCTGGCATGCTGCAGTTCATGGGGTCACAAAGAGTCAGACATGACTGAATGACTGAACAGCAACAACAATTATTTATTATTAGACTAATGTTATGATCTGATATTATTATTAGTCTGATACTGATTTTCTAGAAACTTTTAAATTAATAGGTTGTTTTCTGAGGATCCTAAATCCTTTTCCTCTCAATTCTCAATTCTTTCCTAAGATATATTTTATGGTAACTTTTGTTCTGTAATAGTGCATTTAAATCTGATAATATTTAAGTTGGACTTCTCTGGTGTCTCAGTGGTGTAAAACCCACCTGTCAATATAGGAGACATGGGTTCAATCCTGGAGTTGGGAAGATTCCCTTGGAGAAGGAAATGGCAATCCACTTCAGTATTCTTGCTTGGGGAATTCCACCAGAGGAGCCAGGCAGTCTACAGTCCATGGGGTCACAAAAGAGTCAGATATGACTCAGCGACTGAACAAACTATTCAAATCTAGTAATATTTAAATCCAGTAGTGTATCTGCAATAATATATAATAAAGTCATGGCTAACTTTTATCAGTTAGCTTATTCTAACAAAACAGACCAACTTCATTTTGATGCATAAATACCTATGTGATAAAAGTACGTTGCCAGGGGTATAAGAAAAATATGCACTGTAATATAAATATACCTATATATCAGAGTATAGAGGAGACTGACAGGCTGCAGTCCATGGGGTTGCAAAAAGTCAGACATGACTAGCGCACACACACACAAACACATGTATATATATAAATACTGTGAAAACCAAAGAAACAGTCATTCATTGGGATTTCTTTACTATTAAAAACAACAGCTTGAATCTTATAACTAGTACTACATTTTTTGCCTACCTGAGAATTTCTTACAGAAGTAAATGACAAAGAAAGTTTTGCTTTAGAGGGCAAACTTGACATGCTTGAAGAGCTAAGAAGATGAAAGAAGATATTTAGATAAACAGAGCATGGAAAAAGGATAAAAGATACGGGTAAGGAAATGCTATGAAAGGTCCGGGCAGATTCGGTGTTGATTTGTTGAACTACATCCAGGCTGAACAACACATTTGGACCAGATTGGATGACCTTCCAAGAGGAAGGATCTCATTTTTTCCTTTCTGAAGCAATATTATTTTAGACTCTATTGTTCAAAATATCTGTGAATACGCAGATAACCAAGAAGGCTTGTGTAGTTTGATTTTAAATTGAGGACACTTTTCTTAGCATGCAATTTGAGAAAAATAGGTGTTGAGATGCTGCAGTTCTGATTGTATCTTTCAGAGCCATTGACCCTGATTATCACTTCACTACTGGCTCTTTTTTTATAATGTGAGACTGTTGTTTAAAGAAGCACATCAAGTTTTGGTAGTATTTCCAAAAGAAGATATGTATTTTTAAAATAGTTTTTTTTCTTTTGATCTTCGGAGATCTTCTAAGTGTATATCAATAACCTCAGATAAGCAGATGACACCACCCTTATGGCAGAAAGTGAAGAAGAACTGAAAAGCCTCTTGATGAAAGTGAAAGTGGAGAGTGAAAAAGTTGGCTTAAAGCTCATCATTCAGAAAACTAAGATCATGGCATCTAGTCCCATCACTTCATGGGAAATAGATGGGGAAACAGTGGAAACAGGGTCAGACTTTATTTTGGGGGGCTCCAAAATCACTGCAGATGGTGACTGCAGCCATGAAATTAAAAGACGCTTACTCCTTGGAAGAAAAGTTATGACCAACCTAGATAGCATATTCAAAAGCAGAGACATTACTTTGTCAACAAAGGTCTGTCTAGTCAAGGCTATGGTTTTTCCAGTGGTCATGTATGGCTGTGAGAGTTGGACTGTGAAGAAGGCTGAGCGCTGAAGAATTCATGCTTTTGAACTGTGGTGTTGGAGAAGACTCTTGAGAGCCCCTTGGACTGCAGGGAGATCCAGTCCATTCTGAAGGAGATCAACCCTGGGATTTCTTTGGAGGGAATGATGCTGAAGCTGAAACTCCAATACTTTGGCCACTCATGCTAAGAATTGACTCATTGGAGAACACTCTGATGCTGGGAGGGATTGGGGGCAGGAGGAGAAGGGGACGACCGAGGATGAGGTGGCTGGATGGCATCACGGATTCAATGGACATGAGTCTGAGTGAACTCTGGGAGTTGGTGATGGACAGGGAGGCCTGGCGTGCTGCGATTCATGGGGTCGCAGAGAGTCGGACATGACTGAGTGACTCAACTGAACTGAAGTGTATACTAAGTAACTATAGACTAAAAACCGACTGTGCCCATTAGCTAAAATTGCTTAACCAATACTTTAATGGTCAAAGCTTTCTAACAAAATTTTTGTTTCTCTAGCTTCTTGTTTTAAAACCTAGGTTCCATCAAATGAATCTCCCAAACACTGTAAATATTTTATTTAACATATAGAGGACAGATCACAGTGCAGCCCTTCATGCATCCCATGCTTAATGACGTTCATCACTGAGGCTCTCTTGCTGCTGTTGTTTAGTCACACAGTCATGTTTGACTCTTTTGCGACCCCGTGGACTGTAGCCCACTAGGCTCCTCTGTCCATGGGATTTTCCAGGCAAGGTTACTGAAGTGGGTTGCCATTTCCTTCTCCAAGTGATCTTCCTCACCCAGGGATCAAACTTGAGTCTCCTATGTTTCTTGCATTGCAGGCAGATTCTTTACTCAGCAAGTCATCCAGGAAGAGCAAATTTAGATGTTCAGGAAAATATACGGATCATTTGTTATCAGTGTTCATTCTTGTTTCTACTTCTCACAAAATTGTAATTTCCTAAGTCAGAGGCTTGGGGGACATTTCACACATCCAGTCTGCCAGAAAGTTACTCCAAGTAATTTAGACACAGGGGGTCTGTGGATTATTCTCGGAGATCTTTTCCTGAAGGTTATTCATTTCTAATCATCTGAAAAGAGCAGCTTCAGTTGCCAGTGCATTTGCTGTCAGTGGCCAGTAGGGGCAGCTACATATTTCAATTAGAATTAATGATGCTACTATAATTGTATAATCCATTATGTTGTATCATCATGTTCTTTTTTACTAACTAAATCTTCTCAGTAGTTACTGGATCTAATTTTTGAAGGAAGCAGACCAAAAATGAAGAGTGAGATGAGATGATTTCTCAAACTTCCACTGTATATTTGAACAGTTGAAAAATTTTTTTTTCAACACCAAAAAGATTTTGCTGCTTCTACTTAATTAAAAGAGAATACAATCCATCTGAATGTTTTCTGGAATTTTCAAATTGACTTAAAAGGCTAACTTTTTTCTTTTTTAAAATCTAACTTCAGATGTCAGCTTCTTTTTTTCCACTTGACAAAAATATACATGTTAGGTTATCAATAGAAAATAGTTTGGAATTGCTGTTTAGATTTGGGTCATAATTTGTGGAGGGTCTGCTAAGAACATCTATAGATATAATCTTATTTAACTCAAGGTACTCTGAGGAAGGTGGCATTCTCCTACAAATAATGAAATAGACTGAGAGGCAGTCTGCCTTCTGCAAATAGAAGGATGATATACCTGAAATACTCTAAATGGTACATGTCATCTACAGATTGTTTTTGCAGGTAAGGAATCCTAATGCATTTTTCATTTGGCATATATAATAATATTGCTCCATAATATTTTCATTATAGCTTTACAACTCATAACTCATTTCACGCTAGTCATGATCAGCGATAAGAAGTAATTACAAAGTGATTCATGTTAACATAACTTAGTTTAAGTTTCATCATTTATGCTGTCAGTGGAGCCATTTGCACATATTGAATTTCTTCTACTCAAAACTCAGGCAGCAATTGCTTTCCTTTTTTTTTTTTTGGTCCCCAAAGGGCATTGTTTAGGATTTCTTGCTACAAACAGAAATTGATTCGAATGTAAGCACATCAGGAATTCATTAGAAGGATCTTGGGGAAAGTAATACATTTGAAGGGAAGGCAGAGTCGGTGTCAGACAGGCAGGACCTAGATGCTCCAGAGCTCTTGGTGGCAGGGCCGTTGTGACTGAAGCACCAAGTACCCGACTCTCAGAGTCAAGGCGTTAATGCTCACCATGTCTTCTGTCTTAGGTTTCTCTGCTCTGTTCTGATTCCTCACAGGAGACCTCCAGGGGCCCTTCTAGCTTCCAGGACTTACCGTCTCCCTAAGACTAGGCCCTTTGGAGGTGGGGAAATTCCCCAAAAGGAACTATAAGTACTTTTAACAAGGGGAATAATGGTAGCTGGTGAAGAAGAGAGCAGATCTCTCCCAACTGAGGGAAAACAGTAATAAACTCTTTGTTACTCTCCTGAGTTTCACGCACGTTTGTACACACACATGCATGCATACATACATGCTTACACAGACACATAAATGTATATATGCACATACACACAACATGTACACACTTATGTGCACACACGTGCACATTTGCATATAAACGTGTATGCATACATCCACATGCACACACTCACATATATACACATGCATACACACAGACATACAGATCAGAAGCAACAGTGTCACTCTTTAAATCACAATAAAATGGACTGGAGAATGAGGTCCACTAGCCTCAGTGAGTGGAATCCACTCAGTGAGGATTGCAGCCAGTAAGCCTTACCAGACTCCCCTCTTAATCCGCATGGACACTTGTGAAGCTGTGAGTTCCAGTGCCCCCAGCAGAGGCCCCGATTGCAAGGCAGCATGCAGACCAGCATATGGCCTTCTCCCTGGCAGATGAACCCAAAAGAAAGAAGGGGCAGAGGCTGTGTGAGCCTGCTTCTTTCCTTCCTTCACATTACCCACTAAGATTCATCCCTTTTGCTATGGGGAGGCGTGTGGGGGAAAAAACAGATGCTGCTATTCTAGCAGGAATCTTTTCACCAAAACATGAGTCCAGGGAATTCAAGGCCACTCACTGAACAATGTCCATTATAAGTTTAATTTTTTGTATCATAAAGATGATTCTTTCACAGTGTAAAACTGAAGGTCAGTAAAGAAAGGTACAAATAACAAAATGAAACTTTCTTATAACCACTCCCTAAAAGACAGTGCTAACATTTTGATGGTCATGCTCTTTCCATTTTAGACTTTTAGGTACACATGCATGCCTATCTGTCTTAACTTTTAACACACATCTTAACACATTATATACACACATAAGAATTAAGTCTTTACTATACTTTGCGTGTGGATTTTTGGAACAACATTTAATAACATTTTACCATTTGTTGAGGCTTGTCGGGGGACCAGCTCTCTAAAAGGGGAAGCCGCTAGGGTTTCTAAGGATGACTACAAAGATGTTGTAAGAGGTGATGCTTTTGTCTGTAGAATCCTGAGAGAGAGACTTTGCAAATGGGCACAGCTGCCAGTGGTAATGACTGTGCATTGTGTTGGTCTCACAGCATCAGTGTGATGACAGTGTTACCTGTCTTCTTAGCTAGGGACCATCTTATCCTGTTCCTCAGCTTTACAGATGAAGAAAGTAAGAATGAAGAAATGTTAGTGAGATGCATCTATGCCAGGTCCTATGCGTCCCACCCCACCATGACATGTGACTTTACAAAGTCAAGAAAATAAAAAAAAACACAAACGTTATAGGAGAATGACGATTTAGTAGTTTGTATGATATGCTAGATGGTCCACCTATATTATATAATTGAATCCTGCAACAATTCTTGCAACCACAGTTACTATGTTCATTCCTTAGATGATGATTATGAAGGTCAGAGTTCCTCCAGTCTGGTTCCAAACTTTTTAAAAACATTACATTAAATTGGAACTCTGACCATAGTATACATCTCTGAATACAAGAGAATAAAGGAGAAGAACCCTGATTCTTCACTTGTATCAGGAAAGGGTACCAAACTGCTGATAAGTCAGAAAAATGGTGGCCATTACTATGTTTTAACTATATGGTATTATTTCTCTCTATTACAAATTAACCAAGTAGAGGGTATAATCATTGGGAGCAAAGAGCTTAAGCAATTTCCTAGAGACACACAGGAGAATGCAAGTATCATACTGGAGCCTACCCAGTATGATGCTCAGTTCACCACATGTCTACACCAGTGAAGCCATGATTCAAGGGAGCAGTGGGAGTAAATTGTTACAATATGAATTGAAAAAGTTTCCAGTGAAGGAACTACACTGGATTACAATTGGGGAGGACCTTGGCTTAATTTGATAATTGGTGAGTTCGGGACCAATAAGCAAGTCACCCTGAGCATCCCCCTCCCGGGGGCTCCCTCCATCCTAAGCCTGAGCCACTCAGTAACCATTGACCACTTTCTTGTTGTCCAGTTGCTAAGTCATGTTCAAGTCTTTGTGACCCCACGGGCTGTAGCCTGCCAGGCTCCTCTGTCCGCCACTATCTGCCGGTGTTTGCTCACGTTCATGTCCATTCAGTCTAGGTGATGCTATCTAGTCATCTTGTGCTCCCTGCTCCTCCTGCCCTCCGTCTCTCCCAGCATCAAGTTCTTTTCCAATGAGTTGGCTCTTCGCAGCAGGTGACCGAAGTATTAGATCTTCGGCTTCAGCATCAGTCCTTCCAATGAGTATTCAGAGTTGATTTCCTTTAGGATTGACTGGCTTGATCTCCTCGCAGTCCAAGGGACTCTCAGGACTCTTATCCAGCCACAATTTGAAAGCGTCAGCTCTTTGGCATTCAGTCTTCTTTCATCCTCTGGGAAATAGTGGAGTTATCATAGTCTTCTTTCCCCAAAGATTTAACATTTTATTTTATTTTTGAGTGATAAATTCACATACTTCATAAAACAAAATGGGTCAAAGGAATATCCATAGAGAATTTGTATTCCTCTTCATGTCTGCATCTGTCACACGCATAATTCTAACACGGCCCTAGTAATTCTTACTGCCCTAGTAGCCACACTTCTGTGTAATCCCCTCTTGTTTGTGGGCAGACTTTGTGACTTATACTTTTTTAACCATTTTTAAAAATTAAAGTATAGTTAATTCACAGTGTTGTTTCAAGAGTACAGCAAAGTGTTTGCATTTTTATTTGGTTATACATATATATATATATATTCTTTTTAGATTCTTTTCCACTATAGGTTATTATAATATACTTCCCTGTGCTATACAGTAGGTCATCATTAGTTATCTATTTTGTACATAGTATCAATAGTGTGCATATGTCAATCCTTCAAACATTAACAGTGTTCATGTGGTTCATCTGCTTTAAATACCCTGTTCTGTCCTGATGTTACCCCTGGCCTTTAGGTCACTTCCGCATTTATGAGGGTGAAAGGAAAGGTACCAGGCTCATTTCCTCTGCACAGGTGACAGGATCGTATTTCCTCTCCCTGATTCCAACCTTACTTCACCTGTACCTTATTTTACTAATTTTCCCATATTAGAGCACCTTGAACCTTGCCATTACCCAACAAGTCCCATGTGTGAAATTTTTAATTGACCACAGACTGTTCCAATATTATTCCTGTCTTTTATTCTTATTATTCCTTTTCTTTTTAAAATTTAACTGATACTGCCGCGCGATCACTCCACTTGTTATTTTTCTGGACTCTCAGTCTCTCCTGGATAATTTTATTTCCTCCCTGACTAGTTATTTCATTAGGATTTGCAACAGCTCCCTCAGCTCCTTTACCCCATAGGCACTGGACTTGACACATCCTAATCCTAATCTTAAATCCAACCACAATTTCCCTTCTGCTTCTGTTTTCAACAGCTAGGGAGGGTCTACTATACACAATTTCTGATATTTGGCAGGGAGATATTAAATATATGATTTATGAGTCAATAAATGCATGAAAAAGATACAGCATCTCTCCTAACTGGCTGTCACACATTTATGATTTCCAGTGTCAGATGGTTTATTAATACCCATTGGCTAGCAACACTTATAACCCTTTTCAGTATCACACAGTAACTGAGAAACTGACATTGTAGGTGCTTCCTTGGGCCATGTAACATTTCTTAGCCTTAATTTCTACATCTGTGGAAGGGGATAATGATAGTACTCACTTTATGGGTCTTTTTTTTTTTTCTTCTTGTTCTCTTACGGCACTTATTTTTCTTCATTAAATATGTGTGATTTTGAGTTTTGTTTTTTTTTAAACATGCTTTTAGAGTTCCATTTAACACATATTTAATGGGTGTCCACTGTGTTTTGGACACTGTGAGGGTACAAGATGAATGCACTGTGCCCTTTGGTTCCAAGAAACACTTCATCAAGTGGCAGAAGATGATGTGCTTCCAGTGAGCTGGAAAATAGGCCTAAGGAGGACGTGTCTTAGAGAAGAAGGAAAATATCCTGGACTGAACTCAGCAAAGGGAACAGCACTGACCTGGGCAGAAGTCAGGATACTGTTGGCAGATGAGGTAAAACAGACTCTGAAGTTTTCTTTTTCATCCTGTACCAAAAAAAAGGTTTAAACACTATGTTCTAGGATCAGCGAGCTTTTCTGTTCCTTCTGCAGTAAACATCCTAACTCTTCTTTTTAGATTCATTTTTATGATTCAGTAAGAAAAGAGACAAAGAATGTCAAGATGTGTTATATCTCAATGAGGCGAGAGGGGTGTCATTCCTTGAGGGTAAGGCTGAAACTATTTCTCCCTCTTACATAACCGCTAGTTATCAGAGGAGCAGTGCATTCATTTTACTCATCATAGTTTTTCTAAAGGACTATATATCTGCTAAAATATAATTCAAAGAAGTGCGTATATTTTGATAACTTGTAAAACAGAAGAACTGGATCATCTAAAATGTTTCCATTTGACATAGTCTTTATAATCAAAGTTGAAAACTTATAGAAATGTTCCAAAGGAAATTCTTGTTCTCAGCAGGGTAAATGGAAGAATTTGTGGTTTGGAAATTAAATTGACTGGGTGAATAAGTAAGAGCCAACTGAAGACTTAGAGCCCTTGAACTAGGTGGTGTTGAGCATTGGGTTGAATCATAAGTTTTCCTTGGTTACTGTCGAATGGAAATAGAAATTAAATTTAAGCAGAGCTTATTAAGAATTGTTAGTCTGAAGAATACTTCATCAGTTCTAAAGTATATATAAGTGTCATGGCTAATTAAAATTGAATTTTAATTAGCTGCTAATATAATTTGCTGTCTTAAGAATCTGCTGTCTGGGAACCTCTCCAGTACTTGGTCGAGACATCCCGGGTACTGTTATTTGTATTCATTTGGGACCATTCTAGTTCTGTCTAGTTGACCTTCCATCCAAGAAACAAAAAATAAAGAAAAGAAGAAACTTTACATATCTTGAGTTTGGAGAACAGTTTCGTTTTGAGGGTTTTGGTTTTTTTTGGTGTGATTATTTATAAACATGTTAAATACTTACCACATTGAATTTGAGATGAAAACTGAGATATGTAGGCTTCAAACCTATGCTCATCAAAACACTACAAATTTTTTTTGGTATAGTGGAGTCATGACAGGAGGAAGACAAAACTTATGTGTACTGTGTTTACTTGTATTAAGATAAGAATAGGAATAAAGAAATGGTGACAGGCTATGAGTAATCATAAAGAAATAGAAACATTTTTTCTCAGATGTCCTATGGTGTTACCTATTTCCTATGCAATTCTCTATCTCCACCAAAAACTATATTCTCTCTCCAGTCAAAAACTAATTGATCACTATTGTAGGTTGAACATATATGCACAAATTCCATGGGAATACTTCCTCTAGGCAGGGATGCTTAATTTCTGTCTTCTTGAGTGTGGTGGGGCTTAATGACATACAGAGTATGAAAAGGGAAAAACTGTAATTATAATACAGAGAATTGGTTTACATCATCTTAACCAAGTTTAGATAAATGACTTATCCCACCAGTGATGTCATATTGTCATCCGGCACCCCAACACGATGTGCTATTTCACCTTTCCCCAAACCCATATTTCTAGTCTATTTGTGCAAAAAATACCAGAAAATTCCAAATGAAGGGACATTTCTACAATATATCGGATCATTACTTTTCAAAATTTTTAAGGTTTGGAAGGAGAAGGAAAGACCAAGGAACTCACGTGGAGTATAGCAGACAAAGGTGACGAGACAACAAAATTCAACGTGTTTTTTTTTCTGGCAGAGATCAAGACCAGAAATGAACAGTAGTGGGAAAACTGTACAAATTCAAGTAAAGTCCTTAGTTTAGTTCATAGTATTGTACCAATGTTTCTTAGCTCTTGTTTATTCTCTGGTTATATAGGATAACCTCAGAGAAACTAGGTGAAAATTATTAGAAACTTTTGGTAATAAGTCTTATAAATCTAAAGTTATTTCAAGATAAAAAAATTTTTAAATATCTTTATTTTTAAGGATATTTGTAATTCATGAGGTATTTGCAATTCATGAGGTATATGCAATTCATGAGACCTCATGGTTCTCCTAATTGGTTACCCTGGTAAACAAGTTCCAAGAAGGCTGTCTATATAATCTTTGCCTTCTGTATTCCCACACTTGTGTGCATTCCTTTCATATTGAATCAGGACTGAGCTGTGCACCAGTATACTACAGAAAGGATGATTTGTGCTTTCCAAGGTTAGGTCCTCAAAAGATGTTGTGGCTTTCATCTTGATCTCCTGGGTTACTTGCTCTAGGAGGAAGTTGACCTCCAGGTGTGTGAAGACTCTTGGCAAACCTGTGGGAAATCCTGTGTGGAAAGCAGTAAGACCTCTGTCTAATAGGCAGCACCAACCTACTAATTAAGCCTGTATGTGAACCACCCAATAAATGATTTTATAGCCTCAGTTAGGCTTTCATATGTCCAGAACCCAGCCAACATGTGTCTTTAATCTCATGAGTGACTTTGCATCAAAAATACCAAATTGATAATGACCACTGTTTTAAGCAGGGCTTCACTGATAGCTCAGTTGGTAAAAATCCACCGGCAATGCAGGAGACCCCGGTTTGATTCCTGGGTCAAGCGCATCCCCTGGAGAAAGGATAGGTTACCCACTCCAGTGCTTTTGGGCTTCCCTGTGGCTCAGCTGGTAAAGAATTTGCCTTCAATGCGGGAGACCTGGGTTCGACCCCTGGGTTGGGAAGATCTCCTGGAGAAGGGAAAGGCTACCCACTCCAGTATTCTGGCCTGGAGAATTCCATGGACAGTCCATGGGGTTGCAAAGAGTCGGACATGACTGAATGACTTTCACTTTCACTTTATTGTTTTAAGCTATTAAACTTTGGACTATTTGGTTGTGCATTAATTGATGATGAATACAATTACTTAAGGCTTCCTGGGTAGCTCAGATGGTGAAAAATCTGCCTTCAGTTCAGGCAATGCAGGAGATGCATGTTCGATCCCTGGGTTCGATCCCTGGGCATTAGAAGATGCCCTGGAGGAGGAAATGTCAGACCGGTCACTATTCTTACCTGGAAAATCTCATGGACAGAGGAGCCTGGAAGACTACAGTCCATGGTGTCATAAATAGTCGGACATGACTTAGAAGCTGAGCACTAACTGATGATAAATACAGTTACTTAAGGGCTTCCCTGGTGGCTGAGACAGTACAAACAATCTGCCTGCAATACTGGAGAGCCAGGTTAGATCACTGGGTTGGGAAGGCCCCCTGGAGAAGGGAATTGTTACCCATTCCAGTATTCTTGCCTGGAGAATTCCATGGACCACCAGAGGAGCCTGGTGGGTTATAGTCCACAGGGTTGCACCTTAAGCCATATTAGCCTTCAGTTGAGCTTCTTTCAAGTATGAAGGATGTTTTTGAATGTGAGCAGCCTATCAATAGAGTAAGACATCAGATAAAATTTTCCTGTAACTAATATTGCATTCTTTACCAATGGCATCTGTTTATGTGTTAGGTGGCAGGAATTCTGGGGGCAGTTCTATGCCCAATTGTTTTCTCTTTGTGAAACTAATACGTAAAATTAAGTAAATTAATGAGTAAATTTAGCCTAAATGTAACTAAACAAAGCATTGATTTAGGAACACCTTATGCTAAAATTTTGAGCTATTCTGGTACACTCCAAATATTTTTTAAAGTATTTACTGATATCTACTATTTATAATGGACACATGAGTCAATCTTGACTTACATGGAAAAGCAGACAAATGTTTGCATTCACTGTGCTTACAGCCTGTTCCCTACTAACTTGCATATTTTATGGACATTTAATGTTCACTTCTTGCCTACTGATATTCTGCTTTCTCAGTTGGGTATAGTGATATTAGTTATGATTTAAATACTTTCTGTATTACTCATGGTCCTGGCAGGAAGTAAGTTGTACTCAGGTGGTTTAAATGAAGAAACTTTTCAAAGTAAAAGTCTACTTGTGGAGTGGTTTGCAGGACTAAGGAAACAGAAGATGTTGCAGCCCCCAGAGAATAGCAATGGTAGGAAGAAGTTACATCTGTTAAAAACTAAGAAACAGGGGATGAGTCCAGAGAGGGCTAGAGCCTTAGAAGAGATCATTCAGTTGAAGCAATAGTCTTCAAAAGTGATAATTGTTTCTAAAATTGTTGCCTGAGCAGTGAATATGCAAAGAAGGAATACCTCAGTCTCTCTCACCCTACTTACTGATCTGCTGTCCTGCAGATGATTCTTACATACAATATCCAATCAGATGCTAACATAACAATCTGTCCAAGAGATCAGCCACCCAAAGCAGAGCAGAGAAGTATGAAGAAGGGATCTTGGAAAGGGAACAATGGAGGACAACCAGCGTACCTTCATATGAAATTGCTTTATTGGTAGCAGGCATTCTGATCTTCTTAGATCATACTGAAAATGTATGTAAATAGAAAAAATTGTAGTTGTTTGAGATTTTTTTCAAATATTAATATAAATTGAAATAATTACAATATCCCTGGATATGGGGTATATATTTCAGAAAATAAGTAATATAAAGTTAGTGATAAGTAATCTTGATGTAAGTGTTGACTATACAAAAAACAAACTCCAGTGGGTGACCTCTTCAGGACCGTGGACAGAGCTCACACAGTTGCTCTCACAGTGGTTTTCAACAGTATATTGTGCATTTCCTATTTCTCGAGCTTAATTTCTCAAGTTATATTGAAATGATTGAAGGTATTGTCTGACTAGTTTTATAAACATGTTATGAGATTACAGCTAAAAACTTAGTTAAAAGGATCAGGCTCTTTGTTCTGTATGTTTTCTCTCTTATGGCAGGACCTGTGAGCATCTGCCATGATGATCCTATTAAGACTAAATCTCTTCTGTATATAAATTGTGAAAGATGATGTTTTGTGTTGCAGAACTGGGTGCTGGAAAAGTTTTTCACCACTACAGCTTCAAGAAAATTTGCATTTCTGGCACAATATTGTAATAATTTGGAGTAGCTTTTAGAACTATGGTAATGGCTTTAAATAGCAAGTGACCTTCAACTGTTGTTACATAATCTTGAGATTTATTAGGATCATTATAGATAATGCAATTCCAGATGACCTCACTAAGCACATTTTCCCAACTATATTGACTAGATCATTTCCTTTAAAACAAAAATATATAATACTGGGGTGTTTCGCATTTAGCTCATCTTGTCCACATACCAGCAAGACAGTAGGAGAGGCAAAATCATGTTTAGAATCAAACCCCCTACCTGCCAGAGACGCTTAGGGGGCTCAAACAAACGTTGTGTGCACCAGGACCTAGAGACCCCACTGAGACTGAGACAGAACTGTGTTTGGGTGTCTCCTGCAGACGTACGGGTCAGCAGTGGCCTGCTGCAGGGGCAGGGGCTCTGGGTGCAGTGGACCTGGGTGTGGCATAAGCCCTCTTAGAGGAGGTCTCCATTAACCCCACCATAGAGCCACCAGAACTTACACAGGACTGGAGAAACAGACTCTTGGAGGCCATAAACAAAACCTTGTGTGTACCAGGACTCGGGAGAAAGGAGCAGTGACCCCACACAAGAGACTGACCCAGACTTGCCTGTGAGTGTCCAGGAGTCCCTGGTGGAGGCATGGGAAGCGGTGTCCTGCTGCAGGGTTGGGGGCTCTGCGAGCAGCAGTGCATGGGACCTCTTGAAGGAAGTCGCCATTATCCTCATTACCTCCACCATAGTTTGGCCTCAGGTCAAATAACGGGGAGGGAACACAGTCCCACCTATCAACAGAAAATTGGGTTAAAGATATACTGAGCATGGCCCTGCCCATCAGAACAAGACCCGGTTTCCTCCTCAGTCAGTGTCTCCCATCAGGAAGCTTCCATAAGCCTCTTATCCTTCTCCATCAGAGGGCAGACAGAATAGAAATGACAATCACAGAAAACTAACCAATCTGATCACATGGACCATAGCGTTGTCTAACTCAATGAAACTATGAGCCATGCTGTGTAGGGCCAAGCAAGACTCACGGATCATGGTGGAGAGTTCTGACAAAACATGGTCTACTGGAGGAGGGAATGGCAAACCACTTCAGTATTCTTGCCTTGAGAACCCCATGAACAGTATGAAAAGGCAAAAAGGTAGGACACAGAAAGATGAAGTCCCCAGGTTGGTAGGTGCCCAGTATGCTACTGGAGATCAGTGGAAAAATAACTCCAGAAAGAATGAAGAGATGGAGCCAAAGCAAAAACAATACCCAGTTCTGGATGTGACTGGTGATAGAAGTAAAGTCCAGTGCTGTAAAGAGCACTATTGCATAGGAACCTGGAATGTTAGGTCCATGCGTCAAGGTAAATTGGAAGTGGTCAAACAGGAGATAGCAAGAGTAAACATTGATATTTTAGGAATCAGCAAACTAAAATGGACTGGATTGGGTGAATTTAACTCAGATGACCATTATGTCTACTACTGTGGGCAAGAATCCCTTAGAAGAAATGGAATACCCATGATAGTAAACAAGAGTCTAAAATGCAGTACTTGGATGCAATCTCAAAAGCAACAGAATGATCTCTGTTCGTTTCCAAGGCAAACCATTCAGTATCACAGTAATCCAAGTCTATGCCCTGACCAGTAATGCTGAAGAAGTTGAATGGTTCTATGAAGACCTACAAGACCTTCTAGAACTAACCCCCCAAAAGATGTCCTTTTCATTACAGGGGACTGGAGTGCAAAAGTAAGAGGTCAAGACATACCTGGAGTAACAGGCAAATTTGGCCTTGGAGTACAGAATGAAGCAGGGCAAAGGCTAGCAGTGTTTTGCCAAGAGAACGCACTGGTCATAGCAAACACCCTCCTCCAACAACACAAAAGAAGACTCTACACATGGACATGACGAGATAATAATACTGAAATCAGATTGATTATATTCTTTGCAGCCAAAGATGGAGAAGCTCTTATACAGTCAGCAAAACAAAACCGGGAGCTGACTGTGGTTCAGATCATGAACTCCTTATTGCAGAATTCAGTCTTCAATTGAAGAAAGTAGGGAAAACCACTAGACCATTCAGGTATGATCTAAATCAAATTCCTTACGAATATACAGTAGAAGTGACAAATACATTCAAGAGATTAGATCTGATAGGTTGCCTGAAGAACTATGGACAGAGGTTCATGACATTGTACAGGAGGCAGTGATCAAGACCATTCCCAAGGGAAAAAAAAAATGCAAAAACGCAAGATGGTTGTCTGAGGAGGCCTTACAAATAGCTGTGAAAAGAAGAGAAGTGAAAGGCAAAGGAGAAAAGGAAAGATATACTCATTTGAATGTAGAGTCCAAAGAATAGCAAGGAGAGATAAGAAAGTCTTCAGTGATCAATGCAAAGAAATAGAGGAAAACAATAGAATGGGAAAGACTAGAGATCTCTTCAAGAAGATGAGAGATACCGAAGGAATATTTCACGCAAGGATGGGCAAAATAAAGGACAGAAATGGTATGGACCTGACAGAAGCAGAAGATATTAAGAAGAGGTGGCAAGAATACACAGAAGAACTGTACAAAAAAGATATTCATGACCCAGATAATCACGATGGTGTGATCACTCACCTAGAGCCAGACATCCTGGAATGTGAAGTCAAGTGGGCCTTAGGAAGCATCACTATGAAGAAAGCTAGTGGAAGTGATGGAATTCCAGTTGAGCTATTTCAGATCCTAAAAGGTGATGCTGTGAAAGTGCTGCACTCAATATGCCAGCAAATTTGGAAAACTCAGCAGTGGCCACAGGACTGGAAAAGGTCCGTTTTCATTCCAATCCCAAAGAAAGGCAATGCCGAAGAATGCTCAAAATACTGCATAATTGTACTCATCTCACATGCTAGTAAAGTAATACTCAAAATTCTCCAAGCCAGGTTTCAATAGTATGTGAACTGTGAACTTCCAGATGTTCAAACTGGATTTAGAAAAGGCAGAGGAACCAGAGACCAAATTGCCAACATCTGCTGGATCATTGAAAAAACAAGAGTTCCAGAAAAACATCTACTTCTGCTTTATTGAGTACACTGAAGCCTTTGACTGTGTGGATCACAACAAACTGTGGGAAATTCTGAAAGAGATGGGAATGTCAGACTACCTTACGTGCCTCCTGAGACATCTGTATGAAGGTCAAGAAGCAACAGTTAGAACTGGACAGGGAACAACAGACTGGTTCCAAATCAGGAGAGGACTACGTCAAGGCTGTATATTGTCACCCCACTTATTTAACTTCTATGCAGAGTACATCATGAGAAATGCTGGACTGGAGGAAGCACAAACTGGAATCAAGATTGTTGGGAGAAATATCAATAACCTCACATATGCAGATGACACCACCTTAAGCAGAAAGGAAAGAAGAAATAAAGATCCTCTTGATAAAAGTGAAAGTGGAGAGTGAAAAAGTTGGGTTAAAACTCAACATTCAGAAAACTAAGATCATGACATCTGGTCACATCACTTCATGGCAGATAGTTGGGGAAACGATGGAAACAGTGACAGGTTTTATTTTGGGCAGCTCCAAAATCAACTGCAGATGGTGACTGCAGCCATGAAATTAAAAGATGCTTGCTCCTTGGAAGAAAAGTTATGACCAACCTAGACAGCATATTAAAAAGCAGAGACATTACTTTGCCAACAAGGGTCGATCTAGTCAAAGCTATGGTTTTTCCAGTAGTCATGTATGGATGTGAAAGTTGGACTATTAAGAAAGCTAAGCACTGAAGAATTGGTGCTTTTGAACTATGGTGTTGGAGAAGACTCTTGAGAGTCCTGTGTACAGCAGGGAGATCCAACCAGTCCATCCTAATGAAATCAGTCCTGAATGTTCATTGGAAGGACTGATGCTGAAGCTGAAGTTCCAATACTTTGGCCACCTGATGCGAACAGCTGACTCATTGGAAAACACCCTGATGCTGGGAAAGATTGAATGCGGGCGGAGAAGGGGATGACAGAGCATGAAATGGTTGGATGGGACATGAGTTTGAGTAAACTCCGGGAGTTGTTGATGGACAGGGAGGACTGGTGTGCTGCAGTCCATGGGGTCATAAAGAGTCTGACACGACTGAGCGACTGAGCTGAACTGTCCACATCTCCCTGGAGAAGGGAATGTCAACCCACTCCAATATTCTTGCCTGGATAATCCCATGGACAGAGGAGCCTGGTGCGCTACAGTCCATAGGGTCGCAAAGAGATGGACATGATTGAGTGACTGAGACACACACATACATGTCCAGTTATCAGAAACACCCAATAATGCTATACTTCAGATCACTGCATAGAAGGCTGCAACTATTTTAGTGCAGAATTATAGACTAAGCCCCTGAACTAAAGGGTTTCAAAACATGGATCACTTCTTGGAATGCTTCTATAATTTAGCAAGTATGAGGAAGACTAAATTAGGTCAGTTTTCCTTCCTAAAGAATTATAGATTTTAGTTCTCTGTAGACATGTTTCACACTGAGTTGGAGAGAATAAAGTTAATTTTTATATTTTTTTAAGTGTTAGTCAAAAGAAAGCAATGTTTATAAAACAGCTGTTAAAGAAAAAATACACTAATTATCTATGTAACCTATATGGTTTTAAAAGAAAATGGTAACATTCTAGATATACTATTCCCTTGATAGTCTTTTTCACTCCGATCTTGAATTATGTCCTTTTATTTTGCCTCCTATATTTTAACTTCTCCATCGTAGACAGTATGGGTTTTTTTTCAGTAAATGTTTATGTAGATTTACCCACATATTTGCCACTTTGCTATCCCACATTATTCTTACATCTTAGATTCCGTCTGGCATCATTTTTCTTCTGCCTAAAATGTATCTTTTAAAACTACCTTTAGAGAGTAGCCACTGGTACTACATCCTCTTTAATTTTTATTTCGTATGAATAGATACCTAACTCTGTTTTGTTCTTGAAAGATATTTTCACTGATTATACAATTCTAGATTGAAAGTGTGTTCTTGTAGCCCCTTAATAACAATTCAACTAACTATTGGCTGTCACTGTCATTTCTGAGAAATCAGCTGTTTATAGTCACACCTCCAGTGACAGACACCTTCTCTTTTCACTTTTCAAATTGTATCTTACTCTGCAGTTTCACCCTGTGTGTAATTTTTTTTTTATCATGCTAGGAATTTTTGTACCTTCTCAAAGGTACTCACTGTAAGAGTCAAAAACAGACATGTGCTCTGTGTCATGAAGCTTGTAAAGAAATGAGAGATAATGAAATAAATACTAGAAACAAACCTGGTTTTGGGTATATTGAATATGATGCATCTTGAAAGTTTTTAAATGGAGGTACAAAGTGGATAATATATATTTATATATATATATATGTGTGTGTGTGTGTGTATAAACTCAGAGAAATTTGGATTGAACATGTTAAGTTTGGACATCATATAGATAAAGGAAGAAAATAATATCATAGATGATTGAGAGCTTAAAATCATTATGTAGAGTGAGAAGAGATGAAGTCTTAGGATAGATCTTGAGAAATTCCACTATTCACTGGCCAAGGAAATAGGGAATGAAGACTGAGAGGAAGTAACAAGGAATTAGGGAGAAAACAGGAATAGTCTGTGTTCGCAAATTATAGTACACTGTTTAAATAACATGGCCCTGAAATCAGACTACAGTGGGTTGAGGAGTAAGGGAAAGCGAGAAAGTGGAGGCATGATGTCTTATGCAAGGCAGTGTAGGCTAAAGTATGAGGCAATAAAAAGCAACCTTGAAATTTTGATGAGCACAAAATGGCAAAGATTGATTTGGTGCTCAACTGTTAATCCACTATAGGTTAACATCAACTCTGCTGATGTCTTGAATCATTTAGAACTAGTAGGAAGTAGCAGCTATTATCAGGGACATTGTTGGTCTCATAGTGGGGAAAATAAAGTGACAGGACCATGCAATTGTTGTAGAAGCTTCTTCTTGAAAGTGTCACCTGTCATATTCACATAAAAGTGAAAGGGAAAGTGTTAGTCGCTCAGTTGTATCCAACTCTTTGTGACCCCATGGACTATATATAGCCTGCCAGATTCCTCCATCCATAGGATTTTCCAGGCAAGAATTCTGGAGTGGATTGCCATTTCCTTCTCCAGGGGATCTTCCCAATCCAGGGATTGAACCCAGGTCTCTGGCATTGCAGGCAGACCTTTACCATGTGAGCCACCAGGGAAGCCCCATGTTCATATATAATTTCATTAACTAAAGAAAGTCACATGGCCAGACTTAATGTGAATGGGGAGGGAATATTTTCAGTAAATATGTAATCTAGTATGGTTAAGATCTCGTGTGTATAGAAATTTTTCTCACTATTTTTATTGTAAGTGAGGACAATGGGAAATGAGAGACCATATGATTGAGAGATGTTTTAGGAGAGATAATTAATAGTGCTTAATTGCCTTGGGAATGAATCTAGCTGTAAGAGAATTATTGACTGTATTGGGAAAACAGGGTCTGGTTGGTTTTTTGAGGTTTCTAAGAAATAGGATTCAATTTATGAAGGGTGGCCCTGGCCCTAGATAGGAAAAGTTTCTCCCTCACTAATGAAATAAAATTTTAAAAAGGGGTGAGAACTCTAAATAGATTTGTAGGTTTTTTAGAGGGTGCTAGATAGAATTCCAATATATATGAGATTTTCTCTTTGCTTTGTGAAGTAGAATACAAGAAATATACGAAGACAATGGGGGAAATTAAGGAAGGTGTCCTACATCAAGGAAAGTGGAGAAGTTTTGAAATACTCACTATGGAGAATAGTAGAGAGAATGGAACAAAAGATATAGTCAAATTGCTAAACAGTCCTGAGAATAAATTTGATTTTTCTGATTATAAATTTACAGTGTCATCATCTACCCCCTTGTTTTTTCTCTTGCTGTACTTGCTCAGGTGCAGGCAGAATAAAGCAGTTGAATTGTATTCATCCAGTTGGGATCTTGCCAGATGGAAGTGAAGAAATAAGAAGGGCAAAGGATATTAAGTTCTTGGCAAGAGTGTAATTGAAATCATGACCCATGAAATCTAAGCTGAAAGAAGTGCAGCCGAGATACAAAAGATCTGATGCACTGAGATGAAGGCAGATCACACTGGAGATTGATGATGAGGGAGCCGTAGATGTTATCCAACGTATAAACTCAGGAGGTGTAGGACGTGAGTGGCGTACAGTCAGTCATTTGGGATTTGAGGAGTTTAGGGTGGTGACAGGTTTTGGAGTGTGAAGAAGTGGGTGGATTAGGAGACTATGAAGTTGGATGGTTTACCCACTGTGTTCTGAAGACATCCATTGTCATAGGAGAGAGACTGTGTGCTGGTGACAACAGCTTTGGTGAATAAAGAGTGATCTGGTTATCTTTAGCTTCTGGTGACAAGAAGAGAGACTTACTGGCCTTCCAAAATATCATACTTTTCAAAGAATAGTTCTTTTCCCCCGAGAAACTAGGAGGAGTAATTGTAGATAGAAACAGAGAACAAAAAAATCTAATCATCAGAAAAAACACTTGACAAAATCCAATACCCATTCATGATAAAGAAAACTATCAGCAAGCTAGGAATGCAGAGAAATTCTTCAACTTGATAAAGAACCTCTACAGACTTCCCACAGCTAACACATTATACTTAATGGTGAGAAACTAGAAGCTTTTATCCTTAAGACTGAGACCAAACCAGTAATCTCCACCACTCCTATTCAACACTGTACTGGAAGTTCCTGCTAATGAAATAAGACTAAAAAGGAAATAAAATTCATACAAATTGAGAAAGATGAAATAAAGCTGTCTCTTCACAGATGACATGATTTTTTTTGTCTACGTAGAAAATCACAAAAGGAATTGACAAAACCACTAGTGGAACTAATAAGCAATTATATCAAGGTTATAAGATATAATATTAATATACAAAGTCATCCTTTTAATATACCAGCAATGAACAGTTGGAATTTGAAACTTAAAATACAGTAGCATTTAAATTAGCACCAGAAAACTTAAAATACTTAGATATACATCTAAAAAACATATTCAGAATTTGTATGAGGAAAACTATAAACCCTGATGAAAGAAATCAAAGGTCTAAATAGATGGGTATCCCATGTCCGTGGATAGGAAGAGTCTCTGTGGTTAAGACTCCTTTCCTTCCTAATTTGGTCAGGCGATTTAACAGAATCTGAATAAAGTCCCAGCAAGTTTTTTAGGGGCTATCTACCAACTGATTCTAAAGTATGCATGGAAAGGCAAAAGGTCAAAAATAGCCAATATGATACTAAAGAAAAAGAACAAAGCCAGAGAACTGACAAATTAATACTGCTTGACTTCAAAACTTAATATAAAGCTATGGTAAGTGAGATGGCATAGTGGTGGTAAAAGAATAGAAATAATACATCAATGGAATAAAATAGAGAGTCCAGAAATAGATTTATCCGTTTATAATCAACTGACATTTTACAGGAGAGAAAAAGCAATTCAATGGAGGCAGAATTGACTTTTCAACAAATGGTATCTTAACAACTGGACATGCATATACAAAAATAATAATCTATACAGATCTTACAGTTTTCATGAAAAAATAAGCAAAAATGGATCATAGATGAAAATGTAAATCACAAAACTATAACACTTCTAGAAATTAACAAGAGAGTAAGCTAGGTGACCTTGGGTTTGATGATGATTTTTAAGATGTAGTGCTAAAAGCACCGTATATGGAAGAAAATATTAAGTTGGGATTAACTAAAATGAAAAACATCTGCTCTGTTGAAGACACTGTCAAGAAAAGCCACAGACTGAGGGAAAATATTTGCAAAAGATGTATCTAATAAAGGACTTATACAAAATATACAAAGAACTCTTAAAACCCACACAGTCTGAATTTTAAAATGAGCAAACGACTAGAACAGATACTGCAGGAAAGAATATATACAGATGGCAAATAATCATATAAAAAGATGCTCCGTGTCTTGTATCATGCTTTGTTGTTATTTAGTCACTGTGTCCAACTCTTTGCAACCCATAGACTGTAGCCTTCCAGGCTCCTCTGTCCATTTAATTCTCCAGGAAGGAATACTGGAGTGAGTTGCCATTTCCTTCTCCAGGGGATCTTCCCAGACCCAGGTATTAAACCCATGTCTCCTGCATTTACAGGCGGGTTCTTCCACTGAGCCACCAGGGAAACCCATCATCATCCCTTAGGGAAGTGCAAATTAAAACAGCTACTACACCTTAGAATGGCCAAAATTCAGAACACGGGCAACACCAAATGCTGGTGAGGATATGGATTAATATGAACAACATTCATTGCTAGTAGGAATGCAAAACAGTATAGCCACCTTGATAGGTGATTGGGCAGTTTTTGAATAAAAAATATATTTTTAGTATATGATCCAGTAATTGTGCTCCTTAGTATATACCCAAATGAATAGAAAACCAACATCCACACAAAAACGTGCCTACAGATGTTTATAGCAGCTTTGTTCTGTGCTCCTTAGTATATACCCAAATGAATAGAAAACCAACATCCACACAAAAACGTGCCTACAGATGTTTATAGCAGCTTTGTTCACAATTGCCAAGACTTGGAAGCAACCAAGATATCCTTGAGTAGTGAATGCATAAATAAATGATAGAATATCCAGGCAATAAAATAATATTCACTACTGAAAATATGAGCTATTAAGCCATGAAAAGACACAGAGTAACATTATTTGCATGTTACTAAGTAAAAGAAGCCAGTCTGAAAAGATTGCATGCTATATAATTTCAATTACAGTTGACCCTTAAAGCAGGGGTTATGGTTGCTGACCTTCTTTGCAATCAAAAATCTGAGTATAACTTACAGGTAGTCAGTCCTTCATGTATATGATTCTTTCCCCTGACTCCGTAGTTCCACGTCCATGGATCCACCCAATAGCAGATCATGCCGTGGTGTAGTATTTACTATTGAAAAAAAACATGGTTATAAGACAGCCTATGAAGTTCAAGATCTGCTGTTGAAAAAAGCAAGAGAGTTCTAGAAAAATACCTGCTTCATTGACTACGCTAAAGCCTTTGACTGTGGATCACAACAAACTGTGGAAAATGCTTAAAGAGATGGAAATACCAGGCCACCTTACCTGCCTCCTGAGAAATCCGTATGCAGGTCAAGAAACAACAATTAGAACCGGACACGGAACAATGGACTGGTTCCAAATTGGGAAAGGAGTACATTAAGGCTCTATATCGTCACCCTGCTTATTTAACTTCTATGCAGAATACATCATGAGAAATGCCAGGCTGGATGAAACACAAGCTAGAATCAAGATTGCTGGGAGAAATATCAGTAACCTCAGATATGCAGATAACACCACCCTTGTGGCAGAAAGCAAAGAGGAACTAGAGAGCCTCTTGATGAAAGTGAAAGAGGAGAGGGAAAAAGCTGACTTAAAATTCAGCATTCAGAAAACAAAGATCATGGCATCCGGTCCCATCACTTCATGGCAAATAGACGGGGAAACAATGGAAACAGTGACAGACTTTGTTTTCTTGGGCTCCAAAATCACTGCAGATGGTGACTGCAGCCATGAAATTAAAAGATGTTTGCTCCTTGGAAGAAAAGCTATGACCAACCTAGACAGCATATTAAAAAGCAGAGACATTACTTTGCCAACAAAGGTCCATCTAGTCAAGGCTATGGTTTTTCCAGTAGTCATGTATGGATGAGAGATTTGGACTGTAAAGAGAGCTAAGTGCCAAAAATTGATGCTTTTGAACCATGTTGTTGGAGAAGACTCCTAAGAGTCTCTTGAACTGCCAGGAGATCCAACCAATCAATCCTAAAGGAACTCAGTCCTGAATATTCATTGGAAGGAGTGATGCTGAAGCTCCAATATTTTGGCCACCTGATGCGAAGAACTGACTCACTGGAAAAGACCCTGATGCTGGGAAAGATTAAGGGCAGGAGGAGAAGGGGACAATAGAGGCTGAGATGGTTGGATGGCATCACCAACTCAGATGGACATGAGTTTGAAAAAGCTCCAGGAGTTAGTGATGGACAGGTGTGTGCTGCAGCCCATAGAGTCGCAGAGAGTCAGACATGACTGAGCAGCTGATCTAATGCAACTCAAACCCATGTGGTACAAAGGCCAACTGTAAATGATACTCTGAAGAAGGTAAAACTATGGAGACAGTAAAAAGGTCACTGGTTGCCAGGAATTCCTGGAGAGTGAAGGAGGAATGAGTAAGACAGGGCACAGACAATATTTGGGGCACTGAAACTATTGTGTGAGATACTGTGATGGTGGATGCATGTCATTAGACATTTGTGAAAACCGATAGACTGTACAACATAAAGAATGAACCTTAATGCAAGCTATAGATGTTGGTGATTAATAACATGTCAGTGTTGGTTCATCAGTTCTAACAAATGGACCATACTAATGGGAGATGTTAATTATAGGGGGAACCGTGGAGGATGAGAAGGGGACTTTGTATACTTTCTCTTGAAGTTTTCTATAAACCTTGAACTGCTCCAGTAGTCTATCAATATGAAAAATCAATGCTAATCCAATTCCTTACCCACAATTTGGAAGAATCAGATAGCTATTACCTCCTCTTAAGTGTTTTATACTTGTCTCAAAAAACCAAATCTTCCAATGACAGAAGCAAGGTACACCAGCACACTCATTCATTTTATTCAGTGTATATTAAGCTATGATGTATTTCTTAATGTTCAGCAAAATAAATGTGAATATGTCCAGAGATGTTTGTGTATGACATGCATTTGTCTCTCCTAAGTATTTGAAATACTCTTTAAACAGTGAATATGGATAAAAGATAGTAGGGAAGAAAAGTAAAGAGAAAGAACAGCTAACTTACCATCAGTTGGTAAGAGGCAGTGAGTGTGCAGGAAGCAGCATGTTCTAAAGTTTCTCCAGGCATATTCCTTTTTGTTTCTCCTTCTTTGGCATAAACCCTGACTCGGTCCAGTGAATTCCCAATGTCCTTCCTCCTTCCAAAACCAACTCCTACTCACACGCTTGGCGAAGAAAAGCTGCACTGACCTGCAGAGAGGCTGCCATGCCAGCAACGTGATGTTTTACCTTTGATGTGGAAACTGCATTAGAGCTTGTTTTAAAAACATATCAAGCCATTATTTGTGTGTTCAATACCTGCCAACATCCTTGGCAGAGAAAGGATGCTCTAGATTAGAGCTGAGCCTCATCACTTTTTTTTTTTTTTTTTTTTTTTTTTTTTTTTGCCTCATCACTTTTGGCCAGTAAGTGAGCCAATCTGTTTTAATGATGGTGCGGGGCAGGAAAATGTGCCTTTTACTTGCCACGTAGAACCAAAAATACTGACTGAAGTAGCAGAACGGTGGCTTTACTTCCAAGAGTATTTACTTTGCAGGCTTATTTGGTCAGTCAGTTTAATAAAAGCACACAGTGTAGCTGGCAGAAACCTGGATCTTATGAATGTACAAAGAATGAGACTCTGTATCCCTTTCAGTATCTGTTCATATGTTCACTCTTTCTCTCGACAGTCTAGAAGTTGTGTGAATTTTTCTTTCAATATTGACATAGGTCATTGTTAGCAGCATAAATGCTACATAAAATAGCGTTTTGTCCTACCTAGCCTTTATTTTAAGATATTTCATCATGATCTCTCTCAGTTGATATACATCTAGATAATATCCTTGTGTTTTCATAACATTTAAGTTTTTTAAAATCAGGGGTGCTAATTAAATGTATACAATAAAAATAATTTTTATATATGGCAGAATTTTTAAGTATTTTAGAAGAGTTTATCATATTCTCTGTTAGGTATAATAGGATATGAATAGAACAAAATTATCTTGCATCTTACATAAATGGTGTATGTGTTCAGTCATTCAGTCATGGCCAACTCTTGGTGACCTATGAACTGTAGCCTGCCAGGTTCCTCTCTCCATGGAATTTTCCAGGCAAGAACACTGGAGTGGGTTGCCATTTCCCTCTC
This sequence comes from Oryx dammah, assembly GCF_014754425.2. NCBI lineage: Eukaryota > Metazoa > Chordata > Mammalia > Artiodactyla > Bovidae > Oryx > Oryx dammah. The sequence goes on from NW_024070206.1 coordinate 23,597,075, forward strand.
TAGAGGATCTTCCCAACCTAGGGATCGAACCCCTGTCTCCTGCATTGGCAGACGGGTTCTTTACCACCACACCACCTGAGAAGTCCACATAAAAGGTGGCTGGTGCAAAATACAATGAGATAAAGAGAATGATAAGAATGCATCTGATACTATAGTAAAATAAATCACAGCTTTCCTGATAAATTAGCCTGAATTTTCCACTTCTCTTTCCTTAACTTTTTATAAGTCTAAACTGTTTATTTTATTGTGTATTTTCTTATCAGAGGAAAGACACTATCAATAATTGCATTATAATCCTAACAATTAAAGTAAAAACTCTGGTGTGTGTTTGTATGTTTTGTTCTGTTGAGGTTCCTTCCCTGAATGAACCAGATAATTAATCATATTCTCCAGAGTGGAAAATTGGCCTGATTAGACCAAGGTCAAAATGCAGTTCGCTGCTAAGGTTAATTAATTCCAGTCTCCTGGCTAAATTAATAACTAGTTTAGCCATCCTGTGGTCAACATGTATGAGATCGTGATTTGCATTTGTATTAGAGTAGGTGGATTCAGAGTAGGAAGGTATATGGGGCTTTTCTCTACTCATTGCATGCTATAAATCAATGCTGAATTTATCACAGATGGCATTGAAATTAGGAATGTGTGTTTGCACACTTTGCTTCCACCTGTTACTGAACCCAAGTCAGGTCGGCTTGCTCATGTGCAGTAAAGCCAATCTACTGACACCCGCCTGTGGGGAAGGAAAATACGATATTGACTGCAAGGCACCAAGCAAGGAGAAGGGGCAACTCATGTTGAAAAGACCCAAATTCCTAGATGACTTTCTGGGAAGAGGTTTTCAATGCAGTGTTAGGGAGGGGGCTGCTGGGTGTGTGATCAGCTCGTGGGCAATTGTGGATTGATTGGCATCAAGATGAAGTTTCAAGATCATCAGGCTCTAGTTTGAACCAGTCTAGGGTCTGAGTTCAGTGGTCGGCAGTTTTCACCTGGTGGCAGTCTGCTTCCTGTAACAATGACTTAGGAGTGTGTCAGGTCTTCATGGCTTTCAGGGAACTGGGAGCTTGGTGATTCTGCTATGTGGCTGGTTTACAGTCTATAAATTGTTACCAGCCTCCTAGCCAACAGCTGTTCTTTGTTTCTACATCTTCTCATTTCCTAGTCATTAATTGTTTTTTTAATTTTTTTAATTGGAATGTAATTGCCTTAGAATGTTGTATTCATCTCTGGTGTACAGTAGCATGAATCAGCTATGCATATACATATATCTGCTCTCTTGTGAGCCTCCCTCCTACCCTTCTAGGTCATCACAGAGCACTGCACTGAGCTCCCTGTGCTATATAGCAGCTTCCCACTAGCTGTCTGTTTTACACATTGTAGTGTATATGTGGGACTTCCCTGGAGGCTCAGTCCATAAAGAATCCACCTGCAGTGCAGAAGACCGGGTTCAATTCCTGGGTTGGGAGGATCCCCTGGAGAAAGAAATGGCAACCCTGTCCAGGATTCTTTCTTGGGAAATCCCATGGACAGAGGAGCCTGGCAGGCTATAGACCATGGGGTTGCAAAGAGTCTGGACATGACTGAGTGACTGCACCCTCAGTACCAGTGTATAGATGTCAGTGCTCCCCTCTCAATTCATCCTGCCCTAGCCTTCCCCACTGTGTCCGCGAGTCCATTCTCAACGTCTCCCGCTACCCCTGTCCTGAAGATAGTTTCCTCTCTACCGTGTTCCCAAATTCCATGGGTATGCTTTGATATGCAATATTTGTTTCTCTCGTTCTGACTTACTTCAGTCTGTGTAACAGGCCCTGGGTTCACCCATATCACTGCAGTTGACCCAATTCCATTCCTGTTTATGGTTGAATAATATTCCATTGTGTATGCATAGCACATCCTCTTCACCCGTTCATCTAGATGGACATTTAGTTTGCTTCCATGTCCTGGCTATTGTAAGCAGTGATGCTGTAAACTTTGGGGTATATGTATCTTTTTTGAGTTATGGTTTTCTCAGGGTATATGCCCAGTGGTGGGCTTGCTGGGTCATATGATAGTTTTATGGAGGGGGCAGCTTTTTTTTTTCTTCTTTCCTCGGATTTTTGTCACCTGAGGACAGTTACTGTTCTTTACTTTTCTTCCCACTACTGGGCAACTTAATCACCATCCACAACTATTTTTGGGTCTGTAGGATCTTTCTCCTCTCTGCCTATGGTAACTGCCATTTTACGTGCCACCTGAGGGCATGCCTGAATAGTGTTTTCACAACTCTCATCATCCCTCCCTCCCTTCTCTCTCCCCCTGTCTTTCCCACTTCTGTCTTTCTCTTTCTTTTTTTCTCTGTCCCCCACCCCCACCCAGTTGGTCCTGGTGAGCAAGGGGACCATCTTCGTTATTTGGAGTTTAAAGTTTGTGGAAATAAACATGTTTTCTCTTATTGTCCCATTCCTCCTAAATTCCAATACTGTATTATCTTACTGGTGTGATGGAAATGGGCCAAAATGTGTTCCCAGCTCCACCTGTGACTAAGACCCCAGCATTCAGTTAGTCAGGCTGAGGAAACAGTGTTTTTCCATTGGTTCAAAATGTGTTTCCATGAACGTAAAGGAAAACAAACTATGATTCCATATGCTCTTTTCTATGATTTCATGCAAATATATGGTATTTCAGGTACACTGTGTCTCAACTTTGCTTGTCTCAGTTAGAGACTTAATTATAATTTGTAATATTTTTCCATGAAAATTAGGTTCTCTCTTCCAAACACATGATTTATAAGTGAGCTTCCAATCACAGCAGTGCAGGTGGAGACAGCCTGTACAGGAAATCATAGTGGCAGAGATTGCTTGTTTTAGAATGCTTGTTTTAGGTCATTGTGAAAGCAAGTCCACTGTAAAGGGAAAAGGGCAACATAGTACTTTTGAGACCTATTGGCCCAAACCCCCTAAGTTCCAGGCACCTACATCTCAGTAGGTCGAGAAATTAACTCTCTTCACTCCCTAGCCCACTGCATTCTTCTGACATCTTCCAGTTGAGGTACCACCTTCCTCCCAGTCATCTTCACTAAGAACTCTGCATGTTCCTCTTGGTTCTGCCCCTCCAAATCTTCTGAAATAGGTGACTTCCCTCCACTTTTCCACAACTACAGTTTGAATTCAATCACTATACAACTTCCTTCTCTTGACCCTCTATGCTGATCTTTCACACTATAAGAGTTACCTTTTTTAATCAAGCAAAGTTTTAATCAGGTCAATTTCTTGCTTTGAAATTAGCAGTTGGATGTATTTCTCCTATTCTGGGCTTCCCTGGTGTCTCAGATGGTAAAGAATCTCCCTACAATGGAGATTCTTGATCCCTAGGTTGGGAAAATCCCCTGGAGAAGGGAATGGCTACGCACTGCAGTATTCTGGCCTGGAGAATTCCATTGACAGCAGCTACAGTCCATGGGGGTTGCAAAGAGTCAGACACTACTAAGCGACTAACACTTTCACTTTATCCTGTTCTAAGACATCACTCATCTCTTTCAGAATTTTCCACAGTTTATTGTGATCCACACAGTCAAAGGCTTTGGCATGGTCAATAAAGCAGAAATAGTTGGGTTTTTTTTTTGGAACTCTCTTGCTTTTTTGATGATCCAGCGGATGTTGGCAATTTGATCTGTTTCGTCTGCCTTTTCTAAAACCAGCTTGAACATGAAAGAGCTTGGAATACCAGACCACCTGACCTGCCTCTTAAGAAACCTGTATGCAGGTGAGGAAGCAACAGTTAGAACTGGACATGGAACAACAAACTGGTTCCAAATAGGAAAAGGAGTACATCAAGGCTGTATATTGTCACCCTACTTATTTAACTTATATGCAGAGTACATCATGAGAAACTCTAGGCTGGAAGAAGCACAGGCTGGAATCAGGATTGCTGGGAGAAATATCAATAACCTCAGATATGCAGATGATACCACCCTTATGGCAGAAAGTGAAGAAGAACTAAAGAGCCTCTTGATGAAAGTCAAAGAGGAGAGTGAAAAAGTTGGCTTAAAGCTCAACATTCAGAAAACAAAGATCATGGCATCTGTTCCCATCACTTCATGGGAAATAGATGGGAAACAGTGGCTGACTTTATTTTTCTGGGCTCCAAAATCACAGCAGATGGTGATTGCAGCCATGAAATTAAAAGACTCTTACTTCTTGGAAGGAAAGTTATGACCAACCTCGACAACATATTAAAAAGCAGAGACATTACTTTGCCAACAAAGGTCCATCTAATCAAGGCTATGGTTTTTCCAGTGGTCATGTATGGATGTGAGAGTTGGACTATAAAGAAAACTGAGCACCGAAGAGTTGATGCTTTTGAACTGTGGTGCTGGAGAAGACTCTTGAGAGTCCCTTGGACTGCAAGGAGATCCAACCAGTCCATCCTAAAGGAGATCAGTCCTGGGTGTTTATTGGAGGGACTGATGTTGAAGCTGAAACTCCAATACTTTGGCCACTTGATGTGAAGAGCTGACTCATTTGAAAAGACCCTGATGCTGGGAAAGACTGAAGGCAGGACGAGAAGGGGACGACAGGATGAGATGGTTGGATGGCATCACTGACTCAATGGACATGAGTTTGGGTGAACTCCGGGAGTTGGTGATGGACAGGGAAGCCTGGTGTGCTGCGGTGCATGGGGTCGCAAAGAGTCGGACACAACTGAGCAACTGAACTGAAGACATCACTGTCCAACAGAACTTTCAGTGATAAACCCTCTGTATCCTTCTGTCTAATATGGTAGCGGCTAGTTCCACATTGTGATTGAGCATTTGAAATGTAACTAGGTCAACTGAGGAGTTGAAATGTTGCTTGGGTTTATTTAAATTTAAAGAGCCATAGGTAGACAGTGGCTGTCATATTGGAGAATGAAAGTTGAGGGGATAAAATCCAGAATTACTGGCATGGTGTGTAAGATCCTTCCCGGACTACCCCCAGCTTTCCTATCTCTGTCTCACCCATTCGGTACATATGCGGTAGACTCGCACGATTTCTTATCTTCTGAGAGCACAAAAAGGACCTCATGTTCTGACTTGTTCTGTGTGTGCCTTGATTTGTGTGTGTTTTTATCTGGTACATTCTTTCTCTTCACCTCCCATGAAGTGAAAGTCGCTCAGTCGTGTCCAACTCTTTGCGACCCCATGGACTGTATCCATGGAATTCTCCAGGCCAGAATACTGGAGTGGGTAGCCTTTCCCTTTTCCAGGAGATCTTCCCAACCCAGTAGTTGAACTGGGGTCACCTGCATCGCAGGCAGATCCTTTACCAACTGAGCTATGAGGGAAGCCCACTTGAGCACCTATAAACCCTGAAAGAATGCTTAAATGTGACTTCTGAAAAGTCTTCTTCCACCTCCTCAGGCATCCATTGACTTCTTTTTTCACAGCTCCCATAAAAATACATATGTCCCTTAATAAAGCATCAACTGCTGAACGGCAGTTATTTATTTCCTTAGCTGTTATCCTAAATTTCATTTTCTGCTTAAGCAGTCAATTAGAAAGTCAGTTTCAAAATTATTGCTTATGATACATACTAACTATATTGAGAGGGAAAAAAGATTCAAGCTAAATTTCAAATGAATTGTGAAAAGGAACAATGAAAATAAAGTGAGCACCCTGGTGATCACCACTGCCTACTCTGTGCATAGAAGTCTTTTGGAGGAATCTAAGGGAATGAGTTGACTTTGACCTTCATAGAACATCTAACATTTTCCTTTACAATTCCAAACAATTTTTTTGCTTCTTCCTTTGTCTGTATTTCAGATGTGTTCCTGCTTGATGTCAAATCTCTAAAAGCTAATTAAATGATAGATTTTTTTCATTGAATACACCATATATCTTTCAAGGTTAAGCAAGAATAAAACACTTTGCCTGGATTTTCCATTGTGAAATTGATGGGGGGTGGTGGGTAGTGGAGGGAAGGATATTTTTAAAGTGATGCACTGAAGCAGAGGAAAAAAAATCCTGTCAGTTACAACTACTAGATACAGCCAGTCTTATAAATGTTTTATAATCATTGTAAAAACTCAAAGTAAATTAATGATATTTTCAAAATTTCCTGGGAGAATGACTTCTTTCTCATTGAATTATCTTGGCAACATTCCCACCTTTTGAGCTCACTGGAGGATGAAGAGAATAGCATTCTTCTTGTCCTGATTTTATGGAAAGCAAAGCAATCTGCTGTGTTTCTGAGGATGCTATTACCATTTAAAATAAATGATGATTTAAAAGAATCTGTTCCTTGGTAACTATTCAGGCTATTCTAGTTTCATTGATACTATTATGTACAGACAGTTGAAAGAATTATGGCTATTAAGCAGAGTTTAATACTATAGAAAATGGATACATAATGATTGGATTTCTATTACTTCCTAATTTTATTATGAAGAGTTCTATAGCCAACCAGATTTGAAATTAGGAACCTTTTCTGGACTGACAGTCAAGTCTAGAAATGGTAGTAATCTTAAGTCTCTTGATTTTATGGGAATGGTATCAAGAATGAATCCTGAGGAAGAATTTAAGTGTTAACCCAGGTTCCTCCTCTTTTATTCCTTTCTGACCTCCTCCAATTCTGTGAAAGCACCTTGCTTTCTGCTCCAAAGCACCCTTTGTAGACATGTGTGTATCACTGAATGTACCAGGATATGTGGTAATTAGATGTGTGTATTTCTGCATCCTCATTCGCCTATGAACTTCTTTAAGAAGAGTATCATGTACAATTAGTCACCAGTGCATTCTCAAGAGCCTTACAGCCTTAATTTAGACAGAGACTCCTATTTTGTGTTGGGGAGGAAGAACAGGAAGAAGAGAGGAAGGATAAGGTTATTTTCTGGGCACTGTGAATGATGAAAATATTCTCATTAAATTATATGAGACCTGAAAGTTTTAAAGTATGTTAAAGTAGAAGCCTTTAAAACCCATGGCAAAATCATTGTATATTTTAGCAGATTAATTGATAATCACTTCTATATTAAAGATCTGAAAAATGGAACTAGATTCTACCTGTTCCTAAAGTATTTCCCTAAGACAAATCTGAGCCCTTTGAAAATGTTTAATATTTATGCAAAAATACTATAACAATTTGAGAAAACTAACTCAAAACAGACAACTGATAAACAGAAAACCTGTGAAAAGTTACTCAACATTTAATTAAGAAATGAAATTAGGCTTAATTTCTCATCCATTAAAAAAAAGCTCACAATTAAAGTGAAACCAATCAACTTTGCTAACAAGAGTCCATATAATATCTGTACTGTTATAAATGGTATACAGATACAAGTATATTTGTTATACAAAAGTCATAACAAAATGAGTAGCCGTTGACTACCTAAATCTTGTTTCTTAAATTCTGTCTAAATATTTCAAAATACTTGAATGTTATATTGGGTTGCCCAAAAGTTCATTTGGGTTTTCTGATCTTACAGAAAAACCCAAATGAACTTTCTGGCCAATCCAATAGCTTTTAGGAAACGATAGGGAAAATTACATGTAAGGTACAGTATTCATTTAAGAAACTATTGAGCACCCCTTAAAGGTGACCTTTAACAAAGTCTGCATACCACTAAGTAAATACTTGTAATCCAGTTTTAACTAAATAGACACAAGGTGGAAAACTGTCTATGCATACAATGGAAAAAAAAAGTGAAAGTGTTAGTCACTCAGTCGAGTCCGACTCTTTGCAACCCCTTGGACTGTAGCTAGGCTCCTCTGTTCATGATGTTTCCCAGGCAAGAATACAGGAGTCGGTTGTCATTCTCTTCTGCAGGGTATCTTCCTGACCCAGGGATCAAGCCTGCATCTCTTTTATCTCCTGCAATGGCAAGCAGGTTCTTGACCACTAGCACCTCATGGGAATTATCTTATTTTCTAATCTTATTAGAAAGTTTATAAGATATTATCTAATTATCTTAATTCACCACATCTTATTCCAGTTGTAAATCACACCATAGGTACCCCGTGACTCAGGGGAAAAAAAATTTATGTTTAAACTGTGACATGCCACTGGTTTTAAGAATTATTCTATTTCGTAGACATTGAAGTGTTTCTAAAATGGATGAAAACAATGATTCTAGCTTGCTGATAGCCACTCCTCCTTTACCCTACTCAGGAATAGATGTCTGAATGCTAGCAAGAGAAGCCAGAGATGTAAGCCACTAGGGCAGGCAGGAGGCCAGATCTCCTTAGGGGGAATCAGAGCTTCTGTGCTGTTCCCTGAGCTGTTTGCCAATGGGCTTAAATTACTTTTGCATTGGTTTCCACTCATAAATACCCCATCACCATTCACTGCCAATAAGAACAGGGCAGGTGCAAAGTGGGGTCCCTTGTTCAGATCTCCACCGGTGTGTGCTGGAAATGAGGACGTGGGCGTGGAGCCTACTTCTTGGCGACGCCCTCCCTTTCAGTTACTGGTTCCTCCTCTCACCACAATGCCTGCTTTTTCTTGAGTCCCAGGCAAGATCCTGTTGTTTGCCTGTTACTCCATAACTCCAATGTGGTAAGTGAGGATGTCTTTGTTCTAAGGATAACATTAAATGTTTCTTAATTGGTTTTAAGTACATCCTTGAGAAACTTCAGTGTGTAACAAAGCATTTGATATGTATCTATAAGGAGTTCAGGGAGAAAGGTGAATTGTAGCTTGAGGCCAAACACAGTAAATACTCTGCCCTAAGTCAGGTGGTCCTGTTAAAGAGGTAATTTTTTTTTTTTAATTGCAAATTTAGAGCCTTTTACAAAAACATGGTCACTTCAGAGTCTAGCAGTTTGCTGACATCCCTAGCAATGAGTAAAACTCTTTTATCCTATGAAATTTGAGGCACTTCATTTTTGAGGTTAGAGTTTTTATAGTACCATCAGTGACAATCCAAGTATGTTTTTAAAAGAGTAGAGTGACATCTGTCTGATGCATTATTTAAATATGCATTGTTCATATACGTTCTTTGATCTCTACTATCGTTTAGTGGGGACACTAATTGTTTTAGTATTGAAAAAGAAGCAAACGTCAGGGCATTTATGGAGACAGAGGTTGATTGCTTTTATTGATAAAAGCCAGATTTGAGATGCTCTTGGGTTCTGGTTTTGTCTCCAGATGTGGGGTGTATCTCAAATAGATTGCAAGCCTCTCTTAGGAGTCCAAGAATCTGTGTCAGTGTCTTTCTCCCCAAAACTTTTCAGTTTCCCATATAGTGAAGCAGCTATGGGGCTCTGGGCAAGCGGCGCTGGCTTCCTACCCATCTCAGTCAGCGTATTCTCCCTACTTCATCTCCAGTACTCTAGAGTTTCAGCTGACTCCTGAATGTAAATGGTTTTCAAGTCTTAGCATCCTAACTTCTGTAACTCCTAGTCCTATATAAATTCTTCTGCCCTCTTGAACTCTGTATGAGTAGACTCATCATCCCTCTTCATACCTGCCCCTTCTCTGATTTGTATCTCATGTGAAACATTACTGTCATCTCAATAATCCAGGCTGCAAACATTGGGACCTTCTGTAACTTCATGCTCCCTCTTATTCTCCGAGTTTAATTAATTGCAAGTCCTATCAATCTGATAGGGATTTTTATAATCTCTTAGATTGTATGTCTCGTGAATCTTGAATGGAAATGGCTTAATTCAGTAGTCTTCAAGTGCCTTTGGACTGTCTGTGATAAAATTTTCTACTTTACTGTATTCTGTATTCCTGCTTTTCTGAATATGTAGTCATTAGTGACAACAATTTCAACTTTTTTTAATCCTTCAAGTGATCTTTCTGAGTGTAAGTGACAAATCCTTATAAACTCTGTTAAATAATAGAAGGTATCCCTACATATCAAAACTGGCATAATATACTTAAATTTTTTAAAATATAAAGGCAGAATTAATAACTATATAGGTAGAGGTCTTATTAGGTTTTGACTCAAAAATAATTTATAAATCTGGAAAATATTAAGTGAAACATTAGGACATGTTTTAAATGAATACATATAATTATTAATATGAAGTCTTTCTTGGTGTTCTAAACAATTTCAATGTATCTTTAGCCTTGAATTTACTATTAAAACTTGATGAGATATTTTTACCAGTAGCTAAGGTAGTGATTTAAAGCTTGAAGAATATATATGCATGTTAATCATTTTATTGCTGTATCTTTCAATAATCTTACAAACCATTTCAAAATTTCAACTTTAGTTTCAACATTAGAAAAAGAAAAACCAAGAAAAATCTTTAAAATAACAACGTCTAGAAGTTAATCTTTTCTATACCTCAGCTATTCAGTTAAACTTCCAGTTTTTCCCTTGAGCTTTAGAATCTGAGCCATTGACAGTCCTCTTTATTTCTGGAGGTGCTTTTGAATTCATCTAGATTTCAAAAATATACTCAAAACAGAAAAGTCAAGGAGGGACTTCCCTGGTGGCTTAGTGGTTAAGACTTCACCTTTTAGTGCAGAAGCACAGGTTCGATCCCTGGCTGGGGAGCTAAGATCCCACATGTTTTATGGCCAAAAAGCCAAAACAAAACAAAACAAACACACACAAAAAACCCCATAAAACAGAAGTAATATTGTAACAAATTCAATATAAATTTTTTTTAATGGTCCACATCCAAAAAAAAATCTTAATTTTTTTTTTGAAGTCAGGAAGCCAGTGTAGAGGAGAATGTTCAAAACTCTGGCTTTTGGCTTTATTTCTCTTAATTTTTTGTCTCACACTCATTCATTGTTTGATTTAATCAATATTTATAAAACACTTAACAAGACACATGTTTTTTCTCCAGGCATCATCAAAACATCCATTTATAAAATCCTATAATATACAGTCATTGCTAAAATCATGTCCTTTTTTAAATGAAGAACCACAGAGCTGCTTCATTTGATTTGTTGTTTAATTAATTTTTCATAGATTCCAGGATTAAATTGGTGTCAGTCCAAGGCCTGACTTTTTTTTCCGTAAAGTTGTGGGTTTGACCCCATTTCACAAAGTCGTGATGTTGGCTCCACTTTAGCACAACTACAGGCCTTCCCTGAGCATTTAGACTGGTATAGGACAAATTGCAAAGGTGAATTAGTAAACTCTATTTAGCTGATGATTTTGTTTGACCTAGTTTCAATAATGTATGCATAATTTGGAAAATATAAATAAAACACATTAAAAAATGAGATCAAAAATGGATTCTTGCCACAGCACTGGCTGTTTCCCAGTCGTGAAATCCAAGCCAGGCCTGCGTCCAGCTCAGCCTTTTCGTTGCAGCCTGTTTCACAAGAGCCACGTTGTCATCTCAGGGGGCGTGAAGATAGTCAGCTCCTCATACCTCTCCTCTGAGGGTGTTTGTGATGGCCCTGGCTCCCAGTTCTGTTCCATGGCTGCGTGAGCAGCCTGCAAACAGGATACACATCAGAAATTGAAAGGGAACATCCACAAGGACAGACATGAAAATCTACCGTCCTGTGTAGTTTTCCTTTACCCTTCCAGGGTGAGCGGAGTAAGATGTCTGGCCCTAGGACCTGGGCCATCAGTGCCTGCCTTTCTTCAATCAGCAGTTGTTTCCTCTCTTCACCTCCTTTCTCACCTGCAATTTGACAGCAGTTCATGTCAACTCTTCACCCAAAATATAACCTGAATTCCTCCTAAGCCTGTAAAATCCATGACTTGATCTGCCCACACAGCTTCCACGTTATCCGTCCATCTGCAGCAGGCACCCTGGTTGCCTTTGATTCCCACCTTACGGAAACACTCACTCTTTCCTTTGCCTGGATTTTGCTTTCTCTGTATTTTCTCTTGGCCTCTCCTCTTGGCTTCAATGTTTCTTCCTCTCAGAGGCACGTAATATTGTTACACATCAGAGAAATAGAAACAGATCAACAGATTCTGCCTTCACCAAGTCTATTTCTGTTCCGTCCTTCTAATAGGATGCCTTAAAGAGCGGTGCAGACAGCAGAGTTCAGACTAGTGAAGGTTTCAGGGTAAATATGTTGCCGTGATAGCTTCTGCTTTTAAGGATTAGATTACTTCCTTTTATTCCAATACCACTTCTAAGGACTGGTTCTTCTGGGGAGAAGAATACGTTACAGACATTATCAAATCACATGCTTTGAATATCCCCATCCTTTGAAAGATACCCTTACACAATCCATGACTGTTTTATTCACTCAGCTTTCTTTTACTCAGTCCCTGGACTCATCATGCACTTTGGAATAGAATACACATTCACCCCAGAATTTGGGGGGTATTTTTAATGTTTTTCTGAGGATCATGTTTGATTGTGACAAATTGAATCACATCCCCTTACCCTTAGGAAATGTTATATAAAAGAGTTTATTTGGTGGTCAGGGAAAACACGGTGTCCCTAAGTAAATGCATTATTGATTCTTTCCCCATTTCGTTAATTATATTATCTAAATTTGATTATCCCTGTCTTTCTATCATATCTTTACAGTGAATTCTTGTGTTACTTTTTGTTGCTCTTGATGAGTGAGTCATTCAAGAAATATGTATTGGGCATATATGCCCATTTTGTGCACCCATGGAGCTTATTTTCTGCTGGAAAAGATAAATTCTACATACCACACTGCATCTTAACTTTTGGACAAGTGCTCTGGAGGAAGAAAAGACTATGAAAGGTGTCCCAACCTCCTCTGGAATAGGGTTTCCCAGGTGGCCCAACAGTAAAGAATACGTCTACAGTGCAGGAGCCACAGGACACTAGGGTTCAATCCCTGGATAGAGAAGATCCCCTGGAGAAGAGAATGGCAACCCACTCCAGTATTCTTGCCTGGAGAATCCCATGGACAAAAGAGCCTGGTGGACTATCAGCCATAGGGTTGCCAAGAGTCGGACACAAGTGAAGTGACTTACCACACACAGGCACTGTGGTTTTCATCATGTAGCAGTCAGGCTTTATTTAGAGTAAAATTCATACAAAGGTGTCTTTAGTACGAATTGTTGAATTGAAAAAAACATTGAGAAATATGCTTGGTTTATCCCATCTCATAGGGTAATCAAAAATTCATGATGCACTCCTAAAAGATACAGAAATAAATGTAAGACTGTAGGAAAATGTCATCTGATCTGTCATTATGGAAATGTATTTTGATGTGCTAAATATAACAAAATGGTTATTTAAAGGAAAAAACATCAATTTTAAATACACCTTCATGAAGGAAAATTTGTAACTTGCGCTAACTTTTGATAAGAGGATATATAAAAAATACATATTTTCTAGATAATTTTTTCTAAATTAGAGATTAATTTTAAAAAGATTCATTTGTGTCATTGGTTTGTTATTTAATATATATCATACATATGAGGTTACTATACTTTGAAATATTTTAAATGAAAATTGTTCACAAATAAAATTTCTCTATTCCAAGAATAATTGCATATTATTTCAGAAAACAAATTAACTCCACTTATCTGGTGGCTCCGAGGGCTTCCTTGCTGGCTCAGATGGCAAAGAACCCACCTGCCAATGCAGGAGACTTGCGTTCAGTCCCTGGGTGGGGAAGATCCCCTGGAGTAGCAAATGGCTACCACTCCAGTATTCTTGCCTGGAGAATCCCATGGACCGAGGATCTTGGAGGGCTACAGTCCATAGAATCATAAAGAGTCAGACACGACTGAGTGACTAACACTTTCCTTTATTGAAAGAGAAGAAAATCCCAGCCCTTAGAACTTATATGAACTTACTTTCTTCTTGCCTCCAAATCTGGAGACAAGGTTTCACTGAAAATTCATTACATATGAAGCTGGAAACAATATTTACTTTTTTATAGATTTTATTTTCTTGGAGCACTTTCACATTTACCAAAAAAATTATGCAGAAAGTACAGAAAGTTCCCACATACCCTGCTTCCTTCTTCATATAGTTGATGTTATTATTAGCATCTTGCGTTAGAGTGTTATATTTTTTCAAAACTGACAAGCCAATATTTATATATTAACTAAATTCCAAAGTTCATGTTAGGGTTCACTCTTTGTATTGTACATTTTATGAGTTGTGACAAGTATATAATATCATACATCCACCATTACAGTATCATACGCAGTAGTTTCACTGCCCTAAAAATCTATCTATGTTGCTGCTCTTTATCTCCACCTCCTGACCCCTATGAGTCCCTGGCAACCAGGACTCATTATTTCCATAGTTTTCCCTTTTCCAGAATGACAAATAATTAGAACCATAGTTATTTTTGAAGACTGGCTTCTTTCACTCAGCAATAGGTAAGTTCCTCCATGTCTTTTTCTATAGCTTGATAGCTCATTTCTTACATTGCTGAGTGATGTTCCATTACATAAATGCACCATAATTTGTTTATCCATTCATCTATTAACAACATCTTGGTTGCTTCCAGTTTAGGCAGTTGTGAATAAAGCTGCTATAAATATTTGTGTGCAAGTTTTTATGAGGACATAAGTTTTCAACTACTTTGAATAAATACCCGGGAGTGCCCTTGCTGGGTTGTATTCTAAGCTTATGTTAAGCTTTGTACGAAATTGCTAGCTGGTGTTGCATGGTGGCGGTGGCATTTTGCATTCCTATGAGCAGTGATGAGAGTTCCTGTTACACTATAAGGTCTAGATTCCTTAAACATTTCTAGATTTTTTTTTTTTTTTGCATGTTGATGTCTAGTTGTCCCAGGACCATTTGTTGCAAAGTCTGTCCTTCTTTCACTGAATTGCCTTTGCTCTTTGTCAAAGATCAGTTGAGTGTTTTTGTGTTGGTCTGTTTCTGGGTTTTCTAATCTGTTCTGTTGATCTAATCTTTCACATATACTGGCACTGTTTTAGTCACTGTAGTTCCTTAGTAAATCCTAGAGTCAGGTAGAGTCAGTCTTTCAATTTTGTTTTTCTCATCGAACATTGTGTTGGCTATTCTGGGCCATAGCTTTTGCGGATACACTTTAGAACCAGTTTATCAGTATCCATAAAATAATTTAAGGTTTTGGTTAGGATTATGTTCAACCTACAGATCTAGTTGGGTGAAAATTGATGCCTTGATAATATTATGTTTTTGTGATTTATTTAGATCTTCTTTGATATCTTGTGTTAAAGTTTTGTACTTTTCAATGTTTATCTTCTTCAGTTCAGTTCAGTCACTCAGTTATGGAAGTTAAGATTTTTCACCCTAAATATGATATCATTTTGTTAAAACTTGTAAACTACCAGTTTTTTTAGTTTATTGAAGTATAGCTGATTTATAATGTTAATTTCTGCTGTACAGAAAAGTGGTTCAGTTATACTTACATATATTATTTTTCATGTTCTTTCCATTATGGTTTGTCAGAAGATGTTGAATATATGCTGTACAGTAGGATCTTGTTGTTTATCCATTCTATATATAATAGTTTGCATCTGCTAATCCCAGACTCTCAGTGCATCCCTCTCCCCACCCACCTCTTCCTTGGCAATCACAAGTGTATTCTCTATGGCTGTGAGTCTGTTTCTGTTTTGTGATATGCTCATTTGTGTCATATTTTAGATTGCACATAGAAGTAATATCATATGATATTTTTCTTTCTCTATATGACTTCACTTAGCATGATCACCTCTGTTTTCATCCCTGTTGCAACAAATGCCATTATTTCATTCTTTTTTGTGACTAGCATTCTACTGTGTTTGTGTGTGTGTGTGTGCGTGTGTGTGTGTATGCGTGCGTATGTGCGCCATATCTTCTTCATCCATTTATTTGTTGATGGGTATTTAGGCTGTTTCCACATCTCGGCTATTATAAATAATGCTTCTATGAACCTAGGGGTGCATGTATCTTTTTGAATTATAGTTTTGTCTGGATATATGCCTAAGAGTGGTATTGTTGGATCATATGGGAACCACTTTATTTATTTTACTTTATTTTTGGAACCTTCATACTGTTTTCCATAGTGACTGCACCAATTTACATTCCCACTAATAGCAGGAGGGTTTCCTTTTCTCAACACCCTCTGAAACATTTACTAATTGTCAACTCTTTAATGATGGTCATTCTGACCAGCATGAGGTGGTACCTCATTTATAAACCACTATATTTTAAAATACCAATAGTATTCTCTAGTCATCAAAACAAAAACAAAAGTTGCAGCATCTGGGAATGTCTTAATAAAATAAAAATAAGACCTATATCAGTAACAACTGTGAATTGAAAGTGTTCATTGCTTAGGCATGTCTGACTCTGCGACCCTATGGCCTATCCATGGAATTCTCCAGGCAAGGATATTGGAGTGGGTTGCCATTCCCTTCTCCTGGGGATCTTCCTAACCCAGGGATTAAACCCAGGTCTCCTGCATTGCAGGCAGATTTCTTTACCATCTGAGCCAACAGGGAAGTCACCAATAATTATGAATTAGCAAGAAACAATTTCTTTCATAATTTTTATAATAACATCGTCATTGATGACAAGGCCCTAGTTTCCCAGCATTCATTGCACAGAGATGATAGTTTTTGCTTCTGGTGTTGTGATTCCTGGATTTTTTTTTAACCATGTATCATTATTAATTATTATTATTATTTTACTTTATTGTATTGGTTTCTAATATTTGTTCCTCTAAAAATTAGAAAGGAACCTGAAAAAAAGTCATAGTTCATAATTATTGAGTCTTTCCCCTGAGACAGATGAACTTTAATATGACTAAATGTGAAATAATAAACCACTGGCAACATCATTCAAAAATAATACCTGCAAAGATATTATTTCTGCAAAAGAACCTCAGTGATTAAAAGGTCTGTTTATTTGATTTAATCTGTCAGTGACTTTAAATGCCATTTTTCTCTGTTGCAAAGAGAATCTGAGGTAACTTAAGTGAATGAATCTACTTGGAAACTAATACTTAGAGAGTAGTTGGTTTTCTGTACACGTTTTGATACCTGAGTAAGTGACTGCATTTTAAAGTGAATAAGTTAATAATAGGGACAGAAAGAAAGTACTGACCAGTTTTTCAGATGAAAACAATATAGGCAAGCAACAAAAAAAAATGCATTACATGGTTTAAAAAAATATATTTGTTTGTTTATTTGGCTGCACATGAGATCTTTAGTTGCAGCATGCAAGATCTTTGTTGTGTCATGCAGGGTCTAGTTCCTGATCAGGGATCGAACCGTGTGCCCTGCTTTGGGAATGAGTAGCCTGAGCCACTGGACCACCAGGAGAGTCCCCATAACTTAAATTTTTGAAAAGTTACTAGAATTATCTGATCAATCAAAACAAAGAGGGAAAGATAATCAGATACCACTGCTCTTTAGATATAAATTCTAGTTGTACAGTTTACTCTAAACCAAACTCAATTGAATTGCTGATTGAATTTTTAAAATAATGTATTTATTTCAAAAGACGAGCTTTTGCAGTCATACTTTTAATAAAATAATTTGCATAGGAATAGGCCAAATCTCACACCAATAATACAGAAAATGGATAATAATATTCACACTGCTGCTGCTAAGTCACGTCATTCGTGTCTGACTCTGTGTGACCCCATAGACGGCAGCCCACCAGGCTTCCGTCCCTGGGATTCTCCAGGCAAAAATACTGGAGTGGGTTGCCATTTCCTTCTCCAGTAATATTCACACTAAATGAATCATATATCTTTGTGCATTGTGTGTATATATATAATAAATGATATGTATGGTTCAGTTCAGTTCAGTCACTGAGTTGTGTCCGACTCTTTGCAACCCCATGAATCGCAGCACGCCAGGCCTCATCGTCCATCACCAACTCCCGGAGATTACTTAGACTCATGTCCATCGAGTCGGTGATGCCATCCAGCTATCTCATCTTCTGTCGTCCCCTTCTCCTCCTGCCCCCAATCCCTCCCAGTATCAGGGTCTTTTCCAATGAGTCAGCTCTTCACATGAGGTGGCCAAAGTATTGGAATTTCAGCTTTAGCATCAGTCCTTCCAATGAACACCCAGGACCGATCTCCTTTAGAATGGACTGGTTGGATCTCCTTGCAGTCCAGGGGACTCTCAAGAGTCTTCTCCAACACCACAGTTCAAAAGCATCAATTCTTCGGCACTCACCTTTCTTCACAGTCCAACTCTCACATCCATACATGACCACTGGAAAAACCATAGCCTTGACTCAACGGACCTTTGTTGGCAAAGTAATGTCTCTGCTTTTTAATATGCTATCTAGGTTGGTCATAACTTTCCTTCCAAGGAGTAAGCGTCTTTTAATTTCATGGCTGCAGTCACCATCTGCAGTGATTTTGGAGCCTAAAAAATAAAGTCTGCCACTGTTTCCACTGTTTTCCCATGAAGTAATGGGACCAGATGCCATGATCTTCATTTTCTGAATGTTGAGCTTTAAACCAACTTTTTCCCTCTCCTCTTTCACTTTCATCAAGAGGCTTTTTAGTTCCTCTTCACTTTCTGCCATAAGAGTGGTGTCATCTGCATATCTGAGGTTATTGATATTTCTGTAGGCAATCTTGATTCCAGCTTGTGCTTCTTCCAGCCCAGCGTTTCTCATGATGTACTCTGCATATAAGTTAAATAAGCAGGGTGACAGTAAACAGCCTTGACATACTCCTTTTCCTATTTGGAACCAGTCTGTTGTTCCATGTCCAGTTCTAACTGTTGCTTCCTGACCTGCATATATATTATATGTGTATAATATATGTGCAGTATTAATGTGCTAAGAATTCAAAAGTGGTTTTCTCAAAACTGGCTTTAGTTTTTAATACTTCAGCATCTAAAATTTCCATCTAATATATCAAGTAAAATATTTTAGAGAAAATTAAAACTTTGAAAACAAATACTCGCATGGTACATATCTTGGAAGTGCAGTTAGAGCTTGTGTTGTATATATTCACTAAACATTGAGATCACAGTATCTAAGGGGCACTGTCCAGAGCCTGGGAATGAAAAGATGAAAAACGTAAGGATGACTAAGAAAGTACATAGTCTAGTAGGAAGGCAGGAATCTGTGCAGATCGTTCAAATAAACTGTATTAAGTGATCTGATGTACGTTCCTTCCCAGAACACCGAAGGCCCCAGGTGGTTGCTGGGGGAAGGGAAGAATCTCTGAGTCCGGTTGCTGGATACTATGTCACGCATATTCAGTCCTCAAAATATAGATGGCTTTTGGAAGGTTCTTGAAAGAAAACATTCCTCTACTAAAGCTGGATACACATGGTAGTTTGCATAAGAGCACAATGGGATTTAGAATTACAGTTCTGTGTTACAAGTAAGAAAAGCAGTGGTTGCCAGGGGGAAGCGGGGATGGGTGAAAGGGAGTTAGGGAGTTTGGGATGGGCATGTCCACACTGCAATGTTTAAAATGGATAACTAACAAAGATTTACTGTATGTCACAGCGAACTCTGCTCGATGTTATGTGGCAGCCTGGGTGGGAGGGGAGTTTGGGGGAGAATGGATATGTGTATATGTGTGGCTAAATCCCTTCACTGTTCACATGAAACAACATTGTTAATCAGCTATACCCCAACATAAAGTACGTTTAGGGAAAAAAGCAATAAAAAAAGCACGTGAAATTTCCCTTTTATATTAAAAAAAGGTAGAGGGCTGTGGATAGCTAGAAATGCCACCAGTGCTATTTGCAAAATCAGTGCTTCGTGTGTAATCCCAGATTACACATTTCTGAGGGCCTTGTATAACTCCAGTTTATTAAATCAACTCAGAATAATGACCTTGCCTCCACATTGAGAGATTTGTCTTTTCTGGGTAAGGTAAAATGATGAGTGGCCAAAAGCCTGGTGGGAGAATTCTTGGCTTTGAAAACAGTAAATTTTAATACAGCATTAACCAGGAGAGGCCTAGTTATCTCGTCTCCTCCCAAATGATCTTTGTCTCCGTATTAACAAATGTAAACAGTTGTTCTGCCGTTTGGTACTACCAGGATGGCTGTGCATTTTCTTTCTTCAAGGCTTTGGCTCTGGTGCTTAACGCAGCTCTGTAAACTTACTGCAGAAGCAAATTTAGATTGTGATCAATATGGGCCATTAGAAAGTCTTTGTAAAGTGGCTCGGCCTTTGAATTCATTTAATTATTTTAGATCCAATGTGGGAAAAGAAAAGGTTACTTTTCTCTAAATGTTTATCCAGAATTATTTCAAATATTTGAAGACCTTTTCTCAGTACAGCTTTGCTTTGCGTAAACTAGTTCTATTAGTCTAAAAATAGACTCTGCATAGAGTATTATTAACTTTCCTGTGTGGGCATTTATGCACATTTTGTTCTGTCACCGTCTGTAACAAGATGAGAAAATACCCTCAGGTCTCTCTTTTTGACTGTGAAAGTTTTCTGGAAAAATAAAATGGAAAACTACTAAGACTGTATTTGATGGGAAGAACAAGTGTTTTGCAGATCTTAGTAGGGATCTAGGAGGCAGAATGATTTGCATTGTTAAAGAAATGATTCTGTGTGCAACTCATGGGAATTATTTGATGGTTTTCATGGGAATTTACATGGAGCTTTGTTCTTGGCTTTTAGAAGAAAGATTGAAATCCATGAATCTTAGAAGGAAAGAAGAAAAGGGCCACAATGAAGCAGCTGGAGCATAATTTCTAAAGAATAATGAGATGAAAGTTTTTGTTGATGTGACTTTATCATGAAATAATCTTTTATTTCTCAACACTGCCTACTTTTGGTAAACATTATAATTTATATATAGGAAAGGAAAGTGAAGTCGCTCAGTCATGTCCGACTCTTTGCGACCCCATGGACTGTAGCCTACCAGGCTCCTCTGTCCATGGGATTTTCCAGGTAGTAGTACTGGAGTGGATTGCCATTTCCTTCTCCAGCGGATCTTCCCAACCCAGGGATCAAACCCAGGTCTCACGCATTGTAGACAGACGCTTTAGCGTCTGAGCCACCAGGGAAGTCCTAATTTATATATATGTGTGTGTAAATATATACATACAGTACACACAACACCCAAATCTTCTGTTTTATCTGTCTAGTCTCACATCATCTAAGAAATCCTGACATATCCCTCTTCTTTCTAAATATTTATTTCCTCAATTTGTCTTTCACTTTAAGTCAATCAAGTCATTCTGTTTTATACAAGAATTAAACCTGGTCTATAATTTGCTCCATAGATACTAAGTTATGCACAAAAGGAACTGATAGCTTTCAGCATGTCTTGTATGTTCAACGTTCTTGCATAATCAGGGTGCCAAAAATTTTATTTCATGTACTTTTTATTTCTAAAGGGAATTTTTGGTTTGTAGTACTAGGAATTGGGATACACATGTTACTATTGATGTGTCTTCTTTTGGAGCGAAATAGACCCTGGATTTATTAGAACCACTGCTGCTGCTTTCTTAGTAAGATCTCCTATAATTTCTTACCTCGGAGCAAACAGAACATTATCAACCCAAAGTGCCAGCTGTAGATGTATTTGTTAGAACAAACCATATATCAGGCCTGTGTGAGAAGTGAAAGTGCCAAATACCAGACACTTTAAAAAAGAGAGAGAGGAGAAATCCAAAGAGATTTTTAACAAGGGAGCAATAAAGTAAATGAAAGGTTGATTTTTTTTTTTTTTTTTGGTCCAGATAGAGCAGTAAAAAAAAAAACATAAAGTGGATCCTTAAAGTTGTATTAGCAGATCAGATACAGGAACTTCAGGTTTTGTTTTGGATTAAAATGTTTTCGATAAGGATGCTAGTGTTTCTTCTCATTTGCTAATGTATATTCTCGTAGCACAGGTGGCCCTTGTTGAATTTACTCCTTTATACTGTGACTGTATATTTTTCAATCAACTGTGAAATTAAAAAATTCTCCCTGAAGCAGTTGGATACACTTTGTTAGTCTGTATCTGCTCAGTGCACCTCTGTGGCATTTCAATGATAATTAAAAAGTGTTTCAGGAGTGAT
Source organism: Oryx dammah (assembly GCF_014754425.2). NCBI lineage: Eukaryota > Metazoa > Chordata > Mammalia > Artiodactyla > Bovidae > Oryx > Oryx dammah. The sequence goes on from NW_024070206.1 coordinate 23,618,882, forward strand.
GAATATTTGCAGTTATTGTACTTAACTCACCCCATGTCACTCTGCCAAGAAGCCAGTCCATCGCACAAAGTAACAGAGACCTAATTCTTTCCATGGTCCTTAATTTTGTCACTCCATTTCTCAACAGCCAAGGTGAGAAAATGGCTATGAGAAATGGGTCTGTTTCTTAAGAGAAATGGGAAAAAGCTTAGATGAAAGTCATCTTTGTAAGTCAGGTCAAACAGTCAAGGAGATGTGAGGCATTCTTATCTAAGTTGGGCAGAAAGAGGACATGATTTCATTTTCACTCCAACCCAGCAGTAGCTCCTGTCCATCAGCAAAGGTTTTGTGGGCTGAAACTGCTGGGCTCTCTGCTGATTAGGCTGTTTCCAGATTTTTCTTCTTTCTAGACCTCATACTAGACACCCTTGCGCTGTTATCTTCCTAAAGCAGAACTTGGAACTTTTAACCTCCCAATAACTCTTTGCTTACGGCCAGTTCCTTCTGGTTAGAAGTGACGTCTCCCACCTCTGAATCTGCCTACACTATGTTGTTGTTTAGTCTGTAAGTCATGTCTGACTCTTTGTGACCCCATGGACTGTACCCCATCAGGCTTCTTTGTCCTTGGGATTCTCCAGGCAAGAATACTGGAGTGGGTTGCCGTGTCCTTGTCCAGGGAGTCTTTGCCTTGCATCTGCATTTGCAGGTGGATTCTTTACCATCACTAGAAGACCACACTGTGGAACACATTGTTCAGACCGGAACTGGTCTAAAAAAAATACTAAAAGACTATTATGTATGACAGAGAGAACACATATGATAGAGGGTAAAACATATTAACATTTGTCTGGGGAATCTGGGGAAAAATTATATGAATATTCTTTGTACAGTCTGCCTTCCATATCTGCATCTATATGGTTTCTGTATCCACAGATTCAACCAACTGGGGATGGAAGATATTGGAGGGGGGAAGAATTCCAGGAAGTTTCAAAAAGGAAGACTTGAATTTGCTGTACTGGCAACCATGTACATTTTATTTACAGCCATTTAGGTAGCATTTACATTGTTTTAACAACTACAGTGGACTCTTAAACAATGCCAAGGTTAGGGGCACTGACCTTCCTTGAAGTTGTAAATCTGAGTATAACTTTATAGTCAGCCCTGTACCCACCATTCTACATCTTCACCTTTAATCAGCCTAGTCACATGTGGTTCTATAGTACAGTGGTTAGTGAAAAAACTCTTTTTGTAAGCAGGCCCTTGAAGTTGTTATTGAAAGGGTCAGCTGAATTTGCATATCATTTACATTTTATCACATACTTTAATCTAGAGATGATTTGAAGTGAATGTAACATAGGTTATATGAAAATCCTATGCCATATATATTTATATTACGGACTTTAACATCTGTGAATTTTGGTATCTGTGGTGGTCCTAGAATCAATTCCCATTGGATGCCAAGAGGTTACTGTATTATACTTATTCTGGCAACTTTTTTGCATTTAAATTTTACTTCCAAGCAAGTGGTTAAAAGAAAAATACATTCAGTATCTGATCCCAATCCATCACATTCACTAAGATGGATTTGTAAGAGCCACCTGCTCCAGTTACCCAAGGCGATCCACATGGTTATCGTGTTGTGTTCAGATTAAGCCTTGCAAGGTGTGCCGTGTCTCATGAAGCAACACAGGGGGAAAGTCAAACATGGGGAAATTTTGGAAAGTGGAATGCTTCTGAGAGAGGGTGACCAACTTGCCCGGTTTCCTTGGGGCAGAGGGGTTCACAGGCACAAGAGTTTCAGTGCTGGGTGTATGAAACCCTAGACAAATGGGGATGGATGAGTTGGTCACCGTACTTTAAGGGGACTCTGAACAAATGAATTTAGCTGATGCCAAAAGCCAGGGTCAGGAGAGCTGGGGGACGGGGCTTGAGCAGAACCATACATTCCCAGCAAAGGCATTTCGGCTTCATTCCCTGCAGAGTGGGAAAACCATTAAGCTACAGTGGGAGAGAGTTGTGTTTTAGGAAGTGTAAGTTGTGTTAATGGAAAAGTGATCATTGATTCACATGATTGTTTAGAGAAGGAGACCAGGTCAAAGATCTGTGTTGCTCTGTTGCTCATAGATTTCCCCTGCCTGCTCAGTGAATCCGGGCTCCTTGACTCAAAAGGAAGGACTGGTTCGTAAGAACTGTCACATATCCAGGGCTATCTAATTAACTCTTCCTCACCACCAGGCCCCAAACTTAACTTTGTAAGGTTAGTATTAATATGCCTAGTTTGCAGACATGGAAACTGAAAGCTCAGAGACATGAAGTGCCCACACCCAAGGAAACCCAGCTGCTCTTGCAGAATTAGAAATCACAGCACTCTCTGCCTCCACATTCTTGCTTTTCTGTTCCGGTTATTGGGTTATAACTTTCCCATAGAAAGCCCTGTGCTTGCCATACCTCTCACCACTTCCTAGTTGGGGTGCAGCCAGTCTCTGGGGGTGTGTCCTCAGGCTCCCTCCACCAAAACCTCAGTTCAGTTCAGTTCAATTGCTCAGTCACTCAGTCGTGTCCGACTCTTTGCGACCCTGTGAATCACAGCATGCCAGGCCTCCCTGTCCATCACAAACTCCCGGAGTTCACTCAAACGCATGTCCGTTAAGTCGGTGATGCCATCCAACCATCTCATCCTCTGTCGTGCCCTTCTCCTCCTGCCCCCAATCCCTCCCAGCATCAGGGTCTTTTCCAGTGAGTCAACTCTTCGCATGAGGCCGCCCCTTAAATCATGCTCCCTCAATGTGAATTCTGATACTAATGCAGCTAGAACTGATTTCTTTGCCTTCTGAACACCTAGTATATTTCATTTGTATCATTCACACAGTCCTTCCCTTTTGGATAGTTAATTGAAAAATTATTATGGGTTAGAGAATATGGATTGTGTTTCATCTAGGTTAAACTCAAGAGCTTCTTGATCACAGGAGAGGTAGCCTGTGGCCTTGGTCTGAGAACCTGTGCTATTAGAGCTTCCAGTTTCTTTTATTATACATAAAACTGATACAAATTTACATTATTTGTAGGATTACATTATTTATAGAGTTACTATAAAAAATAACAAGTGTGTAAAAGATGACTTAACATGGTATTTGACCATTGCCACCAATGAAATGATAATGCTATGAAGAGCAAAATTTGTCTTGCCTTTTCCCCCCTCGTTTAAGTCCAAGCCCAGTTTTGAACTTGTGTTTGTTTAATAAATAAAATAAAGATTTATTATATACAGTCATTCACTCGAATAGAAGTGAAGAAAGAGATTTCAGGAATAAGTGTGATTTAATAAATGGCTAGCTATGTGTTTGGTGAGGCCCTGGGGAAAAAGATTCAAAATGCATGAAGTTTTGAGTCAAAAATTCAGGTTCTAAATAGAGGTGGGACAGAGCTGTCATTAATTTTTATTTTATTAAAGATAAAACTATCAAGCTTCTGAAGCCATAGAGACTAAAGTGAGGCTTCTAGAGGCCAGAGCTTGGGTGAGTGTGTCAGTCTGGGTCAAAGTGCCAGCTCCACTAGCTGTGTGACCTTGAAGAAATTACCTCCTATTTCATTTTCCATGACTCTCGTGGAATGATAGTAACCCTTCCTGTAGTGAGTGTAAAATATTCTACAGTACGTAGTGGGCAGTAGCACTAACTCACTGAGCACAATAATAGCAAGTAGTCAGAACTATTTTAATGTTAAGAGGAGATGTAGGAATTTTCACTGATGCAGAAACTAGCTGTGTGCATTGGATGAACAGTGAGAATTACTGCCTACGGAGCATCCTCAGGCCTGTTACTTCAGACAGCTGTTCCAGCTGCTGCTGTCATTTAGCAGAATACAGAGCACTCACAGGTAATTCCCAGGAACAATGACAATCTCACTTAACTTGTGATGACATTTTCATGTTCCGTAATCCTTATCAGTTGGAAGGCTAAAAAGAAAAATAACAGATGTACCATAGCTGATAAATTAAAATTTTACTTTTTTTAAGTTTGAAGGTGGGATTCCCTTTTAGTCCCTGCTCTGTTGTCTGCTGATTGACTATTAACAAAGATAAAATCAAAGGAGCTACCTTTATACAGATCACACCTGTATGGAAAGGACCATACATTTGAAATTTCCTTTTTGTATGGGAGAGAACTCTGAGTAACCGTTATAGATCTCATGTTCCCACCAGCTTCTGTTCACTTCATTATCTTATCTCTCATCAGCTCAAGATGCAAACTTTTCATAGTTTTAGTGATAGGAACCGAGTTTCTAACGTACTGTGATTTTCATACTAGACATAGTGTCTTTTATGTCAATGTCAACTTGAACATGTGGCCAGAAGGAAAGTGAGGTAATATGAGCTTCTGACCCATATTTACCTGGAGAAACAGGTTCTAGGTTTACCTGGAGAACCGAGGGATGGGTTAAATTAAAGAGTGAGTCCAGGCAACTCAGGAAAGCCTTCAGTCCCTGACCTAACAAGTGGATTTCACGACATAGATGGGAAACCTCTTTTTGGGAAAAAGATGGGCTCCAGTATGGGCTAGGATATAATTAGGGTTAAGAGGGTTAGGAATATTGTGGGTAGTTCAAGACACCTAGGACTTGCACCCTGCAACATGCGTGTGTACTCAGCTGCCAAGTCATGTCTGACTCTTTTCAACCCTAAGGACTCTAGCCCTTTGTCCATCGACCAGGTTCCTCTGTCCATGGAATTTTCCAGGCAAGAATACTGGAGTAGGTTTGCCATTTTCACCCTCCAGGTGATCTTTCTGACCAGGGATTGAACCCGCATGTCCTTCACTGGCAGGCAGATTCTTTACCACTGAGCCACAAGGGAAGCCTGCAGACAAGAATCAGATGTCTGGTTCATCCGAAGAGGTTAGGTAGGGACAGAGGGTAGACTGGGTAAATCCTACTTCTGAAGGAATAATTTATTTCTCTCTTTCAGAGTGGAAGGTGAAAGAAATGGAAGTCAGAGGTAGGGGTGCAGAAAGTAAAGTGGAATTTATACGAATACTGACACAGGTTTTTCCTCTGTGGATAAAGAAACTAGAGACATCCCGGAAGCCAGGAGAAGCCCTCAGGGGATCCAGTTGGCTGTGCAGTCATGGGAGAAGGGAGGGCAAGGATCATACATTGAAATTGCCTTTTTGTATGGGCGAGAACTCTGAGTAGCCGTTACAGATCTCATGTTCCCACCAGCTTCTGTTCACTTCATTATCTTATCTCTCATCAGCTCAAGAGAAGGTTTCCTAGGCCGCAGTCTCACTGGCTTCATGCCTGCATTCTCTTCCTCCTTTTGGTTGAGACTTTGTGGTTGGAGTGGGCTGTGGGGTCATGTTTCGTAGGAAGAGTATTTGAGGTACTCTTCAAACTTTAGCAAGTAGAACTTGGGTTTACTAATTTTCAGATAGAAGAAGAGGAAGATTAGTTGATTAAAATAATGAATGCTTGAGGTGGTTGGACATCTCCCCAGTCTACCCATACACTTACTAACCCTGGAAAGAGAGACATTCCATGGCCGCCTCACCTCTCCTAGTGAGAAAGGACCTGATCCATTTCAGAGACAAGAACTGGTGTTCACAGGCATTGTTCCTTCCAAGACTGAGACTGTGTTACGGATGGCTACATTCGCCTTTGAGTCACAAGGGAAGGAATCAGAGTTGCCTGCCCTCTGGAAATGTCCAGTGATCAGATGTGAAATGTGGCTATAATAGGTGCAATCCTCAGCTCCTAGGCCTGTCAAGTCAAATTCTCCCTTTTTTCATGTTAATGAAATTGTAGAATATTGATTTTTAATCAATATATTTCATTTTAGATCTTAACATTCCTCAGGTGCTAATGAAGCAGATTTGTAACTACAGTGACTTTTTTCTTTGAAATGATTCCTTAAAAAATTATGGAAAACTTTTTATCTTAGCAAAAAACTTTTCAAGGCACATAACAGTTTGGCTGAGAACAACCTAGGACGTTTTTGCTTCAGAGTGCTTGGTCTTAAGTGCTGTCGTCAAAGTGGCTTTCCCCCTGTACTGGAGCATTTACAGTTGCTAAGGAATAGTATCGTTGAACATATGCATTCTCACTAGGGGTTTTTTTTTTAATTGTTGAAGAAAAATGTCATATTTGACTTTAACGTGGATTATGCTTTTTTTCCAAGAATATGTCTTCTAATTTTTGTGTGGTGAGGCAGCTGCCGTTGCTATGCCATCAGCTCTGTTGCTATGGGGGTTGCCTTGGGTGTTTGCCAGACTAGGGTTGGTTATTTCAGCACCCTTATGTTCAGCAGTTGACATTTTTCTGTGTTGAATCATGCTGTTTTATCTTAATTCGATGGATAAGCTTAATAATGTTGATCGGCTTTGAAAAAACTGAAATTAGACACAAAGGAATCCGCCTATTTCTCTCTTTAGAAAACTTGTTAAGAATTCAAGTGGTCTGTGCAGGACACACGCAACACTAGATGGAGGTATATTTAGAAACATGCCTGTCTGCAAGACATGGGATTCTTCAGTCATGAGATTCAGAGAGAGAGAAAGGGATGAGTGTTGATATTTACACAGTTCTCATGAACAGAAAAGTTATTTCAAGTTAGAGGAGTCCATGTTCCACGTTCCACCAACTTCATTGGCAGCTGTGAAAATGAATATAATGGCTGCTGTTTGGGATTTATTTGCCATAAATACAATTCTCTGCTCTCCTCTCTGCCTTCAAGATAACATGTGTCTCTGGTAAATCTTCTCTACTATCAAACCAATTTTCTAATGAGTTCTTCTTGTCTTCATGATATGGTGACATTAATTGAATATTTCAGACAAATGCCAAACTTTCAAATTGTCAAAATCTGAAACTCTTTCAAGATAGAAAAAATTAAAAAAAGAAATTCATTATGATGATGATCATCTCCCTTCTTGATCTTTCTCTTTTCCCCAAATGTCAGGAGAAACAACCTTTGGAAAACAAGATCTGGGAGCTTCTGTGCCCTGGTGACTTAGTCACTACTCTGTTTATTTAAACAGGACAGGACCTGAATGTGTAATTTTTTCTAAATACACATTCACAAGTAGGCTTATAAATGGGACATAAATAAATTGCTTAATATTGAGGAATATAGATATTACTTCTTAGAAGCATATAAGGACCATCCCTTGTCGTTACTGTGCTGGAAAATATGTTTCTGAGTGAATTTGACATTTCCAAAGTAAAATTTATTTTAGCAAATATATTGAATCACTTCCTAAAAACATTGCTTCTCAGCTGCTGAGTGGATTTTTTTTTTATCTCAATAATCTCTACCCCCAAATTGCTTTCTGCCTTTAGCAGTTAAAGGGGCTGAATGCATTTGGGTTGCAGAGGACACAATTGAACATTAATTTTAAGAAATTTTGTATACATATAGGTCTTTTCAGACTACTGAGATATACAGTGAAAGTGTTAGTCGCTCAGTAATGTCTGACTCTCTGTGACCCCATGGACTATGGCCCAACAGGCTCCTCTATCCATGGAATTCTCCAGGAAAGAATGCTGAAGTGGGTTGCCATGCCCTTCTCCAGATCTTCCCAACCCAAGGATCAAACCCGGGTCTCCTGCACTGTAGGCATTTTCTTTAACATCTGAGTGAGGTATATACATATATGTAAATACACATAAAGTTTTTGCAATAAAAATATTGCATTCTTGAATAAAGGTAAGATTTTTGCCTTCTAGATAGAAAATGATAACTGAAAAAACTTCAAACCATGAATAGTTTCCATATCCAATTCATGATGGTATATTTATTCCTCTGCATATTTAAGCCTTAAAATTATGGTATATTTAGAAGCAGAGCTCAGTGAAGGAATTAAAACAGAAACATATGTTGGTCTCAAGCTGTGTCCTCATCTCCCCCTTCCATCTACCCTCCCCACAAAAGCAGACAAAGAAATGTAAAGATCTGACAAACACTAGTGTTCTATTTCAAGGTGCGCAAAATAACATGAATGATTCTTTCGGGAGGACAGTGTTTGGGAGGGAAGGACATGATGTTATTCTTGTTTACTCCCATAAGTGCTTTTTAGATGGCCTGAAGTATGAGTTGTGTAACATGGCAGAACAACTCTTGTTGACTTTTTCATTTATATTCATGAGAGAGATTGGTCTGAAGTTTTATTATTTTGTGTTTTCTTTGGTTTTGATATTATAAAATAAGGTAGGATTTCTTCCTTGTGTTTCTGTTTTCTAGAGAAGATTGTGAAAATTGGCTGTGTCTTTAAATGTATGGTATGCGAGACAGCAAAAGAGACACAGATGTATAGAACAGTCTTTTGGACTCTGTGGGAGAGGGCGAGGGTGGGATGATTTTGGGGAGAATGGCATTGAAATATGTATAATACCATGTATGAAACGAATCACCAGTCCAGGTTCGAAGCATGATACTGGATGCTTGGGGCTGGTGCACTGGGATGACCCAGAGGGATGGTACGAGGAGGGAGGGGGGTTCAGGATGGGGAACACGTGTATACCTGTGGCAGATTCATGTTGATGTGTGGCAAAACCAATACAATATTGTAAAGTAATTAACCTCCAATTAAAATAAATAAATTTATATTAAAAAATAATAAATGTATGGTATGATTATCCAGGGAAGCTATCTGGGTTTGGCGATTTCTTTTTTAGTAGTTTGAAATTATGAAATGAGTTTCTTTGGTTATAGGGCTATTCATATTATTTGTCACCTCTAAGCTGTTTTGTAGGCTTATAGTCTTCGAGGACAGTGGTCCTTTTTTTCCCCAGATTGTTGAATTTCTTAGAAAAGTTTCCATTGTATTCTTTTATTTTCTTTTTAACAGTTGCAGAATCTACTTATTATTTGTGTCATTTTTGAACTTTGTGATATGCATCCTTTATCTTTGTCAGTCTTGTTAAAACTTTATAAATTTTGTTGATTTTTTTCCCCCCAAACAATAAGCTTTCTGTTTCACTGATATCTCTCTTTCTGCTTTTCTGCTTTGGGTTTATTTGGCTCATCTTTTTCTAGTTTCTCACATGGGAATTTTACTGATTTAAGACCTTTCCTCATTTCTAGTGAAAGAATAGAAATTTCTCTCTGAGCAGGGCTTTAACTGCATATTTTAAGTGTTTATTTTTGTTCAGCCTGATATTTTTAAAAACTTCTTTGAGACTTGCTCTTTGACACATGGATTATTTAGAAGTCTCTATTTTAATATTGGCACATTTAGAAATTTTGTTAGCCTTCTATTGCTAATTTCTGATTTGATTCCGTAGATCAGAAAACACGCTGTGTGTGATTTCACTACTTTAAATTTTGTTGACATTGGTTTTCTGGCCAAGAGCTGGTCAGTCTTGGTAAAGGTCCAGTGAGTGTTTCGAGAAAATCTGTGTACTCAGCTATTGTTGTGTGTAGTATTCTCAGATGTCTGCTTGGCTCAGTGAGTTGACTGTGTTGCTTAGATCTATATTTTTGCTGATTTTCTTAAAACCATTTTATCAGTTTTGAGAGGAGGATGTTGGAAGTCATCAACTGTAATTCGGGTTTCTCTGTTTTTCTTTAGAGTACCATCAGTTTCTCTGATATTCAGGGTCATGTTTTCAAGCTCTATTTGTTGAGTACACATGTAGGAACAGGATATTGTGTCTTTCTACCAGGTTGGTGTTTGCATCATTTTCTTATGTCTCTCTTTTTCTCTAGTAATTGTCCTTGTTCTGATGACTACTTTATCCGATATCAGTATAACCACACCTGTTTTTTTAAATTAATGTTTGCATGCTGTATTTTTTTCTATTGGAATCAAAGTGAGTTTCTTATAAATGGCATTTAGTTGGGTCATCGGAGAAGGCAATGGCACGCCACTCCAGTACTCTTGCCTGGAAAATCCCACGGATGGAGGAGCCTGGTGGGCTGCAGTCCATGGGGTCGTGAAGAGTTGGGCACGACTGAGCGACTTCACTTTCACTTTTCACTTTCATGTGCTGGAGAAGGAAATGACAACCCACTCTAGTGTTCTTGCCTGGAGAATCCCAGGGACAGAGGAGCCTAGTGGGCTGCCGTCTATGGGGTCACACAGAGTCGGACACGACTGAAGCGACTTAGCAGACTTAGCAGTTGGGTCATGTATTCATTCACTCTATAAATCTCCATCTTTTAGGTAGTGTATTTAGACCATGGGTAATTAAGATACTTGCTGAAATGGTAGTATATAAATTGGCTATTTCTTTACTTGTTTTCTGTTTGTTTCCTCTCGTTCTTGTTCTCCTTTTGTCTTTTCTGGCCTTTCTGTAGATTAATTAGTTTTGAATTTTTCTTGATTTATTTATATTATTTTTATTGTGGTAAAATATACATAATAGTCACCATTTCAACCATGTTTAAGTATATCCAGTTCCGTTCAGTTCAGTCGCTCAGTCATGTCCGACTCTTTGCAACCCCATGAATCGCAGCACACCAGGCCTCCCTGTCCATCACCAACTCCCAGAGTTCACTCAGACTCACGTCCATCGAGTCAGTGATGCCATCCAGCCATCTCATCCTCGGCCGTCCCCTTCTCCTCTTGCCCCTAATCCCTCCCAGCATCAGAGTCTTTTCCAATGAGTCAACTCTTCGCGTGAGGTGGCCAAAGTCCTGGAGTTTCAGCTTCAGCGTCATTCCCACCAAAGAAATCCCAGGGCTGATCTCCTTTAGGATGGACTGGTTGGATCTCCTTGCAGTCCAAGGGACTCTCAAGAGTCTTCTCTAACACCACAGTTCAAAAGCATCAATTCTTCGGCCCTCAGCTTTCTTCACAGTCCAAATCTCACATCCATACATGACCACTGGAAAAACCATACCCTTGACTAGATGGACCTTTGTTGGCAAAGTAATGTCTCTGCTTTTCAATATGCTATCTAGGTTGGTCATAACTTTCCTTCCAAGGAGTAAGCGTCTTAATTTCATGGCTGCAGTCACCATCTGCAGTGAGTTTGGAGCCCCAGAAAATAAAGTCTGACACGGTTTCCATTGTTTCCCCACCTATTTCCCATGAAGTGATGGGACCAGATGCCATGATCTTCGTTTTCTGAATGTTGAGCTTTAAGCCAACGTTTTTGCTCACCTCTTTCATCTTCCTCAAGAGTCTTTTTAGTTCTTCTTCACTTTCTGCCACAAGGGTGGTGTCATCTGCATATCTGAGGTTATTGATATTTCTCTAGGCAATCTTGATTCCAGCTTGTGCTTCTTCCAGCCCAGCGTTCTCATGATGTACTCTGCATAGAAGTTAAATAAGCAGGGTGACAATATATAGCCTTGACGTACTCCTTTTCCTATTTGGAACCAGTCTGTTGTTCCATGTCCAGTTCTAACTGTTGCTTCCTGACCTGCATATAGGTTTCTCAAGGGGCAGGTCAGGTGCTCTGGTATTCCCATCTCTCTCAGAATTTTCCAGTTTATTGTGATCCACACAGTCAGTGGTGTTAAATACGTTCACGATCATCACTTTCATCTCCAGAACTTTTCCATTATCCCAAACTGAAATTCTGTATCACTAAACTCTCCATTTTTCTCACTATTCTTTCTCTCTGTGTGAATGTGTTCTTTCTAGGAACCTCATATAAGTGGGATCATGCACTATGTGTCATTTTGTGTCTGGCTTATTTCACTTAATGTCTTCTAAGTGTACCCATGCTGTAGCATGCATCAGCATTTCATAAGGCTGAATAATATTCCATTCTAGGAATACACTTGTTTTTTATTCGTCAATGGATATGTGAGTTATTTTCACCTTTTGGCTTTTTTGAGTAATGCTGCTGTGAATGTCTCTTTGAGTCCCTACTTTTGATTCTTTCGGGTATAGACCTAGAGGAGAATTCTTGGATCACATGGTAATTTAATATTTAGTTTTTTGAGGAAGCACCATATTGTTTTTTGCAGTGGCTTCAGCGTTTTGTTATTTTATTTCCAACTTTATTGAGATACGCTTACATATTGTTGTTGTTGAGTCACTTATGACTCTTCTGTGACGCCAGGGACTGTACCCCACCAGGCTGCTCCATCCATGGAATTTCCCAGGCAAGAATACTAGAGGGGGTTACCATTACTACTCCAGGGGATCTTCCCAACCTAGGGATTGTACCTATGTCTCCTACATTTCAGGTAAGTTCTGTACTGCTGAGCCACCAGGGAAGCCCTTAATTACATATAACATTATGTAAATATAAGTTATACAAATGGTTGAATTGGTAAACTGACATATTACTGAATGGTTACCACCATAATGTTGATTGACACTTCTGTCATGTCACATGATTGCCTTTCCTGTTTTTGTGCTAAGAACTTTTAATGTCTATTCTCTTTGTAACTTTTGAATATACAACACGGTATTATTAACTGTACTAACCATACTGTACATTAGATCCCCAGAACTTACTCATCCTATACCTGAAGATTTGTACTTGACTAACATCTCTCCATTTCCTACACCTCTCAGCCCTTGGCAAATACTAATCTACTCTCTATTTCTTTGAGTTCAGTTATTTTAGACTCCACAAATCATTTAAGTGATATCATGTAGTATTCTCTTTTTCTTGTGTGACTTATTTCACTTAGCACAGTGTCTTCAAGGTCCATCCATATTGTCACTAATGGGAAGATTTTCTTCTTTCTCATAACTGAGTAATATTCCATTTGTGTGTGTGCATCCATTCATCCATTGATGGACAATTGTTCGTTTCTACATCTTGGCTATTGTTAATGATGCTGGAATGAACACGGGAGTGCAGATACGTGTTTGCAATCCAATTTTCATTTCTTTGAAACATACCCGGAAGTCGGACTCCTGGATCATATGAAAGTTCTGTATTTAATATTTTCAAGAATCTCCAACTGTTTCCATACATTTCCATCAACACTGCACAAGTGTTCGTTTTTCTCCACATCCTCATGAACACTTATCTCTTACATTCTCATGATCGCCATTCTAACAGATTGGAGGTGCTGTCTCATTGTGATTTTATTTGCATTCCGTGATGATTAATGATGTTTAGCACTTTCTCCGTGTGCCCGTTGACCATCTGTATGTCTTCTTTGGAAGATGTATATTCAGTTCTTCTGCCCATTTTTAATCAGATTGCTTGGCTTTTCACTACAGAACCTCATGAACCATGCACATCCATTCCAGTTTTTCCACATTATTGTGAACACTTGTCATTTTCTGGGGCTTTGTTTTCTTTTGTTTATAATGGGCACTTGACAGTTACAGCAGTTATTGTTTAGTCACTAAATTGTGTCTGACTCTTTGCAACCCCATGGACTGCAGCTCTCCAGGCTTCCCTGTCCTCCGCTATCTCCTGAAGTTTACTCAAATTCATGTCCATTCAGTCGGTGATGCTGCCTGACTATCTTATCCTCTGCCTCCCCCCATCCTTTTGCCTTCAATTTTTCCCTTCATACTTTCACACAGATTAGCTAGCCTTGCCATCTGAAACATGGTTCCCTCACTGGGTTTTTTAAAGACAAGGTGAAGAATATAGGAATGAATGATAAAAGTTCATTCAACCTCATTTGCTAACCCTTTAGATGTTTCTCCAAAAGTTGCCATTCAGGACATTTTCTGAGTGTGAATTCTTGTATATTTACCCCCTCAGAAGGATTTCCCTGATAGCTCAGTTGGTAAAGAATCTGCCTGCATTTCAGGAGACCCCGGTTCAATTCCTGGGTCAGGAATTTCTGCTGGAGAAGGGATAGGCTACCCACTCCAGTATTCATGGTCTTCTCTTGTGGCTCAGCTAGTGAAGAATACACCTGCAATGTGGGAGACCTTGATTCAATCCCTGGGTTGGGAAGATCCGCTAGAGAAGGGAAAGGCTACCCACTCCAGGATTCTGGCCTGGAGAATTCCATGGACTGTATAGTCCACAGGGTTGCAAAGAGTAGGAGACGACTGAGAGACTTTCACTTTCAGAAGCAGCCAATAAGGTATTCATGAGAGATGGAAACATATTCTGAACAGCACATCTCTGTAGCTCTGCATGTATGTGGGCTCGGGAGCAAAGGCGTTTATGAGCTGGTAACACATACATACTGGCTTCTGATGTGTCTCTGTTGCTGGGATTTAATCAGGATGTTTTAGTATTGACCCTCTGTTCAGAGACTTCAAGGGAACATGATATCAGTCTCATCTACTCGACATACTTATTAAGTGGGGGAGATGGACTGAAGCATTTAGTATCTTGGAAGACAACCAAAGCCTAATTTGTGATCAAAACATAACTATATCATATATTTTTTAATCCCTGTTTACTGCAGATAATGGTGTTACTGACATTGCAAAATATTGTAATTAAAGAATAGGCTTAGCATAGTACTTTAAATCACACTGCTTTTTGTTTTCCATTATTGAAATAGCTTTAGAATGGCTGTTTCTTTTCAAACCAATAGCAAATGCAGCCAGCCTTTGTGACCAAGAGCTCAATTTTGTGACTTTGTTATAATAATTACTGGCAAGAGGAAGAGGTGGTATGTTGATTTCAAAGGCAATTTACATTTTACTATTGTTATCTTTCTGCCACTGTCCAAGTTGATACAAAATAAGGTATGCATCATTTAAAAAGACTTTAACTAGATCAGTTTCAGAAAATTGTAACTGGGGCTTCAGGATTTCAAGTGATTTGTCTGACTGTAGTTGCAATTAACAGCAGCTATAGAGAGTGAGTTTTAACTGTTACAGAGTGAAAGATGATTTTTAAATGTTAAAGAATTTGCTTAAAGAGGTTTAATCTAAGGGGAAACCCTCTCCTGTAATCTAGGTGGCTCATGCTTCATCTTAAAACTCCTTGAAGGCAGGCACCTTATCTTTTCCATCTTTCTGTTGGTACCACGAAACCCACACCACCCCTATTTATGTGTAATGACTGGGCTTTGAGTATATGTACAAAGTAGTAAATAGAACAGGTTCTTCCAACTATGATGGCTTCCATATTTCAAGCCAGTGCTTCTTAAATAACCACTTTTTAAAAAACCAATGATTAGATTCAAACTAACTTAAATTATGTAATGTCATATTATTTTAAAATGCAGTCCATATATAACACTTGTTTTTCAGACTTACTTTGATCTGTATGACGGTCTCTGGGTCCATCCATGTCTCTACAAATTGCACAATTTCATTCCTTTTTATGGCTGAGTAATATTCCTGTGTGTGTGTGTGTGTGTGTGTGTGTGTGTGTGTGTGTGTCACATCATCTTTAAGCTCTGGGAGTTGGTGATGGACACGGAAGCCTGGCGTGCTGCAGTCCATGGGTTGCAGGGAGTTGGACATGACTGAACTAACTGACTGATATCATCTTTATCCATTCCTCTGTTGAGGGATATTTAGGTTGCTGCCATGTCCTAAGCTATTGTAATTAGTGCTGCAAATGTAATATATTAATGCATATATGTGGAATCTAGAAAATGACAGCAATGAATTTGTTTGCAAGGCAGAAATAGAGACACAGATGTAGAGAACAAGCATATGAATACCAAAGGTGGCGGGGGGGGTGAATTGGGAGACTGGGATTAATACATATACACTACTATGTCCAAAATAGATACCTGATGAGAACTACTGTATAGCACAGAGAACTCTACACAGTGCTGCGGTGACCTAAATGAGAAGGACATCCAAAAAAGAGGGGATAGTCTTCATATAGCTGATTCACTTTGCTGTACAGCAGAAACTAATTCAGCACTGTAAAGCAGCTATTTTTTTAATAGTTTATTGTGCCATTATGATATGTGTGCCCAGTCACTCAGTCATGTCCAAGTCTGCGACTCCATGGATTACAGCTTGCCAGGCTCCTCTGTCCATGGAATTTTCCAGGCACAAATACTGGAGTGGGTTGCCATTTCCTACTCGTGATGCCAGATTATAAAACTCCACCAGGAAGGGAATTTTTCTTTTTTATTTACTAGCCCTTCCCCAGTACGTGGAACAGCACTTGGCACATAGTAGCCCCTAGATCTTTGTTGAATGTATGAATATATTTTTTAAGGCTGCCTTTGTATAGGATGAAGACCCCAGTTTTCATGTTAGGAAATCTTAATGATTGCCTTGGCTCTGCTACTAATCTGCCGTGTGATCTCAAGTATGATACTCAATCTCTCTGTGCCTTTCTTATCTCTGAAATGAAGAAA
Source organism: Oryx dammah (assembly GCF_014754425.2). Classification (NCBI taxonomy): domain Eukaryota; kingdom Metazoa; phylum Chordata; class Mammalia; order Artiodactyla; family Bovidae; genus Oryx; species Oryx dammah. The sequence goes on from NW_024070206.1 coordinate 23,635,017, forward strand.
TTAGATTTTATGAATGATAAAGCCCAGTCCATGTTTAAAAGTACGTAACGCACTGATTGTTGATTTGCAGGATAGTTTTCGGAAGTGACTGCTTAGAAACAAAAGTAGAATTTGTTGCCCTGGAACCCGTTTTGCCAACTGGCATGTCTGGGGTTTGGAACGAAGACTTGGGTCCCTGGCTACTAAAATTTTGGCTCTAACAATTGAACTAATCATCAGCTTACTAAAAGAAAGGGGGAAAAAAGAAAAGGCTTTTGTATACTCTGGCATGGAATAGTGATTTTTAAGAATAAGGAAAGCTGAATCTGACACAGAGTAAAATATAGCACAATGATTAAAAAAAAAAGAACTAGATTTAAATCCTTGTTCCAATATTTTCTGTGACCTTGGCCAAGTAATTTAATTTCTGTGCCTCCATTTTGGCATCAATAAAATGGAATAATGATAATATCTAAATGAAATCATTTATTGATAGTTTTAGGGACAGGGTAAGCTTTTAAAGTCTTACAGCCAGGCTGATATAAAGGAATTAGGCAGGTGGATAGAAATGAATCAATGAAAGATAAATCTGTATATTTGGCTGGCGGCAACCTCCAAGAGGTGAAGTAGTGGTTGAGTACATGTACGAGATCAGACTGTCCAGGTCTGATATAAATAAGCCGGTACCTTTACTCACTAACATTCATAATTTGGTCAGTTTCTAACCATCTCTCCATCTCAGTTTTCTCATCCATAAAGTGGAGCTAATAATAGCACCTCCCTCTTAGGGTTATTGTGAATTTTCAGTGGAACAATCCATGTAATGTGCTTAGAGCAATGTCTAGTGGATAATCAGCACTCAATAAATGAAGCTATTCTTATTTTGTCCCATTAAGTTCACACAGAGGGAGGGGAAATTGAAAGGGACACAGAAGACTGCTAGCCTGGTGAATGAAGAGAAAGCAATGTGGATCCAGTAGGACCAAGGAGATTATCATAGTCTAGAAGGCAGTGGCACCCCACTCCAGTACTCTTGCCTGGAAAATCCCATGAACGGGGGAGCCTGGAAGGCTGCAGTCCATGGGGTCTCAAACAGTTGGACATGACTGAGTGACTTCACTTTCACTTTTCACTTTCATGCACTGGAGAAGGAAATGGCAACCCACTCCAGTGTTCTTGCCTGGAGAATCCCAGGGACAGGGGAGCCTGGTGGGCTGCCATCTCTGGGGTAGCAGAGAGTCGGACACGACTGAAGTGACTTAGCGCAGTAGCAGCAGGGGCTTGGGAAAGGGTGTTTGTTTGTTTGCAGTTTTTAAAAAATTACTTGTAAACATACTGAACTTTGAGATTGGAGAAAAGAAAGGCTGTGCACATCCAAGATGTTGGTTCGTTGATGATAAATATCACAGAGTCTCTAGTTTATTCTTGAGTGGTGAAACTTGTTTTAAGAAAGCTGCCATACAGAAAAGGTTTTTATGTCATCAGCTATGTGGGTTAAAAGATAGAGCTTAATCGTGCCCTAACAGTTGTGAATAGATGATCAGTCTTTTTGTAATCAGGCAGTAGCTGTGATACCACAGTGAGTCATTACCTACCATGTGTTTACTGGTGAGCCCCAAATTATTCTGTGTAGAGAAGTGAGTTGGGGGCGAGGGCGGTACCCAGACATCTCAGCACAGAGGGCCGTTTAGCCCAATTCTTGAAGCTGCAAAGCTGTCACAAAATCAGTTGAGATGTGAAGACAGGATGGAAAGAATGCAGATCAAATAAAGAATAAAATAGAGGCTAAGTTTGCAGCTAGCACTTTAAAGTGTGTTTCTTTGTGGTAAGCTTTAAAGAGACATGAAGAAAGCCTGTGTGTTTCATGACTGAATCCTTTTCCAGTTGATCGGGAAATTTTGGATATGTCTGAGCACACCTCATTGTTTAAAAAATTGTGTACAAAAAGAACCCAATTAAAAATGGTCAGAAGAAATGAATAGACATTTTTCCAAAGAGGACATGCCAATGGCCAACAGGCACATGAAAAAATGCTCAACGTGGCTAATCATTAGGGAAATGTAAACCAAAACAATGAGATAACACCTCACTGATAGCACTTGTCAGAATGGTCATCATAAAAAAAAATGTTGGTGAGAATGTGGAGGAAGGGGAACTCTCATACACTATTCGTGAGAATATAAATTGGAATAGGCACTGTGGAAACACTGTGGAGTTTTCTCAAAAAACTGAAAATGGAACTACTGTATGACCCAGAAATTCCATTTCTGTATATATATCCCCTCAAAACAGTAATTCAAAAAGATACATGCACTCCAGTGTTCATAGCAACATTATTTGCAATAGCCAAGACATAGAAGCAACCTGCGTGTCCATCAATAGATGAATGGATAAAGAAAACGTAGTATATGTGTGTTTTTGTGTGCATACACAGATGCACAGTGGAATACTACTAAGCCATGAAAAAGAATGAAATCTTGCCACTTGTAGCTATTTGGATGGGCTTGGAGGGTATTATGTTAGATGAAATAGGTCAGAGAGAGACAAATACTGTATGATATCACTCACATGGAATCTTAAAACTATAACAAAATAGTGAATATAACAAAAGCAGATTCACAGACAAAGAGTAGAAACTAGTGGTTACCAGTAGGGAAAGGGAAGTGGAGAGGGGCAAGAGAGGGGTGAGGGATTGGGAAGTACAAACTAGCTATAAAATAAACTACAAGGATGTATTTTACAACACATGGAGGATAACCAATTACAGTAACTGTAAAGGCAGTATAACCTTTAAAAGTTGTGAATTACTGTATCATACACCTGTAACTTACATAATATTGTACAGTAACTATACTTCAATAAAAAGCAAAACATGTACTTATTCAGAAATAGGTTGGCTTATTATTCAAGTAGATCAGGGTAGAAGGGCCTTCTTAGCAGAGAGTAATAGAAAATTTTCTCCTTTACAAGCATTGTTTCTTACACAGTACAATACATAAGTTCAGCTCTAAAATGTAAATATCCTTTGAAGCTGTCAGATGTCTACATTGTTTACACTTCAAAGTAAATCACTTTCATTTTTTACTTTTCCTTCTTCCCCAACTGAGGATGTGACCTTGAAGGCAATGGAGTTTCAAATGGAAGATTAAATTAAATTAGAAATTAAAACTGAGGGACATCTAAGGTGAGTTGGCTTGCGGTAGGGAACTTTGATCAAATGTTCAAAGAGTCAACTGGTAAAGAAGACATTGGGACATTTGAGGAGAAGAGAGACTAGATTCATTTAATTCGCATTTATTCCAGGATTTTCAGAAGCAAATGGTCCATTTCCAAAATTCTTTATACAGTGCTTAAACCATAATTTAATTATGCTTGAAGCTCTTGTTAGAGTCTGTGCCAGCTCATTACAACAGGGTGAGTGTAAATGACTAAGTAATTAGCAGGGCCCAGGGCAAAATGAAAGGGCAGGGCCCTTAGATTCAAAAAGCAGGACAGGGCGTCCCTGGTGGCTCAGTGGTAAAGAATCGACCTGCCAATGCAGGAGACACAGGTTCAATCCCTGGTCCAGGAAGATCCCACGTGCCTCGGAGCAACTAAGCCCATGCTTCATGGCTACTGAGCCTGTGCTCTAGAGTCTGGAAGCCACAGCTGCTGAGCTCACATGCCCTAGAGCCTGTGCTCCACAGCAAGAGAAGCCACTGCAATGAGAAACCCATGCACTGCAACTGGAGAGCAGCAGCCTCTTAAAAAGCCTGTTCAGCGATGAAGACACAGCACAGCCAAAAACAAAAGCAAGACAGAGAATTGTTACATGCGCAGAAATCTAAAACCATTTCCTTTCTTCCACCATCTCTCTCTCAGCTTGTCATAACATTTTTTTATTGGCTAATGTAGTTCCAAGTATAAAGAAAAGCACAAGTTTAAATTAGTAGCATGAATTTAACCATTCATCTTTATACTGTGCAATGCAAATATAAGGCTATCTAACTTTCATGCAGAATCATGCAATTTGTATGTCATAGATCGTGCATATGTACATCTTTCTTAGCAGAACAGTGGAAACACTGCACAAAACTTATTCTACCATTTTTATTTCATGTCTTGATATACGCACTGTCTCCCTCAGGCTTACTGATGACTGAAAGAGAGAAAGAACTGTGGATTGCCCTTTCTTTCTTTTCTTATGTATCATTTTCAGCTTAAGCAGCTGGCTAATACAAGGGAGAAAATGGAATAAACAAAGGATATGATAGGGTTTCTTGGTCATCTGTATTTCTTTGAATAGTGTTGCCTTCTCAAAGTCGGATGCAGATTCTCGTTCCCATGAAAAGCGTGGCTGGTAGATGGTCAGCTTCACTTCCTCAGCCATAGTCATACAAATCTCACTGACCTCCCAGGAATCATAGGTCTACCAGAATTCAACTTCTTGCATGTTATATGTGGATGAGGCAGCAAGGTCTGGGACAGGTGTATTATTATTCAGGTGTGTTGATGCCCCTGCTCACGTTTATGCTCCATTTGCCGTTGGACTGCACCCACAGAACTCTGGTTCAAATATAAAAGCATTAAGCAGAGCATACGGCTTTTCTGAGCATGGAGCCCTGTGGAGCTGCCCAGGAGGCGCATCCATGTGTCCAGCCCTGCTTTAAAGTTTCTTAAACACAGATGAGGACACAAGTAGCAAAGGGCTTTGCAAAGGAATTGGCAACTCGCTAGGCTTCCCCGTTTGCTTTTTATTTGATCAGAGGCTGCCTCAGACATATGGGAGTCACAGAATAATTGCAGACCTACTTCTGAAATTGATTCTTACTCTAAGATCTGCCAGGGTAAGAGGATCTGGAGGCAGATGGCTAGTTTAACTTGGTCATCAAACACCATGTTTTATGGTCTATGCATTTGAGTAACATTTTACAGTAAAACATGAGACTTCAAAAAATGAACTTGGATGGTTTTGAGTTGAACGTATTCAGTTGAAGAGGCACTTATAAATCAAGAAATCCATGTTAAAGATAGAATAGTAGACTTTAAAGAATTGTTCCTAGAATTTCCAGAGCTCCCAGCTACACTTCATCAGCTGTGCACTGGTTTCTATGGCTCAGTGACATTGCTCCCATTTCCACATCTTCTTATCCCAAAGGACGACTGATTGTTGCTAAAAATCGAGGAAGATTTGAGGGAAGTTGAGTGACTTTTTAGGATTTATTTCAGTTCTGTTTTTATTTTTACTTTAGATCTTACAGCTTGTGCCCCAACCACAATTTACCTTGCTCCCTGAAAGTTCTACTTTATGACTTATTGAGTAGCATTATTAATATTTTGTCAGATTTTTTTCTCCATATTTGAGAAAGGACTGCCACAAGGTAGAGTATGGTTTTTATTACATCTTGTGGAAAATTGATTTTTTTTTCACACAGAGATAGACTTAATCTTAGTCAATAGAGAAATAAATATTTGAAAGTAAAAGCTGGAAAAAGAAGAGAATCAAAATATGCTGAGTTCTGTTATGCACCAGTTACTGTTCTTTACATGTATTTTTGTGCTAACATCCACATAGTCATTGTGGTAGATGAAAATAAGAATACTGTCCATGTGAGGGCAGAAAGCCATCTGGAAGCTTCCATTCCAGTATTGTATGTCCAAGGCCTACCTGAGAAGCATGCTTAGTACTGACTTCTCAAAGTCAGTGTGGCCAAATTAAGCTCAACTTTTCCCCACAAAGCCTTCTCTAGTCGCTTTGTATCCAACTCTTTGCAACTCCATGGATTGTAGCCCACCAGGCTTCTCTGTCCATAGAATTCTCCAGGCAAGAATACTGGAGTGGGTTGCCATGCCCTCCTCCAGGAGCTCTTCCTGACTAAGGGATTGAACCCGTGTCTCTTGCATCTCCTGGATTGGCAGGCAGGTTCTTTGCCACCAACACCACATGGGAAGTCCCTTCTCTAGCCACAGCCTTTCTCATCTAAGTGATGGTACTGCCCTCTTCTGATTGTGCAGGCTGAAAACCTTGAGGACAACCTTGCCACCCTCTTTCCTTATCTCCTCCACCCGGTCCATAAGGAGATGCTCTTGACTCTCCTTCAGAAGAAGCCCAGCCTGGACCTGAGCCCTCCTTAGCAGCACCCCCTGAGTCTGAGCCGACATCTCTGTCCAAGAAGATGATCTTTCCACCTGCCTCCACCCTGGCAGCTGGCCCTGTGGTCTCTTCCCATGCAGCAGCTAGAATAAGGTTGTAGAAACAGAACTAACACCAATTCTGAGCTCAACCTCCTGCAGGGGCTCCCATTTCACTCTCAGAGTAAAAGCCAAAAAGCCTTGAGCTGCCTTTGATTCACCCTCCCTCCACCTCTGCCCACACAGTAGCCCCCCTGCTACCCCTTCATTCCTCTGCCTTTGATCCCCCCCTTCCCAGTGTCACTCCATTCCAACTGACCCTCTCGCAATTCCAGGAACGGATCACTCCCACCTTCGGGCCTTAACCTTGGCCATTCCGTCTGCTGAAACACCCTTCTCTTGCACATGACTAACCCCCTCACATCCTCCAAGGTCTTAGTTACATGGCACCTTCTTATGGAGGTCCGCTTACCACCCCACAGTCAACAAAGGCCAGAGGTGAGGACTCAATGACACACAATGGATAGTGGGCACCTTTGAAGGTTGAGGAAGGTGGTAGGATGCTGGGCAGATCCTAGAGAAAGGGGCCCAGCAAATGACCTAAGTAGTTGACTCTCTAACAACCCAGTGGAGTAGTAGAAAGTTTGCTCTTGAATCAAACAACTTAAGGTCTAATTTCAGAGAGAGAGACAGAGAGAGAGAGAGAGAGAGAGAGAGTGTGTGTGTGTGTGTGTCAGAGTTTTGTTAACCTTTCCTTTGCTCTTGTTCTTTCTCAGATATAGAGACTAAATAGCTACTCAGTGACAGGAAAAAAAAAAGCAGAAAGAAAAAAAAGGGACTCTGGGAAAGGAAAAAAAAATACCAGAGAATCAGGAATTCTGCATTCTAATCTCAATTCTGTCACCAAAGGCCAATGCCTTGGGCAAGTCATTTCCTTGGTTTCAGTTTGTTCAGCTTTAGAGTAAGGAGATTGGGCAAGAATCATTAAGTTTCTCAACTTGATCAGGAGAATGAGCCAGGGAGCCTTTGGAAAATGCACATTTCCCTGAATCTACTCATGAACAGACTGACTTAATTAATCTTACATGAAATTATGTAGTTTGTATTTTTTACCAGTTTTCCAGACAATTGTGATGATCAACCACTCTGGAATCACTAGATTTGATGACATTTAAGACAACCTCCCAATGTTCCATTGTTTAAAGATATTGTTTAAGATATTATTCCATTGTTTAAGATACTGTTCCATTGTTTAAGATATTAACAGTATTCCATTGTTTACCTAAATATTCAAATCCAAAAATACCACAATTGTAATAAGATTGTGTATCTGGGTGTTTCTGTCAAAAATTGCATAACCTTTTCATTTTTTTCTACAGAAAATTAAGAACAATGTCTAGCACAAAATAGTTTGTCAACATTTATGAATGAATAAGTGATCAGTTCCAAATGTTTAAAAATTTGATATTTTTAGTATCTCCTTGGGTAACCTATTTCTCATATGTAGGAAAAAAAATTCAGAGTTCATCTGGTATCCTTCAACACTAAGAATACTTAGGAGAATAACCATATGTAAACCAAGACTCATAATGATAATTATACTTGAACATTTTTGATAAGGGAAAACTATTTCTTTCCATTATACTATAGATGCACGAGATGCATGTGAAAGTATTCTATTCCCAAGGTGCTTTATGTGCTATGAAAATATGTGATATTTTTATGCTCCTATTATTCTTGTTTTCAGCCACCCATGGCATCCTAATTCTCAACCTGTCAACTTTGCCAGCCTCACAGTCTTGCTGGGACAACTTCTGCAGAGAATTGTATTAGCCCTGAACTTTTTGAATGACCAATGTGATTTGTGGAAACAAATACAGTCTCATGGGTTTCAAAAGGGATTGAACTTGGAGGCAGAAATTCTGAGATGTCATTCTGCCTTTGTGTCTCTTAATAAGATTAGTCAAGCCCTGTCACCTCTTCTAGCCTCTAGTTCCTCTTCTATGAAGTGATTTCTCCATTTATTCAGACACTGTCATAGTGCCTCTGACATTATTTGAATGTGCTACCACAAGCCACAAAATCATATTGCTTGGAAACAAACAGGAACAGAACTCTGTTGGTACCTTCATTTTTCAACTCCAGTCATTTGTGCCTGTAACACAAGTGCTTGCCTCCATGACTTTTCAGAAAGGACAAACATAGGTCAGCATAAAGCATGTGATACGACCATAATAGGTATCCGCCTTCTCAAGTCTTGGCCCAATTAGAAGTTCCATTTTATCGCTTTCATGAGAAAATATTGTTCCTAGTTGGAGCTAATGGTTTGGTTTAGGACTCAGCCAGTATCTAGTAGGGGCTTCCCAGGTGACTCAGTGATAAAGAATCTGCCTGTCAGGGCAGGAGGTGTGGTTCTATCCTTGAGTCGGGAAGATCTGCTGCAGAAGGAACGGACTACCCACTCCAGTATTCTTGCCTGGAAAATTCCATGGACCGAGGAGCCTAGCAGGTTATGGTCCATGCGGTTGCAGAGTCAGATGTGACTGAGCACGCACAGCACCTAGGTCTAGTAATACTCCTAGGAAGAGTCTGCCATGATTGATGTCCTCTTGTGATATCAAAGGAATTACCCTGGAAAGGATACTTGTTAACCTCCCCCCTTTTTTTTAGTAACAATTATTTAGTTGCTGCATTGTAAAACAAATATTACACAGGAAGTGAACACAACCTTGTGTATAATATATCTTACAAAATGACATGACCAATGCTTGCATTTTATTACTTTTTAAACAGAATATAAGCGTTAATGGTAGAAAGGTATTAATAGATGGTAGAGTAGCAAACCTATTTGTTACGGTGACATTATTTTGTATTTTTTAGGGTTGATTTTCTTTTGAAAAGCATAAAAGGAAAGTGTAGCATTGTGCGAGAACTCTGCCAGGCGAATTTTCTATGAAACGCTCTTCTCACGTCATTGAATTTAATGGCTGCCAGAGTCATTGTGATCTTCTTAAGTAAGTTTTTGTTTCAGGGTAGTTACTGTATCTGGGCTTCCCTGATGGTTCAGACTGTAAAGAATCTGCCTGCAATGTGGGAGACCCAGGTTTGATCCCTGGGTTGGGAAGATGCCCTGGAGAAGGAAATGGCAACACACTCCAGTATTCTTGCCTGGAGAATTCCATAGTCAGAAGAGCCTGGTGAACTGTAGTCCATGGGGTTGCAAACAGTTGGACACAACTGAGTGACTTAAGACACACACACACTGCATCTAATTACTGCATTTTGTTATATTTCAGAACAGTTGAGCATCACACACCAAAAGGCACATCGGGTTAAAAAACAAAAGCTGTAAAGTTTGGATCTTTTCCTGCGTTAGAAGCAAGAAAAATGGAAAATTGATCATCAAAGGTAAAGCTATCTCCTTTTCCTTTAAATCATATATTCCTACAGCTTCCTCTTCAGTCACTGTGTGTGAAGCAGTTTTTTCTTTTACGATTGAGTGGTGAAGTTTAACAAACATATTTCTGGCTTATAATTCTAAGTGTACTAATATGCTGCTGACATAATCTTCTATTGTTTTAACTCCTGAATTGCCTGTTCAGAATTTGGACCAGATGTGTTTTATATGTTTAATCTTCGTTCTTGGTGTTGATCTAGAGTGGCAGAGCAGGGTGATGCAATTTTGTAAGTCTTTGGGCTAAAATGCTGCACTTTAGGTTAGGCATGGAATCTTGGAGGTAGGTGATGCGGTATCTGCTTCTTTCTTCTTGGGAGTGTTGGACGGATTTGAATTTATCACCACAAACTGATCAACTTGATTTATGTGAGGTAAGAAAGACAGTGGAAACACTCGAAGTAATGGTATAGTCTCCACTCCTTTCATTTTATTGTATAGTTTATGGAAAGAGAAAAGAATGGCCTTGACAATATGTGATATCAGATCTAAAGGGAATTGATATTGCCAAATATGTTAATAATTGATTGTCTTTGTTATTGCTTGCCTGGGACAACTACTTGAGCATGGTTGTTTACTGGGGAGTTAATTCCAAGGGTTGGGGAGAGTGAATGGGGGAAGGAACAAAGACCAAAATAAGAGCAAATGAATGAGTTCTCCAAAGTGGACATGGGAACGTGGTTCCCCTGGGACTTCCAAGAGGGTATGAGATCCCCCCTGGAATTTCCACCCGAAGGATGTATAGCCAAAGGTTCACTCATTGGCTCTTTCCCCTTGTTTGTGGATTGCTCCTGGGTCATTAAATCCCCCACAGTGCTGAGCAGTGCTGGCACTGGTCACTTGTGGTGGACGCTGTAAAGGCAAAGAGAATCTGAGTTGGTTCAGGACTGTCCGTCTGTGCAGCCATGGCTGAAATCAGAGGTGGGCCAACAGGGTACAATGCAGGGACCAGAAGTGTCTATTGTAGTTCTTTTTACTTTATTTCCAATAGTCAAATAAATAACATAATCCTCCTAAACGAACCATTTTCAGGAAGAAAATGTCCTGTGTTTTAAAGACATTGATGAGTGACATCCAAATGGCATAGAACCAAAAGGAACTCTGTTTCAAAACTAACTTCTTATTCAATAAATTGTCCATGTTCAGAGGTGAAAAGTACATCCTGGTCCATGTGTACTTTGGACATTATATAGTAAGATTTGAAGTATGACCGAAATATTGGAAAAGAGATAATGGAATCAGCATTTTATAGTGCCTATACATATTATTCACTGTATATTGATTTCGTACAGGAAGGTGTCTGTGGATGCACAAAAATATAATTACTGTCTTTCCTATTTGGAAATAACCCATTAGCAGTGTCATTATTGGTGTGAAAAGCATGACTGTAATTATACATGTCCGAGCATAAAATAACAAGGATGGTCAGCTGACAAAATAGATTTAACATATTAAAGTGAATAAGGGTTTGTTTGTTGGTTGGTTTTTGGCAATGAGGACATTCAGCAGATGAAAATAAAACCAGGTAAAGGCTGTGGTTTGTTGTGACCTAGAAGATCCTTTGTTCAGAGGAAAGATGTTACCAGGGAACTCGAAGGACAACTCTGCAATCACATGAATAAGCAACATTTCAACTGATAAAATTAACATGCAGATTCCTAATACAGGAAATGAAAATGGTGGCAGAAGGGAAAGGGTGGCCAGAAGAGGCAGGGCAGGGGGACCAGGAAAACAGTGACAGGTGGCGAGACAGAAATCCCCAAAGTGAACGAAATGAAACTGCAGAAATAAGAGAATCCCACAGCAGTGGAGGGATGCCTCTTAGAGCAGACCTCATCTTGAGCCCAGGATGCAGACTGAGCAAACCGTCTCAGTTCAGCTGAGGCCTGATACATTCCTGGGTCATTACAGAAAGAATCAATTAATGTGTCTTCTCACCTAAACAGCACAGTTGTCTCCTTTGTCTTCCTCTCTGTAGTCTCATTAGATTCCAGGGCCTCCTGAATAAAAGCTCTGATCACATCTGCTCTTTGCTCAGAAAATATTCCCTTATTTACCAAGTCATCATTGTCCAAACTTCTTAATCAGATATTTAAAACCTGCCACTCTGTTTTCAGGCTTAACTTTCTTATTCCTTGATGCCACTCAGTGTCTAGACCATTGATTAGTACTGCAAATTCTGTCATGTATCCGGTCTTCGAAGTGATTTGGGTGCATTTGGGTTCTCAAACATAGGTCAGTCTAGGACCGGACCCAAGAATTTGCTTCGTTAAAATGTTCCCAGGCTGTGTCACTATTGCTGGTCTAGGAACCTTACTTTGAGAATCACTCTGGAAAAACAAATGATCCAGGCTGGCACTGTGGTTTCTACATTGCAGTTTAGATCAAAGACTGATTGCAATAAAAGTGCTCCTTGCCAGCATCACCATTGTTGTACTGTGTACTAGATTAAGAACAGAGTCTTTCTCCTGGTTAAATACCATCTTAGTGTAATAAAATCCCCCACAGTAAGCTTCTTGATACATTTCTATATCCCCTGCTGTGTTATAGGCTTACAAATGTTTATTGGATGGATGGATGGATGGAATGAAAGGAAGGGGAGAAGGACAGACAGACAGGTTTGGCAAGCAAGCATTGATTTCAGCAAGAAACTTCATGCCTACAAAGAAATTGCTATAGTAAATGCCATTAGGGAAAGACTAATTACCATCACACGAAAACCTCCTTATTGTATAAGAACATACTCCATATTTCAGGCATTTGATTAGGTGGAATAACTATGGAGTCAGAGCCTGAGCATCTGGGTATCAATAGTATTGTGCTCTGTAATAAGCAAAGTCTTTCACAAAAGACTTTTGCTGTTTGATTGAGTTCAGCAGAGGAGAGATGTCATTTCTATCAAGACAAATTGTGCATTTTACTTTATAAAAGAGCCACTGGCTATGTGCAAGCAGGAAATCACATCTGTTTAATGAATTCCTTTGCAAATGTCTCTTCCTTGAGTTTCAATTTTGCAGCTGCAGCATCATTTGAACGTTTATTCACATTTCGGACAATTGTGCTTTCTGAGTTTTTGCTTTCGTGCATTCAGATGTGTTCATGTATCACTGTTGCAAATTCTTTCTCTACATCTTTCATCTGCGCACATCATCCCGTGATTGGCTTGTAAATTTATCCTACTTTTCTTACTAAAATAACTGTTCCTGCTGTCTGCTTTCTGCCTGCTCTTTGATTTAGTCCTGAAATTGGGCTCAAGGCCTACTTTTAGAGCTCAGCGTGAAGTTTATTCTGTATGTTTTTAAACCAGGTTCCTACTTGTTTCTTTCTGTTATAGGTTCTGTGTTGGCACCAACTTCAAAATGCGCCCTTGAAAGAGCCTCTTTTAATTATGTATCAGCATAAATAATAACAATGAATGAAAACAGGAATCTTGAAATTTTATTTTAAAAATTGATTTCATCATTTACTTTAATGGTAGAAAATTAAAACAGTCAGCTGCTGCTACGGCATAACTGGTGTTAAGCTTCGAGGAAAGGACTAGTTCCAACCTTGTTGTTACCTTCATGTGTATCCTTGGCTGAGTCCTCAGGCCTCAGCTACCTCCATTATAAAAAGAAGGATTTAGGATAAATGTCACTAAGGGGTTCATTCTGGTTTCTTATCTTATAATGTCAAGATGCAGGTCTTATGAAATGCTGCTTAAAATCAGGTGTGAGAATATGAGTGAGTCAGTTCATCAACTAATACGGTAACCTTTGGAGGGCTTCCCTGGTGGCTCAGAGGATAAAGCGTCTGCCTGCAATGCAGGAGACCCAGGTTCGATCCCTGGGTTGGGAAGATCCCCTGGAGAAGGAAATGGCAACCCACTCCAGTATTCTTGCCTGGAGAATCCCATGGACAGAGGAGCCTGAGCGGGCTACAGTCCATAGGGTCGCAAAGAGTCGGACAGGACTGAGTGACTTCACTTCACTTCACTTTGGAGGTAAAGTTGAAAGAACATGGTTTTAGGGTGCAGAAAGATCTGTGTTCAAAACTCAGCGCTTCCGCATATTAACAGCATGAGCTTGGAGAACTGACTGCACCCTTTGGTGTGCCTCAATTTCTTCATCTGTTAAATAGGGGCAGTATAGTCATCATCTGCCAGGTAGCTTTAAAAACGGGATAATCTGAAGAATATCCAGCACTTACCAACTGAGCACAGTGAGCTCTAAGAACCTCTGCAGGCCTCTAAGCCAGCTGGAGCCCACCCCATGGTTTTAGAGGTTAGTGGAATTTCCATTCTTCTTCTCCACTGTAATTCTACAAGGCTAAGAAATTTATATCTGTGACTCTAAAAGATGAACTCCGTTTGGAAAACGTGCCTGTAATTTAGTCATCTGAAACCTGGCAAGACAAAGGAAAATTTAGCAGTAGGTTTTCAGCTTGACAGGATATCTGGTTCCATACATTGTGAGTAATTTATACAGAGCAAGCAAGGCCCTTTTCAAGACTGACTCCTTCAGTGTCAAAGCTTAAGGTTTGCAAATTGCATTCTGACTCTGACTTTGTTATGTGGCCACAGTTTGGGCAGAAATGAAAGCCTCTTTAAGACTTCGGTTTAGCCTGAATAAATGTTGCTGTACTCTTGATTTATATCTGATTCCAGTAAGTTCAAAGGTATGCCTTACTTTTTTCTTTCTTGTCCTCTGAAAATTTATGTTTATAGCCAATTTGTACCCAGATAAATTACATTTGGGGCAAAGATGATTTGTTTACTATAGGATCCATGCAACTATTGAATATTTTTCTGCTCTTTTCATTAATTAATTTTTTGAGGTTGAAGTGTCACTTTGATACTGGTTAACCTCAGTCCTTTCTCAGCAGAAATTAAGAACTTCCTCCTTAATAGGAATAGATCAATAAAGTTTTGGTGGACGATTTCCTCAATCTTAGCAGAGGGTTTAACCCTGTGGGCTTCTTTACTCTTTCAATATTTTATAAATCCTCTGCAAGTTAATGTCTTTTGAGATAAAGCTTACTATATTTTATTCCTCTATGCTTTTTCATGAGAAGTGATTTAGAGCCAGGAATGCTGGTGCTGTTTGAGTACATTGATTACTTTAGACACCTATAAGATGACTAAAATCTAATTGTGGGTTGTTGTGTTTATTTGTCATGTCTCTGAGACATATCACCGTGAAGATGAAAATCATACTGATGAGGCTGTTTCGAGCTCTGGGAGATAGATATATATATGTGTCAGCATACCACCTACTCACTCAGTGTGTGGTGATGGTCGTGGTGGAGATCATGGTGTGGTGTTGTCTATTTAGCAACCCAGTCATCCACACTAGTGTATTTAATTTCTACATAAATTAATTATTACCAAAATTGGCCTTTTCTATTAAAATATCTATTAAGTACTATCTGAAGGACACATGTTCTCCATTGTATGATAGAATCATTTCTTTGTAAAGCAGAGTATAATAGAATTTATCACAGCTCACATCCTTTTTTAGTATTTGTTGACATTTTTAAAATCCCCAAGGACAGCATTTACTCTGTAGTAAAAGGGTTGGACTGTAAAAAAGGCTGAGTGCAGAAGAATTGATGCTTTTGAATTGTGGTGCTGGAGAAAGACCCTTGAAAGTCACTTAGACAGCAAGGAGATCAAACCAGTCAATCCTAAAGGAAATCAACCCTGAATATTCATTGGAAAGACTGATGCTGAAGCTTCAATACTTTGGCCACCTGATGTGAAAAGTTGCCTTGTTGGAAAAGACCATAATGCTGGAAAAGATTGAAGGCAGGAGGAGAAGGGGGCAACAGAGGATGAGATGGTTGGATGGCATCACCAACTCAGTGAACCTAAGTCTGAGCAAACTCCAAGAGATGGTGGACAGGGAAGCCTGGCAGGCTATATAGTCCACGGGGTTACAAAGAGTCAGACACAACTGAGCGACTGAACAACAAAAAGATGCAGCTTGATGAGAATTATAAGGGAAAAAAACAAAATGCATATTGGCAAAGTTTTTTTCATTCCTGCTGTAATCTCATAATGTGCTAGAAATTTTCATCTAAAATATTTACTTAAAGCTGAATTTCGGGAAAAGATGATTCCACTTAAAACAACCAACATGAGTGCAGGGATTTTTCTTGCCATTCCAATATGATCTGGGAATTATAAATCATGTCAAGTACGAATTTGACAAAATAGCTGTAGTGATACACAGTTTATTTCTCTCTGGCATGTCAAATATTTGAGGTCTTTGTATTTGTTTATGATTAAAAATATAATAGCAAACATATGTCAAATACTTAGATTTTTACCTGTACAAGGGGGACATAATTTTATATCTACCCTTTTAGGGTCTTTGACTTGGCCTGAGACTTAAGTTGATGTAAGATAAGTGAAAAGAAAATTGCACAAATGAATTCAGTAAAAGTTTTATGTGACTTGAATGTCTTCATAAGAAAATAAAGATGAAAAGAAGTAGTGGAATCTAAGTGTTTATATACTAAGTTGAACAAAGAGATAGAATTGTGGAAACGTAACTGAAATATACAGGTGGCCTAAAGGAAGATAAGAGTTATTTTAACAAGGTTTCTTTGTATAGAATCCTCTCATCCTCCATGCCCTGTCTCTGGTAATAATGATGTTTTCCCCCTGTATAGGGAAGGCATCTTTCACATGGGAGTTTTATCTTCTGCTTTTAGGAAGTGAAGGAATCTCAGAACACAGTGTTCTCCTCGTGCCTACTGTTGTTCAAGTGCCTTTGACTGAATAATCCTTATGCCAAAGTGGCATATTTACCTTCCAGGCATTGTTTTGAGCACTTTATCTGAGACCTCGCTTAATCCTGACTCTAACCTATGAGAACATTTTATACAACTTCAGGGAGAAATTGAGAAATCCACCATCTTGGAAATAGATTTCAAGCTATTTTTCTTCTTGTTAGAGGAAACTCATAAAAATCTCACCAAAGACACAGAAGATATGAACACACACTAAGAAACTTCATTTAATGGCCATAAATGGACTTTTTAAATCAACAGAGAATACCAGTTCTTCTTTAGTTCTTATATAATATTTAAAAATTACTGAGCCGTTAGCCAAGACTGAGGCTTCCCAGGTGGTTCAGTGGTAAAGAATCTACCTGCAGGGCAGGAGATGTGGGTTCAGTCTCTGGGTCAGAAAGATCCTCTGGAGAAGGAGATAGCAACCCACTCTAGTATTCTTGCCTGGAGAATTCCATAGACAGAGGAGGCTGATGGGCTGCAGTCCATGGGGTTGCAAGAGTTAGACCCAACTTAGCGACTGGATAACAACGACAAACCAAGATGGAAATGTACTCTGCATTTCACAGACGAAGAAACTGAGGCACGAGGAAACTCAAGAACTTGCCAAAGAGCACAGAACTAGTACGTGGCAGAGCAGGACACGGGCTCATGGCAGGCAGAGCCGCCTGACTCCTGCGTTATCTGCCGCACCACATTGTCCTGCAGGTGAAGAGCAGAGAGTTGACCTTTAAGAGATTGTTTAAATTTATACGAAGGCCAAGAGGGCTAGGATTACCCCAGTTTTTTAGATTACATTTGACAGCAAGGATGTGCCTGATTTGAGGTCAACCAATTAAGAGTGATAGTGACACTAGATGTAGGAGAAAATTCACACCATAAATTATTTGCATACACACATGCCTACATACAAATACGTAGGCATATTGCGCTGGGGGTGTGTGTGCGCTCAGTCATGCCCAACTCTTTGCGACCCCATGGACTGTAGGCTGCCAGGCTCTTCTGTCCATGGGATTTCCCAGGCAAGAATACTGGAGAGGATTGCCGTTTCCAGGGGATCTTCCCCACTCAGAGATGGAAGCTATGTCTCATGTATCTCCTGCATTGGCAGGCAGAGTCTTTACCAACAGCGTGACCTGGGAACTCGCTACCATAAATTAAGGTAGATTAGATTTAAGTAGTTGCTAAGTGTTTAAATAGCAAAAGCAAAGCAAGAATGACATCGATTGAATTATTACTGTAAATTCGTTCTTGTTAATAACCCATCCCTGAATTACTGGTCATGTTTAGGTTCCTGTGTGTGAAATAGGAGGACATTCCACTGACATTTCATGGTCATGTCAAACTCATTATTTTCAATACTCAACCCATAAATGCCCCCTTCATCTGTTCCTCCCTGCTCTGCGGCTCTCTGTCCCCATCTATGTCACCATGACCCACACACCCTCTTGCTTAAGCTGGAAACCTGGGAGTCCTCTGTGAAATCACTTCCTCCCACCACTTTTGGAAAATTTAAATGAATTTGTTGAATGAAGATCTATATTACCCATCTAATATGTGAATGTCCAGCTGGTCGGGTGATTACAGTCAGAGTGTGGTGATGAGACATTATACTCTGGTGTTTTCTCACGTGTTTGGGTTTCTGGCCACACTATTCCATCCCCATGTATGGGTTTCTGTTTCTGCATTTTGTTAGTGGTCGTGTGTTGTTGGTGTTCCGTGTAATACATGCAGGGAACATCCATTGTAGAACAGCTGAGAGATTCTCTCCTCCCCGTGAAGGCATTAGATTTGTTGAAAGTTACCGCATATGGCCTTTGGCACACACAGCTCTCAGCAGTATTGCCCTCTTTAATTATGTCCCCCAGGAAAAAATAATCGCTTCCCTGGCAAGGCAGCTTTCCTAATCAAAGACTTCCTGGGCCTCGAGTAATAAGAAACTCAAAAGTTTCTAATGGAAACTTATAGTGGGGCTTAATTGGGCATGTATTTTAATCTCCTAGGAAGATGAAGAAACTCTAAATGTTACATATAAGAAAATATTTCATGAGGGATACATGGATGGTTTCATATATTTTGTTCTATTTTAATTTAAGAGAAGTTACTGGCAAAATAATGTGTGCATTAGTATTAGAAAGTTTGAGTAATGTATCTTCCTTGTAAATTACTGCTTCTTTCCCGATCATTTTATTGTTATTATTTTTCACTTGAACCTTTTTCTAGGTGTGAGAAATTTTGCTTAGTTAGCATATGAAGGAAGGTGCCTCAGGCAGGTAGACTGAAGATGTGAGTCCCAGTAGGATTTTAACAGTAAGAGGAACTGTGCCCCCTAACCTCCCAACCCAGGGAGACAGTTAACAGAAAAAAAAGACAAGAATTATAGATTAAATTCCAAGGGAAGGCCCTCATGTAGGGGGCAGAAGAAGGAATTAGCTGGGAAGTTAAAATTAGCTAGACAGTGGTTAAAGCAGTTAAAAATGATTTTATTCAGGACTGTTGCAGTAGGGACAGACAGACCTCGGTAACGAATTGGTTTCAATTCCAAATAAATCATGGACAAGTAGGAACTTGTGCTTAAATAAAGTATGGACAAGTATGGGCTTCCATTGTGGCTCAGCTGGTAAAGAAGCCACCTGCAATGTGGGAGACCTGGGTTCGATCCCTGGGCTGGGAAGATCCTCTGGAGAAGGGAAAGGCTACCCACTCTAGTATTCTGTCCTGGAGAATTTACAGTCTATGGGATTGCAGAGTCAGACACGACTGAGAGACTTCCACTTAACAAAAACAAGGGACTTATAAGTAAGAAGCAGGTGGGAGTCAGTTCAGTTCAGTTTACTCGCTCAGTCGTGTCTGAGTCTTTGCGACCCCATGAATCGCAGCACGCCAGGCCTCCCTGTCCATCATCAACTCCCGGAGTTCACTCAGACTCATGTCCATCGAGTCAGTGATGCCATCCAGCCATCTCATCCTCTGTCGTCCCTTTCTTCTCCTGCCCCTAATCCCTCCCAGCATCAAAGTCTTTTCCAATGAGTCTACTCTTTGCATGAGGCGGCCAAAGTACTGGAGTTTCAGCTTTAGCATCATTCCTTCCAAAGAAATCCCAGGGTTGATCTCCTTCAGAATGGACTGGTTGGATCTCCTTGCAGTCCAAGTTCAAAACCACAGTTCAGACCACAGTTCAAAAGCATCAATTCTTCAGCGCTCAGCCTTCTTCACAGTCCAACTCTCACATCCATACATGACCACAGGAAAAACAATAGCTTTGACTAGACGGATCTTAGTCGGCAAAGTAATATCTCTGCTTTTGAATATGCTATCTAGGTTGGCCATAACTTTTCTTCCAAGGAGTAAGCGTCTTTTAATTTCATGGCTGCAGTCACTGGCTGCAGTCACCATCTGCAGTGATTTTGGAGCCCCCCAAAATAAACACTGTTTCCACTGTTTCCCCATCTATTTCCCATGAAGTGATGGGACCAGATGCCATGATCTTCGTTTTCTGAATGTTGAGCTTTAGGCCAACTTTTTCACTCTCCTCTTTCACTTTTATCAAGAGGCCTTTTAGTTCCTCTTCACTTTCTGCCATAAGGGTGGTGTCATCGGCATATCTGAGGTTATTGATATTTCTCCTGGATGGAAATTACTAAGAGGAAACATCAGGAGCAAGGGAAGATTCTGGTTAAACAGGCCTGATAGGATTCTTGCTAAAGGCAGACCAGGGTGACCAGATATCAAAGGTGGAGGTGAAGAATTTGATCTGATCACAAGGCGATCAGTTACGGAAGGTGGGATATTCTGACTAAACTGACTTAGCAAAATTCTTGCTACAACTGGGTGATGAAAGCCCAATGAGGATGAGCCTGAGGGGAAAGCCTCGAGGCTTCAAGGAGATGGACTCCTTAGTCACAGCGAGAGTATTGGTCAGAGGAGGCAAAGAGAGCCAGGAGAACAGGGTTGTTTTTTGTCAGGACAGTGAAAAAGAAAGTTTCAGGATTCAGTCTAGCAAATGTAACTTGATCATGTCCTAATTCTGAATAGAGTGATTTTTTTCAAATAGATTAATATGTCTGCTTATATTGATATGTTTTATTGCATGAAAAAAAAGTGAACTCCTAGATAACAGGACTGATTTTTCCCCCCATGCGTTTGGATCCCTCATAATACCTCATACAACTGAAGCGACTTAGCAGCAGCAGCAGTACCTCATAATACAAAGTGTATTGCATTACATAAAAGCAAATAAAAGTACTTGCTTTATTTATCTTAACAGGTCTTTATTTTATGTTGCAGGCAGACCTCAGGTATTACAGGTTTCATTCCAGACCACCACAATAAAGAAAATAGCGTAAAAAAGTGAGCCACAGGAGGTTTTTGGTATCCCAGTACATACAAAAGATACATGCACTGTACTATACTCTAGTAAGTATGCAATAGCATTGCTGCTGCTACTAAGTCGCTTCAGTCGTGTCCGACTCTGTGCAACCCCATAGATGGCAGCCCACCAGGCTCCGCCATCCCTGGGATTCTCCAGGCAAGAACACTGGAGTGGGTTGCCATTTCCTTCTCCAGTGCATGAAAGTGAAAAGTGAAAGTGAAGTCACTCAGTCATGTCTGACTCCCAGCGACCACATGGACTACAGCCCACCAGGCTCCTCCGTTCATAGAATTTTCCATTGCATTAGGTCTCTAAAAAAAGTACCTACCTTAATAAAGATATACTTTATTGCTAAAAAAAGGTTAATCATCATTTGAGCTTTGAGCAAGTTGTAGCAGCAATATCAAAAATCACTGACCTCAGATCAACCTAACAAATGTTAATAATAATGAAAATGTTAGAAATATTGTGAGAATTATGAGTGTGACACAGAGACCCCAAGTGAGCAAATGCTGTTAGAAAAACAACACCAGTAGACTTGCTCAACTCAGGTTGGCACAGACCTTCAATATGTAAAACAAATAAATAAATTCAATATCTGGGAAGTGCATTAAAGTCAAACAGCAAAAAAAAAGGTCTGCCTGTATTTATATCATTTTGAATGCAAGACACTTTAGAGTAAGATTTTAAGGGAATACTTTTTGCCAGAAATTAGTGTAATGCCAGACTTTCTAGGAAGGCCATTTTTGCCCTAGAATTATGTGATGTTTGTATGCTCGATCATTATTAGACTTGGTAGAATGAAAATAGAGGTGGAAATAATATTATCAACTTTTATGGAAACTTGAGCAGGTAGCAGGCTCTATGTCATTCACTTTTTAGACTATATTATTTTATTCTCCTCATACCCTATGAAGTGGGTATTATTTTTAACACCATTTTGCTAATAAGCACGAAAGTCACAGAAAAGTTAATTATATTCCCCAAGGTCACACACCTAGTCAATGGCAGAGCTGGAATTTGAACACTGACACCATGATGTAGAGTCTGTGTTCACTCCCTCAATTAAGAAGTATTTTTATGTTGATGTTTGGCAGAAACCAACAAAATTCTGTAAAACAGTTTTCCTTCAATTAAAAAGTAGATTTTTAAAAACCAAAAAAACAAAAGCAAATCAAAAAAAGAAAAAAAAAGTATTTTTATACCCTAGACCAGGATCCCCAACCTCTGGGATCAATATCTGATGATCTGAGCTGGAGTTGATGTAATAATACTAGAAATAAAGTGCACAGTAAATGTAATACACTTAAATCATCCCAAAACCATCTCCCCACTCCAGTCCATGAAAAATCTGTCTTCCATGAAACCACCCCTGGGTGTCATAAAGGTTGGCAATCATTGCCCACCAACTATATCAGTGTTGATTTCAGGTTCTAATAGATGGTCAGTGAATGTGTTCTTATGATGGTGGGAGGTATGACTGAGGGTATTCACTAGCTGATGTATAAAAGTAGAATTATTACTTAGTGACGGTTGACTCATTTCAGTGGAAAAAAATGCATTGTCTAAAGTAATCATTTTTAGTTTTCAGATTTTACATGCTGTACTGATTCATCTGCAATTAAAAGAAGGCAATTGCAAAGTGACTAGGAAATAGTCAATTATTGTTCGAAATGCCAAGTTTCAGAAATTAGCATTCTAGAATTTGCACAAATGTTAAGCCAGGAAAAAGAAGTTATAAAACACCATTTCAACTGCTGTTTGAAATTCTGCCATATATTAGTAATTGTATTATAATTTAAATTTTGGAATCATAGGATTTTAGAGCTGGCTCAGAGCATTGGAATCCTCTGTGCCAACTTTGTACTTGATGCCAGAAATGTTCACACCCATTTGAAAAATAAGACGTTTGACAAATATTCCTCTAACATTGATGTAGAGTCAATAGAAACAGTGGATTTTTTTTATGCCATGACATAACTTTGTATGTTTGGCTAGTAAAATATTAGAATATTTAGCCAGTCCAGTCCAGCAGAATCTCTTTGTCATTCTTTCCTGGGACTTTCCCATGCCACCATCTGGCCTTTGGAGAAAAAAACTTGCCACCTTCTGCCTAATTATTGCAGCTCTTTCTGTGTTTTATTCTTAAATCTCATTATTTCTTCTTTCATTTGTCATGTGGAATAAAATGATTGTGACAGAATAAACAGTATAAACACAAAGACCCTACATACCGTTCCCACAGTGTCTAGTTAGTAATTCTCTCATGCACGAGTGCACGCACGCACACACGCACACACACACACACACACACACACACACACACACACACACACACAC